>NW_004567127.1:25050785-25174189 GCF_000260355.1 Condylura cristata | reverse complement strand
GGCAGGAGGCAGGCGGGAATCGAACTCATACGGAAGTGGCTTCAGATTCTCAGTGCTGTGCTTTAACCCGCTGCGCCACCAGGGAGGGCCCGAATAAATGAATTTTTAAAAAAAGTAACAATGTACTTAAAGTTAGAGACTTTTTTTTTAAAAAATAAGATGTTTGATTCCTTTTCTAAGATGTAGATATTTTCAGCTATATTTTAGTGAGCAATACTTGTACTATTCTTGGAGGTAAAACAAAGTAAAATTCTTTCCTTAAAGCAAATTTCACTTTTGAATCATCAGCCCTAATTAAAAAAAAAAAAAAAAAATCTATGCCATTTAGAAAGTCAATAGTTAAATGGTTCAAAACATGGCAGAATTTCTTGTTTACAACTAGCTAGATTTTATCATGTTAACCTTTAATAGAAGAATACTTTTTTAGAGGCTTAGTAGATTCTATTTCATGCTTCATTATAATGTACACATAGTGTAAATGATATGCTATTAATGATCACATAGGCAGGTAAAGCTTAAAAAAATGTTACTCTGTTAATATATATATAACAAAATAAATGATGTGTGTGTAATGCTTGATCACTTGAATGTGTACTATGTGACACAGCATAAACATCAACAGAGATATGTGTGTGTGACTTTCAGCTTCTTATACTTACACAATTAAATTTTCTGAGACTCAATTTCTTCACTTGTAAAATGCCAAACACTTATATATGCATGATGATTCAAAGTTTATATCAAGTAATAGCATATATTTAAATCTTGAAGTTTATTGCTTATCTTCTTTTTCTCAACTCTGTATAATCTTTATTTTTATTTACCATATTCAATTTTTGAAAAAGAACTATAATTACCATTCAACATAACATTTGACTATTGACTTCTAAATAGTGTCTTGTCTAAATAGTCAATTACTCTTGAAATCTTTATGATTAAGGCAACTATTCATTAAAATGAAATAATATGAGTAATTCTTAAAGTGCAGTAAACCCTTTTAAGTTTAAGGTTCTTACATATCCTATTCATTAATTGAACTTTCCATATAAATTCAGCTCAATTCTTTTAGGATGATACATCTGAAGAGATGGGACCTTATATTTCTTAATCACATGCAGTGTTGTTAACCAACATTACCTACATAAAAATAAATAGAAAAAGTAAATTTACGGCAACTGTTCTTTAGAGTCTGTATTTATGGTCCATCAACAAACAACTCACCAATTGTGAGACAAGGCATTCAGACAGCTATAATTATCTTATAGTATTTTTTATAAGGAGGATGGAGACACAGGTTTATGTAACTTCATTCAGTTCATCATTCCACATCAATGAGTAGGCATTCCTACCTACTTTAGATAATTTTTTCCTCTGTGAAGTAATGCAAGAATATTAACTTTGAAATACAATCTTCTGAAGCATTATATATTTCCCTATAAAGTCCACAGGGAATTGAAGAATCAAATTTGTAATAGGATCTAGATATCTGCAAAAAAGTAGGTGAGATTAGTTAATGGGACTCTTTTGAGAAGAATACTTAGAGGTGAAAGGAAATGTTTACCTTCCTTCTTATGGGAATGTTGGATATAGGTCACTTATATTTCAAATTAGAAATATATGACAAGAATTTCAAACATGGACTTAATTACTCCATTTTTGTCTACTTGGGAATGACTGTCTGCATAGGTGTTAAGATGGTCTTTAAAATGAATATGGTATTAGTAGAAAGAGCTCCATGATCAATTAGTGATGCCTGCCATCTGCTCAGCAGTGAGAAGAGGCAGCATAATTGCCATTATATATGCCATTACTCAATCCCAGGACACTTACTACTTTTACTTGAATATTTACAGGGTCCTTATGAAACAAGGTCAGGATAAATATATCATTCTTGGTTACTCCCCAGTCATAAGTCCTGCTGTCATCAGTTTTTTTTGTTTGTTTGTTTTTGTTTTTTAAGTTTCATCACCATTCTTCTAAATCACCTTTGCATAGTTCTTAACTCTTCAACAGTACTTCTTCTGCCCCTTTCACTCTCTCCCTTCTCACACCCCATACATTGGGTATATTTTTCATGATAAATTCTATTTATATTAAGAGTATATGAATACTGGATCTCTTTTTGGGCAAATTCCCCCATTAAATTCTTAAGACAACCTCCCTACCCTCATGGTGCACAGAGCTGACAGAGAGGAGTACCTCACAAGGAGACTACTTAAGACCCTCACTTCTATATCCCCACAGAATAACCTACTCATTTCAAATCATAATCCTGGTAATCTATGTCCCTGCATACCCTTTCTTATCTATCCATTTGATATATTTTTTCCTCATTCACTGAACATTTTGGTTAAAACTTCACAATTCTTTTTGTTTTTTAGTCACTTCAACATTCTCAGTGCTTTAACTATGGCTATGAAAACCCCATGTAATATAGCTTGTGATATGTGATGAGTTACCTATCCCGATTACACATGATGAATTTTATCCTTACTCTTTTCACTTCTGAAGTTGACAGATCCTGAAATTCCTCTCTAATGACAGCCTTCGTGTTTGGTCTCTGTTACTGTATGGGTGGACCATGTGACATGCACCTCAAGAGTTCAACTTCCATGACACTTACTAATTCCATCACTCCTATCCTTCTCCACACTTTTGTGTTCTTAAGTTGGTTCAGCTGAATTACAAGTGTTTCGAGAACATCTTCAATTGCAGTGACTTGTTTGTTTTTCCGATGAACCATTCTGTAAAAACAAAATATAAAACATGCCTTACATTTAGACAATTACATTTACCAAAACTCAATTTCATCATTTTTAAAATGCCAAACATTGAATCATGATGATTCAGTTATATCAACTACATATCAGAGATTTAAAGCTTAAATTTCAGTCCATGAAACCTTGGATAAGTTCAACCTTTCATCTTTTCGACAGAGGCATCTGGGTTGTCTGACAAACTTCATTTGAAATTCCGTTATCTTTCATCAGGATGCTATCTTTGATGCATATTTCTTTAAAGGACAAACTGATAAGAGATCACTAACAACTTGAATTTTATGTAGTCTCTATTCCTGTAAACTATAGATTAATAGGCCCCCCTCTCTCAAAGACTTGAATTGCATAATTACTTTAAATTTTGATCACCTGACCAGATGCCTGAAAATTACCTTATCTATTTAATATAACTTGTTTAGCTGAATCAATTTAATTTTCAGGCCATATGCTCACACAATTATTTCATTTAATCCATTTCAAGGTGGCTTCCTCTTTTGCGCCTTGCTGATTCACCTCCCTTTGATTGAGCCAACTCTAGAATAAGTAATGACCTACATGAGAATTCTAAAATAACACTGTGGAAAATCAAAAGACATCTATTCATCTTCTCAGACCAAGAATTCCTGGAATAATAAGACATCTTTAAATTCTATGACTTGGCTGTTTCTTTCATAGAATGTGAAAGGCTTTAAAAAAGGCATGTCTTGATCATACCTACAAATTAAAATATGAATATTGAATTTTCACTGAAAGCACAACAAATTTCAGTTAAATCAAAATACAATCCATTACATTTCTATAGTAATCTATCAAAAACACTTTCACTTTTACATTTGCTGTGCAAAACCTTAACAATTAATAAAGGTGACTACAGATGATATAAATAACCACTTTTCACTTAGAAATTTAGGCAGTTCTGTTTTCTTGCCTTGTCATACTGACTTGATTTTTAAATTTCTTTGACAGAAACTGGCTTTTAATAGTTTTAGCTAGATTATCCAGTTTTTTTAAACATATAATTTTCTTGGGCAAAATAACAGAGATTTGAATGCTGGGTAAATTAAGCCAAAGATACTTTATGCCTGTCTCACTTTAATATGGTTAGTATAAATATTGGGAATTGGAATGGATTGGAGGGATGTGTTTATTTACAGCCTTAATTTTCTTCTTATTTCTACAGTAATGATCCAACCATAATAGACTATTTCATAAGAAGTTTTTGTAATGTCAGATAACTTGGTTTGTTTTTCTCTCTTTTAATCAGAGATAGGTAGAAGATAATGCCAATTATTTTTTTAAAGATTTATTTATTTGTGCATATAGAACTGGGGTACAGGCCAGAGGCTCAGGGGCAGCGAGGGGCTTCACCAGAGGCAGAGTGGGGAGTAGAACAGGCAGATTGACGAAGTACACTGCTGAGGGAAGCAACGGGTGAGTCTGCCGCGCCATGTGGTCACCTCCGGGGCAGGCGGGAATCGAACTCATGCAGAAGTGGCTTTAGCTTCTCAGTGCTGTGCTTTAACCCGCTGCGCCACCAGGGAGGGCGGAATCCAGTCCATTTTTAAGCTCATTTTTACTATGAAGTAGTATAGGTTTTGATTTTGGGGAAGGGTAGTCCTTAAATATAAATAACATTTGTGGTATTTCAAAATAAGCACAAAAACTATGAAATATTAGTATTTCAAATATGAGCTAGCCATTAACGTTAAATTTCAGATCATTAAAAATTTATTCTTTACAAAGAATGAACTTGACTTATGCAGGCTGACTTTCAGTAAGAAGAACGAACCCCAGCTCTGGGAATACTATAACCTTACTGTGTCCTTAAACCATTAAATCTAACAGATGGGTGGGAAATTCATTAATTTTCATCATGGAGTATTATATCATTTGAGCTCTAAACAGATATGAATATGTGAGACCTATCAACTCCTATTGATTTACCTATTTTCCTCTTGAATCTTTTAAAGTTATCCTATTAATGCAAGGCACATTTCTCAAGCTTTATTCCCAGTAGTGTCAAGTAATGAGAAACTATACTGAGTGACTAAAACAACAGATATGATGTAATGTTAAGACTATCTGAAAAAATTTCACATCATCTGAAAGTTAGATATGACAAATCACATTAAACCTACACCATGAAAGTTCTACGATAAAAAATGTATCACTCAGTCTGCAAGGTTAAATGATATGTTTCTTAATTCTACAAGTACTTTTTAAATGTCCAATATATATAGAACTATATGTGGTATACATGAAGTAGTTGTCAGGAATCTATCAAAATTCCCTCACTTTTATTATTTCACTGAAAATATGCCAGCTAATGAGGTCAGCACTTGCATTCTTTACCTGATATTTTTCTCTGGTTATTTGGTTATCACCTGTGGGACAACAGGACCATTAATTTTCCAAAATCAACCCTCCCCCAAAACTGTTGCGAGCTGACATATCCATCTCTCCGTTCTTACCCATAAGATGGGATACTTAACTTTGAGGTACTTCCTTTATCCTGGGTGCCAGATTTCTTCTGCTGGATACAGTTCTATTTACCCACAATAGCAACTTGCTTAAAAATAAACCTTTAACTGGCTGTCTTCCCTGTCATGCTTCCTCCCCCTCTCATGCTATTTCCAATGGTGACATTTCAAAATAACTACTTGTACTTGAATTATTTTCTTGGGTTTCTGTCTTAGGAAACTAAACTAGGACAGAGATAGATGATGCAAATATAGAATTATAAGAATTTCATTGTCATCAGTATCATCATTGTGAGGATGAGATGTTGGCTTTTAATCTTGTACTATTTTTTAAGAGTACTCATTGCATAAGTTGAGCCCTATTTTATAGTTCAGATTTCTTTATATTTACATCTATTGTTAAGTTATGATATTTGAGCTGATGATAATCCAGGAAATAGTCACTATATTGAGGAATAAAACAAGGGATGCAAAACAATGAAATTTGTATTGCCAGAGCATTATCTGCTATTATTTTAGAATTCAGAGTCTGATTAATAAAGAAGAATATGCTTCAGTTTTTATCTTAGTATCTTTTTATCTATAGCTATTTTGAGTTACAAATTCACATGTAGTTTTGTCTTTATTTAACTTCAAGAATAAAAATCTACAAATTACAATTGGGGCCTTAAAATAATTAAATATTTACTTCTAAATGCTTATACAATTTCTAATTCAATTCTAATTATTAATTATTCTTAAAAACAAATTAATGTTTGCAGCATTAAAAAGTGTCAGAATAATCCCCATAGCTACAAAAGGTATTACCGAAGCAAATGAAACAGAAGTCTGGATATTGTGTTTACAAAGCTAAATGCCTCATGAAGAAATAAAAGCCAATTTAAGACTCAAAAGAATTGCAAAGATAATATAGAGTTCCCACATATACTTCATACAGCTTCACCTAATGATAATTTCTTCCAATCTAAAGTACATTGTCAGAACAAGGAAACTGATATAATTCTAATTGGTATAATTCTAATTGGTATAATTCTAATGATTAAAATACAGACCTTATCTAGCTTTCACCTATTTTCACATGCAATGTGTGTGTGTGTGTGTGTACATGTGTGTAGCAGACTATGGAATTTTCATCACATGAATACCTTTAAGTTATCATTCCACACATTGCTCCTCATCACAAAGAAACTACTTTATCATTGGCATTAAAAATTATCAGAATTGGGCCCTCCCTGATAGCGCAGCGGGTTAAAGCACAGCACTAAGGAGCTAAAGTTACTTCAGCATGAGTTTGATCCCTGCCCCAGAGGTGATCCACATGATGTGACAGACCTCTCCTGACCCCCCCTCTCACCCCCAGCTGCTCCACTCAGCAGTGTACTTTGTTGATTTGCCTGTTCTGCTCTCCACCCTGTCTCCAGTGAATCCTCTCACAGCACCTGTGCCTCTGGCCTGTACCCCAGTTTTGTAGGCATAAATAAATAAATCTTAAAAAAACTTATCAGAATAATACTTGATCATTATATTCTCCATCAATCCTGACCTCTAGCAATTACTGACCTGATTCCTAATAGTGTATCTTTGTCACTTGAGAATGTTCTATGAGTGGTGTAATACAGTAGTAAACCCTTTGAGCTTAGCTTATTTCAGCACAAAGTCCTTGAGATCTTTCCAATTGTTCCAGGCATCAACATTTGTTATTCTTTCTTAATAAATAGTATTTCATATGGATGTACCTATTTACATATGAAACTATATTTGTATGACCATTCATACATAGACAATTTTGTGAACCTAAGTTTTCATTTCTCTAGGATAAGTACTTTAGAACACATTTGCATAGTGTATGTCAGTATATGTTAATTTTTAAAGACATGCTAAACTGTTTTCCAGTATTGCTATACCATTTCCATTTTCACTAACAATGTAATGAGATCAGATTCATTTTATTCCCATTGTCACTTAAGTGATTCTTGACTATCATAAAATCACAAAAATCACTCTAGAATCTTAGTTGTCTGTTCATAAAATCACCATGGAATTTAGAATGCAGAATATCTATTATTATTTAAGATAACAGCCAGAGTTATTATATTCATGATAAGGCAGGGAGGCCCTACACTTAGTTCCCACACATCTCTTTTAGGTAGGTTATTATTTCCTTCTTAAAGACAAAAAATATATAAGCCTCAGAATGATTTAATAGAATATCGACAGTCACACATATAGCTAAGAAGAGTGTCAGAATTCCAACTTTAGTTTGAATTCAAAATCAATGCTATTTCATTAAGCCACACAAAAGATAAGAGTGACTAAGTGTTTCTGTGCCATAATTATAGGTTGAAAATTACATAAATTCACTAACAGGGCTGGACGTGGAAGAATGACAGCAATTAATTTGTTGGGATGAAATTTTCTCTGCTAATGCTAGTTTTTAAAATGATGATAGCTATTTTTAGCCATCATGAACAAAAGTTAAGGCCTCTCAAATAACTCTGAAAGATTAAGATCAAAGTATAATGTATAATTATTTTGTAGAAAAGAAAGACCATTTTAATGCAATCTATGTTATTTCTGATATCAGAAATCTACTAAAATGATGCCAATAGAAAGATAACTTAAAAATGACCCTCTGTATATTAAATTTGGAACATTATGTCTGGTAGCAAACTTTTAATTTCTAGAAACCAAGCATTTGGTACAAGTGCGCCTATGAGCATTATATAACCAGAAGACCATAACCATGTTGAAGGTAACTATTTCAATAAAAGGTAATTGAGTTGTCCAGCCTCCCTGGTGGTGCAGGGGTTAATGTGTCTGTGCTATCAAACTATTGCCAGACGCTGTAGCATGGTGTTCTAGCCAGGGAGGTGACCTGTGGTGCAGCAGACCTCTCCTGTCTCACCCACTGCTCCTCTCAGCAACGTATTTCAGTTACTGCTCCTTGTTCTGCTCCCTACTCTGTCTCTTATGAATCCTCTCAACCCACATCTTTGTTTTATGCCCCATTTCTTGTATGCATAAATAAATAAAAATAAAATATTTTAAAATAGTAATTGAGTTGTCTATTGCTTGTCATAGATTGAGCAATGATATACATTCACTTAATATAACACACATCCAATTTAAATAGCATCTATGTAAACATTTTATGTACAGAATGATGTTGGATTTGTACTCAGCTTTCACTGACAAGTCAACATCTGTCTTCAATCTGTTTAAAAGAATGAGCTCCCAGGTTGTTGTTTAAGTTTATTTATAATATTGCATTTTTTCCCATGGCAATAGGGAGAATTACTCAAAACTCTGTTTTTTTTCTAGCCTAAGAATTATAGCATAAAAAAAATTATATCCTCAGTTTTTAATCTATATATATACCTAAACTACCTAGCCTCAAGTGGGAAGGTAAAGTGTCACCACACTTTCATTCTCCAATCATCCTTGGAGAAAAATACCTTTAAGGATTATCAGATGCAAAAATCTCTGTCTATCCCTCCACTCCTAGGCTTGGACATAAACATTCCAAACTCTTTCCTAACTACTAAGAACCCTAAAGATATTTATAAGCTAAATATCCTTTTCTTTTGCATATGTAACTTAAATTTGCTCTTTATGAGTATAAGGAAGGATGATAAAACTTGTATTAGTTAAGTGGATAGGGCCTATTATGGGGAGAAGATCAGATGAGGTCCAGGGTGTAGGGGTGAAAGAATTCATCAGAGATTAGAATGGTAAACAGAAGAGGTGGATTTATTGAAAAATACTCCCATTTATTGAAATGGGAGAAGACTATGTGGGAAGAAGGATTTGGAGCTCCTTTTTTTTCAACTTCCCATACATTTTTATTAAGTATCTTTAATGAACAGAGTTACTATTTAAAAAAGAAACATTTTTTTTATTATGATTGTTTGTTTTTATATCATTTTGTGCCTTTTTCCATCTCAGTTGTAATTCCCGTGGGCTTCCCATTACTAAATAACCCGTGTGCCATCACCATAGTCCTGTGCACTCCCCTCCCTCTTTTTTTGATCCCATTCCCCACTCCACCTCTATAAAATGTCTCTGGTATATAGTTGTTCATTATTATTATTTCCCCCCTTGTCCTTTATGCTCCTTTTATGAGTGAAACAATGCAGTATTTTTCCTTTTCTTTCTGGCTTATTTCACTAAGCATGATGCCTTCCAGCATCATCCATGTTGCTGCAAAAGGCATGAGTTTATCTTTTGACTGCTGCTTAATATTCCAGTGTGTGTATGCACCACAACTTTTTAATACACTCACCTACTTTTGGGCATTTTGGTTGATTCCATGTCTTTCCTATTGTAAATAAAGCAGCAATAAATATGCAAGTGTCTTTTTTCATATGCTGTTGGCCATTTACATTTCCTCTTATCTCTTCTGCCCATGTTTTGATGGGGTTGTTTACTTCATTTCCATTGAGTTTCATCAGTTCTTTGTTATCTTTGTGGTCAATCCTTGGGGCTCCTTTTTATAACCTGTTTCTATGGGAGTTGGTTTAGGCTGTTATCTCCTGGGATGGGTGGTCTTGGTTGTTGACCTTTGACACAGACTGTATCCTGACCTTTCTTCTCCATTCATGATCAAAACAATCATTCTTATGGCCTGGTTTCAATAACAACAGTATCAATTCCCCTTTCTATTCAAGCCTGCTAACACTTCCTGCTTGGCGAGGGGTGTGGGCTTAGTTTTTAACCTTATCAAATAAAACCATGACAAGGCAGAGTGTAAAATATTAGCTCAATTCCATTGTGTCTGTACTCATAACAATTCAAAATCCTCCACTACATTTGTAAAATGGATCCTGTTCCACCAGGCATGTTCCAGATTTTGCATAACTGTAGTCTCATCTCCCTCATGTTGCTACTTACTGACCCTTCTCTTCTCTTTATCTTTCAAAGGGGTATATTTCCTTACTGCACCAGGAAACCCAGTCATTTCACTCCCTGAAATATTCTTGCTCAAAGTCCATCTGAGCATAACAATGCATCCATCAGATTTACTTCTGCAGACTTCCAAATTGAATATGTCCATGTGTCATACTTAACTCCTCTAGTTTTAGTTCACGAATACAATGACAAAACATGATAAGTGCTATTTATGTGATTATTTATTTAAAGACTAATTTCTCAGTGAAATAAGCCAGAAAGAAGGAAAAATAACAAATGGCCTCACTTATAGGATTATAGGGGACACAAATAAGGTTTTGAGGAAAAATAGTAATTATAACAAAGCAAAAATAAAAATTAATAGGCATCTATGATACAGAGACATTATTCGGAGGTGGAAGGAAAAAAATTGTTTAAAACAGGTGGGAAGAACATAAGAGACTATGGTGATGGTGCAGGGGTGAACTGGTAGTAGGAATTTCTTAGGGACCAAACATGAGTGGAATAAACACACAATGTATGACAATGAAGAATGATATAAAAATACATACAATTTAAAAAATATATGAAACAAAAAAAAAAGACTTTAATTTCTCAATGCAAGTAGATTTTTGTTTGTTTTCAATCAGGCAAGGGCAAATCTTTCCTGTATGTGCCTTTCATGGAACCATTCAAATTGGAATACTGCAATAAATATTGTGGGGATCATCTGTCAAATAGAATGTGCTATACTGTGCTATCAGGAAATTTTTGAAAAGGTCCTCGTTAAAACAAATCTTTTGGTTTAAGATAGAATACAGAGTCAGAACCAGAGTCAACCAGATTTGAATCAAGGATCAAGTTTCCAAAAGAATTATGCATTTGCTTTAAACAAGGTTGTAATGATAGCTCTCTATAATCTATAAATATATATTTTAATCTAATTAGGAATAATGCTATGATTATTAATATATGGTTTTCTTAAAGTTGTATGTGTAATGCTCAGTAGAGGGATTCCCTCTGATCCAGTAGATATGTTGGCTTGGCAAGATTCTTTATAACTCACTGGGCAAAAAATATAAGTATGATGGGATTTAAAAAAAATGCTGTGCAAATATCAACCTTGTTTCATTATATATCTACCTGACATGGAACAGTTCCCTTCCACAATTCCATATTTTGGACATTATAGCTGTAGCTAAGATATCATAAAACTATTGAGTCTTTAAATAATGTAAGTAATCAAGTGTTTTCTTAGAAAAACATATTAAAATCAGATTAGATTTAGTATGCTATTGCTATGACAAATATGACTATTCAAATCTTACCTGAACAACAGATTAAGGGTAAGGAAGGCACCAACTATTTCATTTTTTCAAAAGATGTATTGATTTATGCATAGAGAACTGGGGTACAGGCCAGAGGTGCAGGGGCAGAGAGAGGATTCACCAGAGACAGAATGGGGAGCAGAACAGGCAGATGGACAAAGTACACTGCTAAGGGAAGCAGAGTGAGGCAGGAGAGGTCTGCTGCACTATATGGACCATCTTCAGGGAGGGGATGGAACTCTCACTGAAGTGGCTGCGGCTAACTTGCAGTGCTGTGTTTTAACCCGTTTCGCCATGAGGGAGAGTCAATTATTTCTTTTTTTTTTTTTGTCTTTAAAATTTAAAGGTTCAAAAATACATTATTTATTAATACAATATTTGGCTAGTTTTGGAAGATATACAATTCAGACAGTTTTATTTGGTATTATAATTTTCCTGAATTAATATGTGGACATTAATACAAAAAATTATATATATAAAAAAAGAAACTTAAAATATGTGGTTATCTTAATGATCAACTTAAAAAATTACTTTGCCGGCCCTCCCTGATGGAGCAACAGGTTCGGACACAGTACTGCAAACTAGCATAGCCGTATCAATGTGAGTTCGACCCTGGCCCTGGAGGTGACCACATGGCGTAGCAGACCTCTCCTGACCTGTCCGCTGTTCCCCTCAACAGTGTACTTCCTCGATCTGCCAGTTTTGCGCCCCACTCTGTGTCTGGTGAATCCTCTCACTGCCCCTGTACCTCTGGCCTGTACCCCAGTTCTATATGCATAAATAAATAAATCTTTAAAAAAAATTACTTTACCTGGGAATGTTATCAGAAAGTCAGCCGCCTGGATAAAAGATATGTTTCATTGTCATAGTCAGAAATTCAAGGTTTCAATTTAGAAACAGAAAATTTTTTTATCTTAAAAGGAATTTTAAGGGCCTCCCTGGTAGTGCAGGATTATTAAGTCTCAATGCTATCAAGTCATCAACAGGCATTGCAGCAAGAGTTTGATCCCCAGCCTGGGAAGTAACCCACATGGCACAGCAGACCTCTTCTGTCTTGCCTGTTGTTCCCCTCAACAGTATACTTCAGTAGTTGTGCCTGTTCTGCTCCCCACTGTCTTTGGTGAATCTTCTCACCACCCCACACCTCTGGCCAGTACATAGTTTTTGTATGCATGAATGAATACAAATAAAATGTTAAAAATAATATTTAAAATATAGTTACAGCTTAACTTATTATAGTAAATATAAACAGATTCTAAATGACTCCAAATATATGAAACACATATTATATCCAATCAAAGAGAGCATGTGTTTCATATTGTTTAATGTCCAAATACATGATAGACTATTATCTTATATCACAATTTTATTATCATATGAATCAGTGATGACTTTTAATATGAAGAAGGTAATGCAAAACTTTATTTAGGTTTAATGTCCATTAAAGTTATTCTTCCCAATATAGCTACTTTTGTTAACATAAAGCATGAAAGTCACGTTAGTTACCTAAATGAAGTCCATAGCATTTCTTTGTTTTTAGTATTTTTAAGGTACAAAGCTATCCATTTTGTACAATAGAAAATAGACAACTGGATTAAAGAGTGTAATGGATATTAAGTTTTCCTACATGTTGTCTATTCTGAAGTGTATAGATTTATATAATCAATATGAAAGAATTTAGTTTTCCTGTCTGTAACTGCATCAAGTGAAAGTATCACTAAATCAGAATGTATTTGGAGACACTTGGAATTAGATTATGGACAATGTGATACATATGAAAATCACTCTGTGGCACTGTAGGCAGAGCTTCAAAAAGACAGCCATTCCCTTGAACACTTGCATGTGTTAATTAGAAATCCAACACATCTCAAGTGTGCCATACTTAACAGTATGGACATATGAGGGTCAGGAGTATCAGGACTTGATATGTGTGACAAAGATTAGCATCATTCCTGAAAAGTATGTTCCAGGGCAACTGCAGAAGTAAGCAATCTCTATTGATATGGATATTTTAAAGATGCTCAGAAAGAGAAGAGTGGTTAGCACATTGACCCACCCCCACCCAAAGAAGGGCCACTTCTGCCACCCCAGATTCTGGTAATCTGAGTGAAATCCTCATTGTCACATTGGAGAAACCAGATAATAGATAAGCAAACAGATGATCAATATTCTTTTCATGTTTCACATAGCCTTCGACTCAGCATGTTTCTATCATCTGAGTTTATTGAAAGTTAGCTGAAAATTACTGCATGTTTTTTCTATCATTTCAAACTAGCAAACTTGGAGCGCACATAGCTTTTAAATTAAATTCAAGGGAGACTAGTTTTTGCATAAAAGAAAAAAAATATCTTAGCAGGTGTGAGAAAATGGGATTGAGACTAAGAAGACAAGTGGATGTTTTATCAAATTTGAACTGACTCAAGAATAAGAGTGCAGCTCATACAGTAGCTCAGGGATTAGACTTTAAAGATGATGATGACTGTGTCATGCTGATATGTACAAGCATCTCCCAAGAATTGACTGGCTTGTGTTTGTTCTGTAAAGATTTCCTACAGGTTATCCCAGTTTAGCTTGATAGCTTGTTAACAAAGAGTTCCTGCCCCAGGGCAGCTCATAGACATTTCACGTTGCACTAAATAGCAACATAAAAATTACCCTTAGACAGAAAACAGTCTGTTTGTCAAATCTTCCTGAGTATCTCACTTTAGGTGCATATTTGCAAACCAAATTTTCAATACATTATGATTCCAGGACAATGTAGCAGGTGAACATCAGACATCAGCAAAAATGGTTAAGTTTACCTTTAGGTGTAATTTTGTTGTAATTAGTACAAATTCAGAAAGCTTCATCACTTTTTTGATAGGCTGAAAATCCCCAATTAACATATTATATAAAAAATAAAAAAAGATTGCTAATGGAGATTTGTGTGATAAGTTTTCCTGAAGAAGAAAAAAAATTAGACTCTCACCCCACTTAAAGAATTGTTATTTCCAAATATGTAAGATTTATATCACCTTTCAAAACATGTTGAAACAAAATATGTCCAGCTTGTCCGAATTTTTAATTTTAAGTGGTTTTTTTCTGTCCTAAGGGACATTGTACCTTTCAAGAGGCATTTCTAATATATGCTAAAAGACATAGTTCTAGGCCCACTCTGATGGCATAGTGGGTTTGAGAGCTGCACTGCGAAGCTAAGCCAAGCTGCGGCCGCTTCAGTGAGAGTTCAATCTCCTGACCCAGAGGTGAGTCACACGGCACAGCAGACCTCTCCTGACCCAACCACTGCTCCCCTCAGCAGTGTACTTTGTTGATCTGCCTGTTCTACTCCCCACTCTGTCTCTGGTAAAGCCAGTCGCTGGCCCTGTACCCCATTTCTGTATGCAGAAATAATAAAAAAAGACAGTTACATAACAATTCATTATATACACATACTTTAGCTGTAAGGGCTAAATGACCTACTGCTTCCTTAAAATTTCATTGATGAACTTAATCAAATATACATGTATTTTAGTGCCAGCAAGACACAGGGCAGATTTTCTATGGGTCTGGACAGATGTGTAAAGTCCTGGATCTCTCAGTGGCCTTTTCAGGCTTTTTTTTTTTTTTCCTTAAGATTTATTAATTTATTTATGCATACAGACCTGGGGTACAGGCCAGAGGTGCAGGGGTGGTGAGAGGATTCACTAGAGACAGAGTGGGGAGCAGAACAGGCAGACTGACAAGTGTGCTGCTGAGGGGAACAGTCAGTCAGGCAGGAGAAGTCTGCTGTGCCATGTGGATCACCTCTGGAACTGGGATCGAACTTGCATTGAGGCAGAGGTGGATAGCTTTCAGTGCTGTGCCCTAACCCATTCTGCCACCAGGGAGGGCCCCATTTCATGCTTTTAATTATCTTTCATACCATTTGAAGTGAGATGACCAGGTACAGGGAGGCAGGGGCACCTGGGGACCAGGAGGCTGGTAGGCCTCCTATTCCTGCCCCCACCCCCACCCCCAAACCACCACCTTATCAATCTTTGGTTCTGGGTTCTCTGAAATTCTCTCTCTTGGTTTCTACACTGGTCTTGACTGCTTCCTCCATCCTCTGCTGCTACACGTACATGCCCAGTCTTTGCTCAGATTTGCCCACTCATGCACATCTACATCACTCTCCAAGTACTGCAATGAGCAAACCAACCAACTAACCAAATAAAATCCCACACTAGCCAAAACATTTCAAATTTAAGGCAAGGTAATGAAGTGGATTTCAAAATGAATGGCATTGAATTGCAGATGATCTTACTATATAAACTCTGTTTACTTCATTGCTATTCACCCCAAGTTTTGGTTTACAAAATGAATCCTCCCTATTTAGTTCCAAAGTTTATCCCATAATCATTAACCAACACCACCACCTACATTACCATCGTGACCAGCATTATATACACTTCTCTTTTAATCAATCTTAATCTGTTCCTCAAATATTTGAAAGTTTAGTTTGTGACAAACACTGTATCTACAAAACATCTGGCTGAGGTTTTGATAGAGTTGTTATAGAGCACTGTGAGTAGAACTAATAGGCTTAGTATATTGTTTTTTCATCCAATACATGCCTTTTCTCCTTAACTTTTTCTGGCCCTTCCTGGTGGCACAGCAGGTTAAAGCATAGCACTCTTCAGAAGCTAAAGTCACTTCAACATGAGTTCGATCCTCACCCCGGGAGAACACGAGGCTGACCTCATCTGACCTGCCCACTGCTCCCCTCAGAGTGTACTTCGTCGATCTGCCTGTTCTGCTCCCCGCTCTGTCTCTGGTGAACACTCTAACCTCACTGCCCCTGCACCTCTGGCTCGGCTCTTTGTGTATGCACAAATAAATCTTTAATTTTTTTTCTTACCCAGCCTTTAGAGAAAATGAAATGTAACCATTTTCAACAAACTGGAAGGAGTTTGAATAATATGTAGTAAGAACAATAAGAACAATAAAAAAAACAAACAAAAAAAGACAAAAAACACTGGATGTCTATAGAGCAGACATGATGAAAAATACTTAAACTAATGAACACCGAGAACACCCGCATGGGTTCTCAGATTAAGAGGGAAGGAGATAAGGGGTTATAAGGAAAGATGGTGGGGGGGAATGAATGAATGAATGAGTAAATGAATAAATGAGGATATTAAAACACTAAAAGTTTTTCTTGGATGTCTTTTATCAGCATCTTATTAGCATCAATATACGGATCCTAGCACACATCCAATTTTGACGAGTAAAATAATCTTTGTCCCTCTTCCGGTGATTTTACCTTTAATTATAACTCTCAACCCCCCTCAAAAAAAAAAAATACAAGGGACATTAATTTAGGGGAACCAAAACTGGGGTAAGAAGAATAGTTTGTGAGCCTCCTAGGAGGAGGAGGTGTCACAAACTGCCAGAATTTCACCTTGTGGCGAAAGTGCTTCTGCGCCTCTGAGCTGAGGAAGCGGAGGAAGCCCTAGTCTGCTACTCTGGGGGGCGGGGCCTCACAGCTGAGCCGAGTGAGGGCCGGATGCTGGGATTCTGGGAAGGTGCGGTCACTTCAGGGTGCCCCAGAGATGGAATTGCCATGGAGCTAGCTACTCTAGTCACCTTCCAGCCCCTATCCAAAGTTCTGGGACTATCCTGCCCTCTGGTGCCCCACAGAGCCTGAAACCTGAGAATTCTGGCCAGGAGAAAGACACGAAAATTTTGTGATGAGGGCAGTCACAAGTCCTCTCCATGGCCCCATGGCCCTTGGTGAAGATGGGGTCAGAGGGCATCTACCCCAAGGTTAAGAGTCCACTAGGAGAAAGGCAGGAAGGAGCATGGATTTTTTTCAGGAGCGTAGCTGGTTATCCCATGGGAGCACCATTTTCTGGGAATGTCCACTTCTGGACTTTTCTATCAGGACGACCAAAGAATTCAACAGGTCAGGATGGAAAACAAGATGCTCTTCAAAAAATAGTACGCGGAAGCTTCATTTTTACAAGGTATCAGAGAAGCTAGAGTGCTTATTCATCAAGGTGAGTGTTGACTATGGCTTGTCTACGCCCAAAGTACTAAACTTTGATAGAAATTGTCTGCAGGCAGATAACAAATTACACTGAAAGTGGAAATGACAAGCTGATGAGATTTCTGGCTTCATACAGATATTTTGTTTCTACCGTTTTATTCTGGCCATTCTGGATTTGGTATAAAGTATGGTAATTTAAAGGACACATTTTGTTGTGGACTCAGGTAGAAATTACTTTGAACCCTGGTTCTACTGCAAAGCAGAAGGATGATTTTAGTCAGTCTCCCCTATTCTTCTATGGCAATACTGACATTTCTTCCTGGAGAAGGAGAGTCTAACTGTGATGATTACTTGTGATTGTTAGCATACAAGCACTAGTACTTTATGTTCTCGTAAACTTATTTGATGTAAAAGGTTATTTATATGGTGAATATTAGTCAAACAACAGAACAACATATGATGGAACCCCTATAAAGTTTCAGGAGACAATCATAAATATTGTACTCTACTAAAATGCAAATACTCTGTGCAAAATGAGAGGTTAAAACTTTAGTTGATACTAACAACATATTACAAATAGGTGCTATATGAAACATTTTGTGATGAGAAGAAATTTGTACATGTTTTGGGGAAAAAATAAAATTTTTGTTGAGGAGCTTTGAAGGTGAGGAATTTACTAAATACAAACAAACAGGATAGGACACAGAAACCCATTTACTTATTTTCTGATAAATCTGACCAAACTATAAATCACTGTTTTTAAATACGCTTTTATTTTAGAAACATCTTGGGAATTAAATACCTCCCCCCACCTGCAATACCTACTGTCACCCACATACACAAGTACATAAACCTGTGTCAGGACCTTACCTTAGAGATTCTATTCTGATTTAATTCTGCAGTGGGATCTCTACATTAGTATTTTTTGAGCACCTCCTGTAATTCTGCATGCAACTAGGCTTGCGATGCTTTGTATATAAATGACAGAACCTAAATGGAGTGGAGTTTAGGTATACTTTTATTTAATCTGTGTTCAGATTCAAAAGGACCAGTTTCTGTTTCTGAACTTTGTGAAACAATTTAACTTTTCTAGATTTTCCTCTCCTTTGGAAAATACAATAATTGTATTGTCCATTAATTTTAAAGATCCTCATAGTTCTAAAATAACATGATTCTAAATATCAGAGACATTTCCAATTTTTCCTTCCTTAGGCTATTTGAATCACCGCTTGTACATAGACTTAATATGACAGATTCCCCCCTGAAGGGGTATTAGATTAATGAATGGTGAGAGATAGTTTATCTGCCCCATCCCCAAAGTAAAGCTTTATCAGACATCCTGAAAGGAATCTGGGTACATTAGGGAAAATAACATTTCCATTCCAGATTCAATACTGATCTATCAAATCTGTTTGCCTGCTGTCAGCAGAAGTTATTGCCAGATGCTTGAGAGGAATGGCCAGAACATTCTTGAATGCCACTAGATAGCTATGCAAAACTCGGCTGTGGGGAACAATTTTCACTCACTCCTCCAGATAAGGTTCAGACATTACGAACTATTAACTTTAATTACACTTTTAGTACTGTGGCTGCTAGTAAGGCTTAGCTACTCTCAAATCCTCTGCAAATAAGTTGTGAAAACCCATTCACACAGCTTATCTACTTCAGTAACAGACAAGGGTTCCAGTGTATTCTAAATAATCCTGAGAAATTATTCTGGAATCTGTGCCAGGTTATTTCCTACTTTCTAGAACTATGGTGCCTTAATGAATTTCCTGTTAAAAAATGTATATTTTGATGTTTTGGTCAGATAAGTAACCCAAACACCTTTAAATTCTGAGTGAATGTATAAAAATGCTGAAGTGAAAAGCTATTTGAGTTAAATAATGGAATGAAGCAGAGATTTAGTTAATGTGATAGTAGAAGCCATATACACTGCGACGGTGCTTGTTTTGGCTTCTTGGAGGTTGAAACTAGCTTGGAGCCTAATGGGCAACTTCATGAGAGATGGAATGCCAAGTGCTTCAAGGCCTAAATCAAATAAAGATCTAGTTAAGTGCCTAATGAACCTCTTAAGCAGATGTGGATGGTTTCGGAGACTAACCATTGTATGCGATTATTAGGGAGAAAATGCAAATCAAAATCATATTAAGGCATAACACAGGATATGGAAAATGGACAAAAGCTGAAGGAAGGCATTTTGGATGGCATTTGGATAGAACATCAAGCATTTAGCATATGTATGTTCTGAATGGCATCTTTCAAAATTTTTTTTTTCAAAAATAGTTTAGACTTTGATTGAATTAAATTCCTAATTGTTCCAGAGCTAGTTTGAGGTAATTTTTTCAATTATAGGAAACAAAGATTTTAAACTTTTTTCCTTTACTAGAATTGAATCTGAGCCTGTGGAAAGAAACAGCTATCATCTTTTAAAGGTTTCCACCTAGTGGCAAAATTATTATGAGCAAGATGAGCAAGAGACAGGACCTCAAGTAATAAAGGCAGATACAAACATTAACATTAGGTTACTGTTTCACCCATAGTCCTTAAGGAAATTGAGAACAATGTTTTAAATACATCAATGTGCTGAGAGTAAGTGATCCCCTAAACAATAGTGTGGAATGAGGCCATTTCTTCTTTTACAGTTACTTAGATTGCTGCCTTAATTACTGTTCCAGATGTCATAATTCTGGGAAAACTAAGCTGTGGTTTGTTTTAGGCTTCAGGAGAAGATGCAGCATATAAAGTAGTAATTTTCTTCAAGATTAAAAATAAAATGTGTTTGTAGAGGAAGGTTATTATAATGAAGAATATTATGTAAAAGTGAGAGAGGAGGAATGGACTCTTGCCCTTTAATTACACATTTAGGCAATATTGCCTTCCTAGGTCCCTGTTTTATACTCTAAAACAGGGTAAAGTGAGGTGACTGAATTTAATCTGGGGATAACTATAGGTAGTCATGGGTTAATCTGGCCATTTTATGTGTTCTGTTTAATATGATGTATTAGAAGAGGAGATGGAGTGTAGGTAGTTTTTTTTTTTTTTTAAACTTTTGGGTCAAATTGGACATTAACTTGAAGCCTAGCAGTATGAGTCTCTTGCACACTTTTACCTTTTTCTATTATCCATCTGGATTTTTAAGACAGTTGGGTTGGTGCCTCCTGTACAGGATTATTTCTAAAGGGACATTAAGATTTAACATACTTCAGGTGCTATTCAAAACCCACATTAAGAACTGATATTTATTGAGTTTTCATTATGTCTCAGATAATGCACATGGGCTAAAACCTCACAATCACATAAGATACACATCTATATTTATTTTTTTCCCATTGAATAAAGAAACTGAGGTTCCTATAAAGTAAGTAATTTGCCTGAAATCACATAGTCAGCAAGTGACAGGAGTGGGTCCTGATATATTATAATACACAACTCAAGTTCTTAACACATTCCAAACTGGGCTATCTAAATTCTATAGGTAATTGACTACTCTGCATAGCTTCTCAGCATATTTCATTGTTGAAGATGCATGATTGAAAATGAAGAGGTCAGCTTTTACTTTGTCATGCCCATTAGATCTTTGTACCTCCTGTGATTTACAAGATAGAAACATATTCAGGTAAAGATAAAATGAGAAAAAAAAAAAAAGCTGAAGTCCCCCCCACCCATTAGTCTGTCTCAACTTCAGTATTGACTCATATAACAAAATGTTCTGAATTATTTCGAATAGAACTTGATTTTTTTTTTTAATACAGCATTTGGGTGATAGATTCTCATGAAACTGGCCTATGATTATAAGAGTTACTTCTTTACTAAAAGGACAAACAATTTCCATAAATTGTGTGATCAAATGCATGAGATGTGAACTTGAAGTGTGCAAATTATTTGGGGTTTCCACCTCTTTTACATATGCATTGTAACTGTATTTCTTACCTTGATAGGAAGAGTGGCTGATTTGGATACTTTCTTCCTTTGGATAGTCACTACTAAGAATCACAAATCCAGGGGTTAAAATGAAGAGACTCCGTTAGAAACTTACATTTCTGTAGATATTTTGCACACTAATTATACTCAGTGTGTGTGATTCAGATAATCTCAAGTAAAGGAAGGGGCAAGATAGTGAATACAATTTTCACATTACTTTCCAACAAACATTTTACTACACTGTTTTTATGTGAAAATTGCTAGACTGCCTTAAAATTCTAAGCACATTCAGGAATGAGCTCATTGTGCATTTGAAATTGCTCTACACTCTGCCCTGAAAAACTGACCACCAGGGTTTTTACTCATCAAGTTAGACCTTTCTGATCTATTGGAAATTTAGATCTTAACTTACTTCGTAGGGCTGCCTCCTGTGCTAGTCCTCCAAGGATTTACCACAGCTGTGGAAAGCAATTATGTATTTGGGAAGAGATGAAGCCAGAGAGCTCAAGATTAGCTTCCTAAAGTTTTTCTTTTTCTCTCTCCCCCCCCCTCCATATTTGTGCTTCCTTACACAATGAATTAACAGAATGAGGTAGAGAAAATCCCCCTACAGTTTGGAAACTGAACCACTTTCCTTGCTTAGGTGATAGCATTGACACTTCACACAGAGGGCTAATTTACATTTAATGCTCTGGAAATTAATTACAGAGAATAAAGATAATTGTAAAAGCACCCCCTCCCATGCATTTCCAAAAATAAACAAACAAACCACATCATGATTACTAAGCAGCCATCTAATGCTTAATTTTATGCACAGTGGGAAGGGCTCCACTAGTCTGGAAAAGGATGGAGGGGAGGGAAGAAATGCAGCTAATTTGAAATATGTAACAGCAGAGGCAGTTTTATGTGGTAATGACCTGCAGCTTTTCCAGCAGGAGCGGGAAGTCCTCAAAGCTTTATGCATGGAGCCCGAGGATGTGTTTACTAGAATTTGGGTCTAGCCAGGCAGCCAATGACTTGAATGATGGGTTCACCAAGTTTGACACTATTTTCCTAGAAGGTGAAGATGCCAGGCATAAACATGTGGGTGCTTTTAGGCTAAACTAGATATGCCTTCTTCTAACATATACCTACAACTATGCTTATTCTTTCATGAAGACTGAGACCTACCTGGATAGGAGGGCTCACAATGTGATCGAGTTTATAATTGATACTATTCCAGAAACTTTGACCCTAGAGCTATATTTTTTTAACTACACTAATAAAGCAGGACAAATAAAAATCCTTTGTTATATTCCCTCTGTCACCTTTACTATCTGAGTTAAGGTTCACAGAGTGCAATAGGCAAGAGGAGTACAAGTCAACAATTTCTGTTCAAAGGTCATATTACCAATAACGTCTTTGTTCTCCATTTTCTATTAAAAAACAAACCCTTTCTCATGTCACTTGTTCCACTTGAAATTGACTGTCTCTCTATCCTTATTTATCATCAGCTGTTATTATTACTTATTTGTTGACATTTAATACTCTGGTTTGTAGAATGTCAACCAGATTGAAGGCAAGGGGTCTCTTGGGATATATCTGCATTTCTAAGCACAATGCCTGGATACAATAGTCACTAAAATATTAGTTAAAAGAGGGCCCTCCCTGGTGGCGCAGCAGGTTAAAGCACAGCACAAAGAAGCTTAAGCCACTCCCGCATGAGTTCGATTCCCGCCTGCCCCGGAGGTGTCCACATGGCGTGGCAGACCTCTCCTGACCCGCCCGCTGCTCCCCTCAGCAGTGTACTTCGTCGATCTGCCTGTTCTGTACCCCACTCTGTCTCTGGTGAATCCTCTCACCCTCCACATCTCTGGCCTGTACCCCAGTTCTGTACAAATAAATAAATAAAATCTTAAAAAAAATTAGTTAAAATAATGAGCAGACAAATGGTATGCATTTTATTTTACAAGATCACCACATAGAATACAGTCATACACTAGGTCTCTTGGTCTAATAGAACTTTCAGGAATTCAAAAAAGAATTGTAAAATGTTTAAAATACATTGAAATGTTATACTAAATAAAATTAACAATTTTAACTGAGAAAGCAATGAAAAAGAATTAAGTACTTAGAGAAAAAAAATCAAGTATTCATTTAAAAATTGGTATTTCATTACAGATGATAAAGAAATGTGAATTTGAAGTTCTCAGAATGTCTTTATTCATAAAGTATACTTAATCTCATTTTCAGCAACATCTGTAGTCTAAGTTTTATTCTTGATATGAAGCACAGAACAAATTCTCTTCCTCTCTAATGTTGCCCCTGCTCAGCTTTTTTTTTTTTTAAAGATGTATTTATTCATACAGAACTGGGGTACAGGCCAGAGGTCAGAGGTGCAGGGGCAGTGAGAGGATTCACCAGAGACAGAGTGGGGAGCAAAACAGGCTGACTGACGAAGTACACTTCTGAGGGGAGCAGTCGCTGGGTCAGGAGAGGTCTGCCGTACCATGTGGATCATCTCTAGGGTGGGGATTGAACTCATGCTGAAGTGGCTTTAGCTTCTTAGTGCTGTGCTTTGACCCGCTGCACCACCAGGGAGGGCCCCTGCTCAGCCTTTTAAAAGGTATTAGAATCTTTGCAGCCTACATGAAAAATATGGTATTCTTATTAACCTTCAGGAGATATGTAGCAAATCACTACTTTAATTTCTAAACATGGAAAAGAGTATCAGACTCCTAAGATTTAGAGTTAGAATGACCTGTTGTGGTACCCTGAATAATTAACTTTAAAATGACCATGTATAGCAATTCTGTCAAGGTAGGCACATTGGTAAAATGTTTAAGTTGACTCCGTTAATGTCATTAATTTCATGTGGCTGCTTTGACAAATTACCACAAATTTTGTTGTTGATTTTTTCACCATTCTGGAGGTTAGAAATTTGAAAGCAATCTATCATTTGGCTGAAATCATGATATTGGCAGAACTGCATTTCCCCTGGAAACTAACAGAGAATGTACTTTTTCCTCTTCCATCTTCCAGTGGCAGCTAATAGTCCTTAGCAGTGGCTGCACCACTCCAGTCTTTGCCACCGGTGGGCATATTGCCTTCTAGTGCCTCACGTTTGTCTCTTTCTTTCTTATTTGGACACTTGCCTTCACATTTAAGAGCCACTTGTATACACACAATCACCTCTCCACTGCAAGATACTTAACTGATTCACATCTGCCAAGTCCTACTTTGCTATTAAAGGCAACATCAACAGGTAAGAGATTAGGATGTGGACATTTTTGTTTGGGGGGTATTATTTACCTACCACAGCTGACCATCAGGACCAAAACAATTTGCATGTATTCCATGTGCAAAATATATCCATCCCATTGCCGCCTCCTCAAGTCTCATTAGATTTCATTGGCTGAAATCTAAAATCTCATCTAAATATTTTGAGATGAAAGGTCAAAATTCATTATCTAAATAATCAAATTCAAATAATAATCATATTATGGCCCAATTTCTATCACTACAATTGTAAAACTAGGAGACAAGTTAACAGTTTCAAAATAAAATGGTCGGACAGCCACAGAATAACAATTATATATACCTTCCAATCAAAACACAAATGGAAGAAAAAAAGGAGCCACTAGCCCACAGAAATTTTCAAAATCTAGCTGTGCAGCTAGCACTAGATTTCAAGCCCTGTGAAGAGTCCCCTTTGACTCCAGGATCTCTGCCATATGGATCCATGACCCTGGCCTCCACATACAAAGACCTGCCCTTTGCCGGTGTACCCACGGTTCTGGCTTTTGGACCCAAGGCTCTTCACTTGCAGTTATACTTCAGTGTTGGTAAAAATTTATCAGAACTTAATGAGTTTCTTGTGTATGTCACAGAGATTGAACACTTTAGAAAGCAGGTTTTTCTACATACGATTTCTGGATAATCTTTATTCCTGGCTTCTGCTCAGATGCTTATATGGATTCCCTAGTCATGTGCTTAATCCTTTTAGGAGATCTCTGGACTTTTGACCTTTTTGAGGCACTAGCCAGTGTTTGTTCAGTCATACCTTTGACTGTCTTCATAGTTAATTTTCTTAGCTATAAATACCATAATTTTTTTTTTAAGATTTATTTATTCATACAGAACTAGGATACAGGCCTGAGATGCGGAGGGTGAGAGGACTCACCAGGGAACAGAGTGTGGAGCAGAACAGGCAGATCAATGAAGTACACTGCTGAGGGGAGCAGCGGGCGGGTCAGGAGAGGTCTGCCATGCCATGTGGATGTGCTCCGGGGCAGACAGGGATTGAACTCATGTGGAAGTGGCTTAAGCTTCTTAGTGCAGTGTTTTAACCCGCTGCGCCACCAGGGAGGGCCTAAATACCATAATTTTAACCTCATTTGTAATCTTCATGGGCTGAGAATCTCATGGATTGTCAATCCTGGTTCACTTTGGCTTGAATATTCTTTCTCACATTTTACTGCATGTACCATTAACACTAATTTTAGAAATCTCAGCTAAATATCCAAGTTCATTGCTTACAAATCCTGCTTTTTATGCAACTTCAGGGTACAATTCGGCTAGGCTTTCCCACACTATATAAGAATTACCTTTCCTCCAACTGCCAATAGCAATGTCTTTGTTGCTATCTGAGCCCTCACCAGAGATACCTCAAATGTCCCTCGTTTACCAGCAGTGTATTCAGTGCAATATAGTTCTTTTCTATCAAGCACTTCACACTTATTTTAGCCTGTGCACATTATATGATGGAAGAAAGAATAGAAAACCTAAAGAAGGCATTATAAGTTTAAAACCTGACTCATACAAGGAGGTAGGGGTAGAGGAGAAAAACATGACCATTAACCTAGCTACAGAAATCAAGATGCTTAGGCTCCAGTGCCTTAACACAAGGTATAAAGTCAAAGCAGGTATCAGACTGCTGTGAGGAGTGTGGGGACCACAGATCTGAGGGTAAAGATACAGAGATTAGGCCCATTTTGGAATCTTGGGCCCTTTTGTATTCTACATAGTTATCCAAAATCATCAGCAAACAGGCCACACCACAAAGGAATGAGCCCCTCCCAAAGAAAAGACTGTCTCAGTGCAGTCTCTGCACTGACACAGGGCAGCAGTCCTTCTGCCCATCAACTCTCTCCCTCTGCAGAACAACAGACTTCTACCTGTCCATGACCTGTGTCATTGCCATGCCGGGGCGGCTTCTTTGCTGACCTCCCTAGCAGAGACAGCATCCCCAAGGCTGCCTGCCTTCAACCACGTAGGTCTCTCTCAACAAGCCTGTCCCTTTTGGGCCAGCTCTTCCTGTCCGCTTGTGTCTATGCAAGTCCCTTTTCCCTGATAAACCTATTCTTTAAATATAAGGTCTCTGTTTCATGGAGAAACTAGCCTGGGAAACTCACCATGTGCTGCTGAAAGGGGAGCTCGGGTGAAACCTTTCCCAGAGTGAACTCAAAGACCCTGTACTCCAAAAACTTATAACATTATGCATTTCCAGAGGTACTTCCAGGAAACATTTGCAAGGTATAGGGGTTAGAACTAATATATTATTAGGAAAAAAAGTCATAGTATCTGACTATAGCAGTATTTAAGAGAACATAATCACTTAATCTTTACCTCCTTAGTTCTCCCAAATCATCCTTACTGCAGCCTTACTTGTTTTCAGGGATGGCACCAGTGAGCACATTGGTGAAAAAAATAGAAGTTATCCCTTCTTTACTATATTTTGTCTACAAGTATTTAGTGCTGACTAGCTTCCCTCCCAGGATTACCATACTATTCCTACCTATTGTTGATTTTCTCTTGGTACATCAGCTCAGAAGTCCCTTTCAACTTGTATCCAAGATTTCACTCTGGCTTGCAAAAATCCACTCTTCCTTCAGCAATTTAGAGTACAATCAGCAGCTTATGTCACTCCCCTCATTGATACCATTTACTGACTTCTCATTATTCTTGGAATAAAACTCAGATGTCCTACCTTTATTTAAAATGCCCCATATAGCCTGTGATGAAGCAATCAAAGTTTTCTCCTTTACATGTAGCTTGTACAGTAAGTTAGATTGACATTTTTATTCTCAAAGAAAAGAGAATGTTTGTCAAAATGCAAACCTTTTACATTTTAAATAATGCCAGTTCTGTAATTTTTTGCATTAGAAATATCTTTCAGTGCTTTAATGTATTCACAAACAATGCAGTTTCAAATTACATTTGGAACTTTTATGTTTATTCTTTTATCTGTGGTAGAAATCTTACTAGTATTAGTCTTGGGCTTAGGACTGGTTTATCAATTAGTTACCACTTGATAAAAGAATCACTTAAATTTTCTGTTATCAGATGAAAAATCAACAGTGATATGTAGAGTATCAGGGTATTCAAATTTAAACACATAGTTTGGAAAAATATATGTTTCTCCTAGACATATAAAGCTGTCTCAATTTTTGTCTCTTGCCATTCAGTCCCTCAAAGTTAAAGGCAAGATGTGAAGAAAATTTTCGGTCCCAAAGTTAAATTGTCAATTTACAAAGGAAAACAAAACAACCCAGAAAGATATAGACATCTTTATTAGCAATATAAAAATGCAAACATAAAATGATGCCTTTTTCTTAAAGACTGGCACTTATAAACCTTAATACCTATTACTAATGACACTGTGAAATATAGTGGATCCATTGTACTTGTATTTGCAAAACCTGGATGGAAGTTTACTGTACAAGAGTCATCAAGGCTATCAAAATGTTCTTCAAATATAGCTCTTCCCTTTGACCTAATAAAATAGTATACAATAAAATTTGTAGATAACACATTTTTTGGTAAAGATTTATGCATACAGAACTGGAGTACAGGTCAGAGATGCAGGGGCGGTTAGAGGATTCACCAGAGACAGAGTGGGGAACAGAACAGGCTGGTGGAGGAAGTACACTGCTGATGGGAGCAGTGGGTGGGTCAGGAGAGGGTGGGTCAGCAGGCCTTGTGGGTCACCTCTGGGGCTGGGAATGGAACTTAAGCTGAAGTGGCTTTAGCTATTTAGTGGCAAGATTGAAAATGCAAAAATACCTGAAAACTAATCTAAAATTGAAGGACCAAATTATTTCACATCACTGTTGAAATACACTTGACTTTAAAATCATGTTTTAGCAAAATATTTAATGATCCAATTTTTCACAATATATGACCAAAACAATTTAACCAAATGTATGTGCTTCTGCTGTCAGTTTTGTGAGACACACTTATAAAGTGATGAATGCCAAATGCATGTATGATAGAGATGTTAATGCTTAGTTACCTTCTTAGTATTTTTTTCTATTTTCAAAATTTTGGCAACATGTGAACTGTTTTAATAGTATATCTTTTTAAAAAGAAAACTAAGAAAGTCTGTGCTTTTAGGTAAAATTGTCCAGTGAAAACAACAAAAAAGAGATCTTACGGTATCATGGTGTCACACAGCCTTAGAAACATGCATGTAAAAAACCAGAATTTTCTTTTCTTCTCTGCTGTGGGGCAAGAGGAAGGAAATGGATAGCTAGAGGGCTAAACTGAAAAGACTAATTGTTGACAGAATCAATATTTTAAAAATTCCATGAATTCCACATACACACACAGTAGCTATAAAGTCAAATGTTATTTATTTAACAGAACATAATCACAACCTCATAATTTTAAATTAGACTTTAAGATGTAGATTGAGACTTCCATCAACAGCTGCTTCAGGTATATATGTGGGAAAGGGAAATGATAAGAATGAAAGTAACTCCTTAATTTGCAGCGTGTTGATAATTATCACACTTGTTATTTATTCTATGCAGCAGGCAGTTGGGGAAATCAACTAAACTCAGATGTTGAGGGAAATTTTAATATTTTGTTCATGAGTACACATTTTATACCATACAATTCTTATTAGTGTTAGACTATAACAATTTAACATATAGTACAATACTAATTTAAATAAACTTTTTTTTTTGAAAATGCAATCCATTTTTGTTAAAGGGACAAGAGAAGTAGCATCTATGACAGAGTCCAGCTCTTGTGTACAATCTTGCCAACCTTTCTATACTTTCATCTTTTTTAGAGAGCAACATGAACACCTTGTGAGCAATCCAAATTATTGTCTTACTTTCTTCCTATACACTCTGCCAATCATATTCTATTCCTTAAATTGCTGTTTCCCATTCTCAGAGCCAGATTTGTTACTGTAGCTACATAGAGTCATCAGCCTAAGTCAGATTCATTCTAGGTCCCTCTATTTCTTTAGGGAGATCATCTGTGAAAATAGCTCATTCATTTCAGATGTAAGAGAAATGGGAAGAAGTTGTCAATGACTCAAAATTTTCTTAAATCAATACTTTAACATGGCTGCTGTGCAATATACCTAGGTATTAACTATCCCAATTACATGTTATTTTAGCATATAACAGTTTTTTTTTATTATAACAGTCACTGAGGAAAGAAAAACAGTCTAAATAAGAATACATAGACAAGCTCACATATGTATTTTTGGATTGCTTTAGTATGAATCAGAGGATCTGGATCAGCGTACAAGTTAGATCTATTACATAGGTGAATGATTTAGAGGACACTAGAATCTAGATTAGACTGTGTGATTGGAGTTTCTTTACTTTTCTAATATTCTATCCCTTTAGCATCCTTTGTGCTCAGAAGCTCATTAATCAATTGCTGAGATGTCCTGTAGTTCTACATGTTCATGTCCCTGTACAGCCATTATAGTTCTATTTTGATAAATGGTATTTACAACACAGTCCCTTTTATTCAATAGAGTTTATAGTTCAGTTAAGGGAAATTTCTTTTTCTTTTGTGTGCATGAAATCAAGCAAGATGTCTGCATATAATAAGTGTAGGTAGTCGGAGTAAACGTGGAAAGAATTAATCACAATATTTATATTTTGAAAATGTTATAGAAAATAAAAAATGTTGGATTCCAGCAATGATGTTCCAAACAATATTGGCCATTAATTTTTAAGAGTAATTGTTTTAACATAAGTTCTTTGAAAGTATGTTTTTAAAAGAAGAACTTAGTAAATTGATATAATTTTGAAAACTTTAATGACTATATAAAATACATACAGAAATTCTAGGCTAAATTTAAATATTTACTGAAAATATAGGACTAAACTGATTAAGCTTTTCAGCTTATATTATGCAGAAATATAGTAAATAACACATATATATGTTTCTATACTTACTAAATATATTCATTGTTGAAAGAAGAATTAGTGTCTTGAATTATATGAAAATAAATTAAAAAACACACACACAGGAATTTGAGTACCCACTGCTGGAGTATAGTATAGTAGCTGGAGAACAGAATAGATGTGACTATAAGGAGAGAATATGTAGGCCTGGGTTTTCTGTACGTGCTGCACACAGAGAAATATACAGAATGTGTGTGCACAAATGTACTCCCAGCTTCAGGAATGAATCAGGAAAATTTTGTATACTTAATTCTAAGATAAGCACAAAATTAGGAAATAGTGAATGTACTTATTTTTCATACTCCTGTCTTATGGATTTGAGAGAATGGGAAGGTATCTGTTTGCACGCAGGCTTAAACAATCTGAACTTCCCTCATTCTCAAGGCAGTGTGTGTTTTTATTTATTTGTGTGCATGTGGTCTCTTCCTAGAATACAACTCAAACAAACAGATCTTTATGCAGTCTGCTAAAATCTTCTTAAGGTAAAAAAGTTAAAGTCTTCCCTACTGATGTTGATAAATTGGTTATCTAGTTTTCTACTCTGATACAATTTGGATTTGGAGGATAATCATGTGGACTGCTACTTAGATGTGTACATTTCCCATTATGCAAAGAATCATTAGCTATAAAATATAAGCTGCAGTTAATGTTTATCATCAGTTGAAGAGATATTGTTAATTTTCACACTTCTGTTCTTAGCTTAATGTTCTCACTATCCTTATTAGGGACTCTTAGCACATCACAAAAGGGATCAGCAAAACAAATGATTACTCTTGTCAATTTGCTAGAGTCAAAGTAGTTGAATTTGTTAGCAATGCATCCTAATAAATGTAGTTGTGATTTATTTAATGATCCTAATGTTAGCACCACAACAATGTATGGATTTAAGTTATAAGTTTTACAATTTGCTACCGTATATTCTCTGTACATACAGGTAGCCATGAAATATATAGATGTAACTTTCAATCACATACAAATTGATAAAAGCATCACTTTATAGTTCAAGTTAAATGGCAAGATTCCATAGTTTTGTTTCCAAATTCCCTTTTCAATAAACTGTTAATCAGGCAAAAGAAAATAAAGTATTATTTCTCTTAAAAATATATCTTATGAATGTTTACTCTGAATTTTCTATGGCTTCCTAGAAAACATAAAGGAAAATATTTAAATTTCTATAGCTCACAAATGCCTAATTATTTTTCCTAATTGGGGTGTGCTATGTTTAACCACCAGAAATTCCATTTTCCTACATAGAAAAGAAACATCACTTATTGAACAACTTGGATTTATTTAAGCTAGTAAATTGTATACAATATTGTACATGTACAATGAATTTCCTTTTCAATTAATTTGTCTATTTTAATTGGTTTGAAAGGGGAGCTAACTCATTTAACATTTTGGGCAGAAGCTTAGAATGTCTTTAGGGAATTGACCATTTCATTGCAGTTAAAAAGTTATTATTTGGCGGCGTAAATGGATACCCAATTTCCTTTCATACTGTGGACCTTGGTACTGAGTTGCAGTAGGCCACACTCCCACTGTTAGCCTTAATAGGATTAGTTTGGATATTATCAAAAGAACAATTAACACCTGCTGATATGATCACAGATGGTATCAAAGAGTAAGAAGAACTCAGTTTTACAGGGACACTCATTCAAGCTTTTATACTGGGAGTGCTAATACAAACATGGCTATAACATTCAAGGACAGTTGTCTATGTAATTAATAGTGGTATAGCATCAAAAGTCTTTCTCCTGTTTGCTTTCTGAGTAAGAGGCTCTTATTGATAGTCTGCTAATTAAAGTTCTATGATTTTATAGGTATGTTTTTAAAATTTCTTTGAGATAGGATGTTTACCTGCAGAATTGACACCAATCGTGATTTCCAGCTCTGGGTATTGTGAGAGTTAAATGAGATAATCAGATAAAGAGCATAAATCTGTTCCTTACATGTCCATGTGAATCCTTGTTTTATTGATTATGATATTGTTGTCTTTAATAATTTTATATACTATGGGAAAGCTTTAATAAATGTGTACTTATTAAGAAATACCTTGTGTTTTCAATAGATAGCATTAGCATTGTTTTCATTAGGAAGTGATATTAATTTTTCTTATATGCATTTTCTGCTTTGAGAATTTTTTTCTATTAACATAATGCACTTCTTCACAAGTAGATTAGTTACCTTGGCATGACATTATACTCCATGTGCATCATTGCAAAATAGTCCTTTTTATTTTGAGAGAAATTGGATATGGTGAGAAGGTTTGAGCCAAGAATATATGTTTGGACTTATGACCAGTCAGAAATCCTCTGGTAATTATGCTGACATTTGATTGAGGTGGAGTGAAGGGGTACTGAGGCTCTTGTAATAATCAAGGAAAGATAGGATGACATACTAATTTAGGATTGTGGCATTGGGAGAGGTGAGTGGTGATCTGGAGTTTTTTATGCATTTTGAAGGTTAGACCAACATGATTTACTGACAGATTGTATATGTGGTTATGACAAAAAGAGAATACACATGCTAGGCTCTGTAAGAGCCATTTTCTGTGGCTTAGGAGTAAGGAGTATAGATGAACAATGCTTTAGGAAAGAGGCTAAATTTCAGATTTCTACTGAAATAGTTAAGTAGATATACACTACACATATACATCTATAATTATCTACATATCTAAATATAAAAGTGAAAATACAAAGCATTTAATAAATAATGGCTGTAGATTATACTTATGATGATAATATAGCTATAATAAGCAGAAGGAAGTGGAGCTGAGGATTTGTCATTTGTATCACAGTGACTCCCACATAGGTCGGTTCATGTGCTTGTCAGGATTTAATGCTACATGTAAATGAGAGAGCAAAAGAATCTGTGTTTTTGCATAATGGTTGGCCTCTTGATGAGGTGATGATCTTGTACTAACTGTGTTTCCTCTCTTGTTTTCATCAGAAAAGCGAAGTATGTGAGCTATTTAGTTAAAATCTTTTTCTGTCTTAATGAGTCTCACAGACAATTTCTAATTGCCGTGCTACTAGTTTAGCCATAAGAAGATTCAACACACTGCAAGTCCAGTGCTCACAGGAGCCAGAAAGGTGCTTACATGAGATAATTTGTTAAATTCATTGTTGTTAAATTATTGTTGCTTTACATCCTTGCTAATGTCTTCACAGTGTAATCACTGTTGCATTCACCAATGCACCTATAATCCCCCGCCATAATCCATCCTCCCACCCGACCCCCCATTTTCACATCTCTCCTTCCCCAAGCTCCTCTGAAATCTGAGTATTTGTCAGCGTACAAGAGTTGGTTTTAAAGTTTGTCTTTGACCTTTCCCCCTCCCCATATTCGATGCAACTGATATCTTCTGGTATTGACATTTCTCCTTCTGCTATATTTCACTTAGCATAATCCCTTCCAGCTCTTTCCATGTTTGCAAATGACATGAGCTTATCTTTTATGATTGTTGAGTAGTATTCCATTATGAATATATATCACAACTTCTTGATTACTGGTCTGTTCATAGGCACTTGGGTTTTTTACATATCTTAGATATTGTAAATAGTGCTGCTATTAGATATTAAAAAATGTAAAATATATAAAAAATTAAAGAAAAAATGTAAAAAGGCTATTGTGACACACACAAATATTACTCTATTTAAAAAATGATCAAGTCCTGATTTCACTTTTTTTTTTTTAAAGATTTATTTATTCATACAGAACTGGGGTACAGACCAGAGATGCGGAGGGTGAGAGGATTCACCAGGGACAGAGTGGGGAGCAGAACAGGCAGATCGACGAAGAACACTGCTGAGGGGAGCAGCGGGTGGGTCAGGAGAGGTCTGCCGCGCCATGTGGTCACCTCCGGGGCAGGCGGGAATCGAACTCATGCGGAAGTGGCTTTAGCTTCTTAGTGCAGTGCTTTAACCCGCTGCGCCACCAGGGAGGGCCTTGATTTCACTTTTAAGTGCAGTCTAGAGAAACAAAACAAATAGTCAGTTGAAACTAAACAAGTAACACACACTAGAAAATGGACTGTGGAATGGGACTACAAGATGTGGAGGGGGAAGAGGGGAAAGAAAAAGAGAGGAGGGAGGCACCATGGATTATGGTAGAGGGCTGAGGGTGCCTTGGTGGTGACAGTCATCTAAGGAGGTTGATCCTGTACCTGTGAATCACCTATAGTTCTGTAAATCAATATCACCTCAATAAAAAAGAAAACAAAATACCTAGGATGGGATTGTTGGCTCAGATGGCAGTCATTTTTTAGCTTTTTGAGATCCTCCACATTGTTCTCCATAAGTGTTAAACCAGTCTAAATATCCACAGACAGTGCAAAAGTGTTCTTTTTCCTCCACACCCTTGCCAGGCTTGTTCTGGATTTCTGATTCTCACTGATATAAGGTGGTACTTTACTGTGGTTTTGATTTGCATTCCCCTGATGATAACTATTATGGACATTGTTTTCTACATGACTGAATATTTAAGAAAAATATCTCAAAGGAATGTGAGAGTATGTCTGTGGCAAGCTGAATGATAGAACCCAGTCCCCACTACCATGTGATCAACTGAAAGATCTTTAGAAGGGGTTCCCTAGTAAGATGGGATCTCTGTGGATCTGGAGTATATGTGTGAGCCCAACATAATAAAAAACACTCTAATAAAAGGGGGGAAGAAAGTAAAAGACAAAGAAGTTTATTTGACCAAGGAGCCATGTTGGAATAAGACAATTTGAAGATGGAGGAAGGGGACATAAACCAATGAATGCAGGTGACTCTGGAGGCTGAGAGTGGCAATTCCTAGATTATTCTAACGAGAGAAGGGTAAGAAGGAACAGACATCCTACTGAAAGAACACAGCATGTCAACATTTTGGTTTTTAGCTTCTGATCTCTAGAATGGTAAGAAAATAAATTTATATTGCATCAAGCCACTATTTCTTTCTAAAATCATAGCCATTAATTCTTTTAATCTGAAATTTGGCCTAAAAGTTAAATGCCCCAAAGAATGATTGAACATGCAGGATTCAGTGAAGATTAAATATTTCCAATTTTCAATTTTCAACTACTTTAAACTGTAGTTTCCAGGGAAACATTTTGTTTACAATCTATTTTACTATATATATATATGGAAACACCAAGTGTTCATAATTGTATATGAGATCTATCAGTGGTGTGAACAATAATTTGAGCTAATGGGAATACTATTTACTTCAGTATAAGTACAGAAGCAGAGGAAGGACAATGGACCACCTTTTTGTCACTCTTCATTGATTTCCAAATGGAAAATTTATGTAGAATTTTCAGAGACAGAGTTTCTAATCATTTATGATAAAATGTTAGTTCAACTTTCACAATTAACCCATGGCATGTGAATTTCCTTGATTTTCAATATGAGATTTACTTTGACATATTATAATCAGCATAAATGGGAGAACTATATCAGAGGAAATACATTTAAATTTCCAGCTCTCTAAAATTCTGATAAAGTAATTTTAATGGTATGCATATAGCACCATGCCTGAATTCTAGAATAAACACACAACTCAAAGTATTACTTAATCAATAAAATTGCCTAGAAAACTAATTTATTTACAAATTACAGCTACACATCTGCATTCTCTTCATAGTATGCATGAAATAAAAAATCCTATTCATGTACCATAATTAAGAAGGAAAAAATGATATGAAATGGCAGTTCTTAGCAGTTTATTATGATAACTTTCTGAATCTTCAATATATATATCTAGTAGTTAAGGTGTGCTATATATTGCTAATATTTAATCCATTCCTCTGATAATTTTAGATACCATATTAACTCATATAATGCCTAAAGTATAATATAGGTTGGGTCAAAAATTTAAATCACAAAATTTATGTCAAATTCAGCATTAGACAAATGTTATTCTTTGTTTAAGTTAAGAATTCCTGGGGGGATTTTTATTTCTGGCTAATATGGAGTAACAAGGTCAGATTTATGCTACTATCTCAAGCAATAGAAAAAAAACAAAGAAACAAAACCAACATATAAAATGTATGAATCAATGGTTTTTAAGTTACTGTTTATTATGTGATGAGGACTGATTACAGAGTGATGAAGAATCAATCCTCACATGAGAATAAAAGAAGAGCTGTAAGAATGAGAAACCCAGAGACCTGAGTGTTTAGTGCAGTTACCCTTGAATAATATTGGGTGTGGAATGTCTGCGTGTGTATAAACAGACTTTATATAAACACAGACACATAAACTTACGATATTGATAAATACAGTAAAGTGTTATAAATTTATTTTCTTTATTTTCTCATGCTATTTTTTTGTTTTTAAGTATTTATTTATTTGTGCATACAGAACTGGGGTACAGGCCAGAGGCTCAGGGGTGGTGAGAGGCTTCACCAGAGACAGTGGGGAACAGAACAGGCAGATCGACGAAGTATACTGCTGGGGGGAGCAGCGGGCGGGTCAGGAGAGGTCTACCATATCATGTGGTAACCTCCAGGGCAGGCGGGAATCGAACTCATGCGGAAGTGGCTTTAGGTTCTTAGTGCTGTGCTCTAACCCGCTGCGCCACCAGGGAGGGCCTCTCATGCTATTTTTAACATTTTATTTTCTTTAGCTTACATTATTTTAAAAATTCACGATATAGTACATATATACAATTTGTTAATTTACTATTTACATTATATGTAAGGCTGCTAGTCAGCCTATTATTGTTTAAAATTTTGGGGAGTTGAAAGGTACTCTTTGTTCTTCAACTGTGTATAGGTTGAGTACCCCCAATGTTTAAGGGTCTTTAGGGTTTAAATACTTATTTAATTGTATATGAGATCTATCAGTGGTGTGAACAATAATTTGAGCTAATGGGAATACTATTTACTTCAGTATAACAGAGCAGGGTCTTTTATATTGAAGAACATGTGTTTGTAAGGGAATTATCAAAGCAAGGAAAGAACCATTTGAAAGTATTAGTGTTAAGAATAACTGGAACACATAAATAAGATTTGAAAAATTGCCTGTTTTCATTAGCCAGAATAGAAAATTTCATAATTTGTAAGTGAATGGATAGAGTTATCAGATGAGTCCTGCCCCAGTACTGGGGAATGCTATCCCTATACTATCCCTAGTCTAAACACTGCTGTGGTCCTGCACAGTATATCTTTTTTTTTTCAATTGGAGTTTTATATATATATATATATATATACACACACACACACACATGTGTGTATATATATGTGTATACACACACACATATATACACATATACATGTGTGTATATACACACACACACACACATATATACATATAATAGTTTATTTTTACATCATTTTGTGCATTTTTCCATCTCAGTTGCAATCCCCTTGGGCTTCCATCATCAGATTACCCCTGTGCACCACCATAGTCCACATGCATTTCCCTCTCCCCACTGTTTTTGATCCCATTCCCCGCTCTACCCCTGTAAAATGTCTCTGGTATTTAGCTGTTCATCATTATCATTATCTTCTCGCCTGTTCTGTTATATTCCTGCTATGAGAGAAACCATCCGGTATTTTTTCCTTTTCTTTCTGGCTTATTTCACTAAACATGATCTTTTCCAGTTCCATTTATGTTGCTGCAAAAGACATGTGTTTCTTTTTTTGTTTGTTTTTTGGTTGCTGACCTACACAGTGTACCTTAACGTTGGTCCCAAAGGAAGAAGCTGTTTCCAAATACTACGCCCAGTTAAAACTCGAGAATACATAAAGGAATGTCAAAATATATTGACAAAAGGAGATTTACAATGTGTGGTGTCAAGTCACAGATAACTGGTGAAAGGAAAATATGTCCCATAATGAAGAAAAACCAATAAAGTTGAATCAGAACTGACTTGTGAAATAATTAGCAAAGACATTTTAACAATGATTACAAATTGTATTCCATATGTTAAACATTATCTAGGAATAGGGAATATATAAAAACATCCACATTGAATTTCTAAAGGTGAAAACTAAAGCATCTGAGGTGAGAAAACCACAGGGTGGGTTTAATGGCAGATTTGACATTGCAGAAAAAAGATAAGTAAACTCTAAGACATCAATAGAGACAAACCATAATAAATCAGAGATAATTTTTGTTTATATTTGAAAACATTAAAAAGAGCACCACAAGCTGTGGGACAGTATCAAGTGTACTACCCAAGTAGAAGATACATGAAAACAAAAACAAAAACGAGCACAAAAAAACCAACAAACTAAAATCAAATCAAAATTCTATTGGGTCCCTCCCTGGTGGCGCAGCGGGTTAAAGCACAGCACTGAGAATCTAAAGCCGCTTCCGCATGAGTTCGATTCCCGCCTGCCCCGGAGGTGACCACATGGCGTGGCAGACCTCTCCTGACCCGCCCGCTGCTCCCCTTAGCAGTGTACTTCATCGATCTGCCTGTTCTGCTCCCCACTCTGTCTCTGGTGAAGCCTCTCGCCGCCCCAGAGCCTCTGGCCTGTACCCCAGTTCTGTATACACAAATAAATAAATCTTTAAAAAAAAAATTCTATTGGCATGTGATAATCCAATTGACCAAAATTAGCATTAAAGAGAAAATCTTACAAGATGGCAGTGGCAGAGGAAAACATGTTAAACGCAGGGTAACAAAGAAGTGGATGACAGCAATAACTTTACCAAAATAAAGGGTAAATTAATAATATTAAAAAAAAACTGAAATACTATACTAACTGAAAATATGAAAATAAAGTACAGACTTATTCATGTCTACAAAAACTTAAGTCTGCATCCCTAGCACATGTGCACTACATAAAAATGCTAAAGAAAAATAATACGAAGTGGAAATAGCATGACATATGTTTCAGGTAAAGAAATTGAGTACCTCAGGAGAGAACAGTATCCAGAGTTGAATGCAGCAGTGTGTATTTCAGTCAGTAAACCACCTCATGCTCTTTTAGATAGTGTTCAGTAGTTTTATCTGAATTACCAGGCAGCTTACCTTGTGTCCTATTTCAGTATAAGATTCACCTATCAATGCCTCAACTTTTCATTTTCTTTTTCCTACTATAAACCGTAGGAAAAAGAGTAGTTCATTCATTTCTCTGTTGCTCTCAGTTAGGCTCATTCCTCCTTTTTACCACATTCAGTTTGGTCATTGATTTTACCTCAGATGGAGTGAATACACTCTTCTTAACCTTGTTACTGTTACATTTGGACCACATAATATTTCATAGTAAGATGTGGTTTTAACTGATACTCTGTTCTTTGGAAGTGAAACCTCTGGATAGAGAATTGAACAGATGAAATCTCTAGTAAGGCATGCATGCATATGATGCTGTGTAAGCTATTATTCTGCATCTCTGACATATTTGACTTACTACATATTTGTTACACTTTAATGTAAAGCTAGGATCACTCATATGGCTAATAATGGGCATGCGATTTTAGGTTATCTCTCATACCGTGAATAGACGCAGGGCATGTGAAGAATTCCTTGTTGTGAGGACAGGAAGAGTTATTGATTCTTCCACATTTCCCAGTTAGAGCATCTTGTTAGATCAACTTGAATGCTGATTGAGTGAACTATTATGAGTTTTTAATTTATAGAGTCAGTGTGAACAACATCACTCAGTGACTGGGATGATGGTAATGCTGATTTAGTGGACACAGACTTTCTGGCATATTGATAGAATAAAGTTAAATTCTATGAATGAAAATAAAGCTTTGATGCTCCCATCAGATGTGATGTTATATCACCAAGGTATATGGCCTCTGGGCTCATGAACTTGGATAACATGACTTAGTATCTTGCTTGGTTTCTTATATTTCAATAAAATTTTGATGATCTGTGTCATAGCTCTTGTTTGAAATAGCCTTTTTTTCTATGTTCCAATTCCAGGAAAGTTAAAAGTATATCTTCTCCCAGTTCAAGCAGCTGCATAATGAAATGCCCAAAATATTTTTCTATTACATACAGCAAAAAAAATTCTTATGCCTTTCAAGTAAATGGTTCATACCCTAGTGATGGCCAGAACTATGAATGGATAAATTTGATTTCAGTAACCTATCTGTTGCATGCACCCATGCCCCAAAGTTGCTCTTTGTGAATCTGTTTGATCGAATTTGGAGGCTTTGTTTTCAATGTGTTCCTTTTACGACTTTTACTTTTTTCCTCTTAAATTTTTTCTTCTTATTTTGTTCAGACCAGGATTTAAACAATGTCTGTATGTTGCAAACTCTTGGTTGATAGGTCTCTCTTCCTCCTCCTCTATCTCCCCCCTCCTCCCTCTTAATTAAGGGATTTTTAGTATATTTACAGATTTGTGCAATCTCCTTCACAATGAATCTTATAATATTTTCATCATTTTAAATGGAAATACATTAGCAGTCACTCTCTATTTGCTTCCAGTTATACTGGCTCTGTTCAACCAGGAACATATTCTGTCACATGTATATTTTCCTATGCTAGAAATTCCTTTGAAGTGGAACCATATAACATGTGACCTTCCATCATTGGTTGCTTTTGTTTAGCTTACATTTTCTTTTTTTAACTTTTTTTTTTCTATTTATTTATTCATGAATACAGAACTGGAGTACAGGCCAGAGGTGCAGGGGCAGTGAGAGGATTCACCAGAGACAGAGTGGGGAGCAGAACAGGCATATCAATGAAGTACACTGCTGAGGAGAACAGGGGTGAGACAGGAGAGGTCTGCCATACCATGTAGGTCATCTCTGGGGCCTGGTAGCTGCAGATACCTTGGAGTGCTGCGTCCTAACCCGCTGTGCCATGGAGGGTTGTATGTTGCAACAATGATTAGTAATTTGAGCTTATTATGGCTGAATAATACTCTTTTAATGGTTATACAGTATTTTATTTGTTTATCAGTTGTTAGACATTTGGGCTGTTTCTGACTTTTGGCTATTATAAATGATGCTTCCATAAATATTCAAACATGCATTTTAGTGTATACTTATCTTCTCATTTTTCTTAAACATATAATAAGCAGTGAAAAGCTGAACCATATGGTGACTCTAGTTTAGTCTTATGAGGACCTGAGAGTTTGTTTTCTAAAGTGGTGGAACAATTTTGTGTTCCTATTTATACATAACTTTCACAATTTTGTTATCATTTATTACCTGACTTTTTTATTAGAACCATCTTGGGAGTTCAAAGTGGAATTTTATTATGGTTTTGATTTGCTTTCCATTATCCTGATTAGTAATAATATTATTTCATCATGTGCTTATTATTATTAATGTACCTTTTTTGAACAATATCTAATTATATATTTGCTTGCTTATTAATTGAGAAGTTTCTCTTTTTAAGTGTCCTTTTTTATTGTGGTTATAAAGTCCCTTATCAAATATATTATTTGTAAGTTTCTTCCACTTTGTGGTTTAGTGTTTAACTTTTGTCCTTTGAAGTATAAAACCTTTTAATATATATATATTTTTTAAAGATTTATTTATTATTTATTTGTACAGAACTGGGGTACAGGCCAGAAATGCGGAGGGTGAGAGGAGTCACCAGAGACAGAGCGGGAAGCAGAACAGGCAGATCGACAAAATACACTGCTGAAGGGAGCAGCGGGCGGGTCAGGAGAGGTCTGCCTCGCCATGTGGTCGCCTCCGGGGCAGGCGGGGATTGAACTCATGCGGAAGTGGCTGTAGTTTCTTAGTGCTGTGCTTTAACCCGCTGCGCCACCAGGGAGGGCCCCCTTTTAATATTTTTTAAAGATTTATTTATTTATGCATGAAGAATTGGTGTGTAGGCCAGAGATATGGGAGGTGAAATGATTCACTAAAAACAGAGTGGGGAGTGGATCTAGCAAAATACAAGGATAAGGGGAGCAGCAGGTAAGATAGGAGAGGTTTGCTGCACTATAAGCAGGGTAGCTTCCTGGCCAGGCATTGGACTCAGGCTGTTGCAGTGATTGAGACTTAACCTTAGGCCATCAGAGGCCCCCGAAACTTTTAATTTGGTGAAAGACCTTTCATCTGTTTTCCTCTTATTATTTGTGCTTTTCTATGTCATAGCTAAGGAGGTTGCCTAAGACAGTGTCACACAGATTTAATCCTATATTTTCTTCTAGTAGTTTTATAGTTTGTACTCTAGGTTGATGATCTAATACTTTTGTTGGTACAAAACACATGATCTCACAGTTAACTCAATTTTAGAAATAGCATTTAGTCTAACTAATGCAATTTTAAATTCTGGAATCACCCTTGTCAGTTTTTCTGTGTAAACACAAAAGTGTCTCTAGTTTGTTTGACCCTCCCAGAAATGGGCAACCTTTCCCTGTTTTCCTTCGCTGTTAACACAGTGGATTTCTCTTGGCTTCTGTATAAAATTCCCACCAGATATCTCTTAATTACGTTTAATAAGATGTGCGTTCTCCTTAGGAATTCTACTTTCTCATATTACTCACTCACTGCAGAAGTACTTGAGTATAGTTTATAGACCAGGGCTTATAGATGCTATACCCCTCAACGGTACACTGAAGACAGGATACCAAGACAGGCAACACTTAGACTGCAGAGCCTGGTCACCACTGATAACACAAATCCTTACATCAAAAAAAAACAGTTGTCAAGTCTTTTTTCAACTTCTGCATTTCCCCTCAATTTTCACTAAGTTATTTAAGAGATAAGGCTATTGACTTTAATTCATTAATGATCATAGATAGTGGGAAAAGTGGGAATAGTAATTTAAAATCTCTTTCTGTAGTAACAGTTACTTGGGATCGGACCTATATCTTCTTTTTGGAAATTATAACGTTCCATACAATTAGTCTTATAACAGATTTATACTTTGCTATTAGACAAAGTTTTATCAATATCAACCTTAGAGTAATAGATTCAATTAGATGAAGAGTCTGAACTATAGCCAAAATCATTACTACATACATGAGATGACATGATAAGTGAAGCACATAAATTTTATAGTGGTTTTTCCAGTCCTTATAAAATATCCCTATGAAAAATGAAGAAATATGATCCCAAACAACATTTAAATGGTGTGGTCCACTCCCTATTAAAATATCAATTTTGGTTTTTATCTGTTGTGTAGAGGTGTTTAGGAAAGATGAGCTGTGGAATCAAATGAAAAGACAATTAGTTCAAAAAACAGGCAAATTCCTACTTTTTATGTAAGATTTTCCAGTGACTTGAGAGAGAAATGAGGAGACAAATTATAGGGAAATAAAAGAAAAACTCCACAATTTCCTTGTAAAATTAAATAAGCACTTGAGATGAAAGTGTTGGTTTTAAATGTTCAATTTAAAAGTAAGAACAAGCAAGAAATAAAAAGAAAATATAATTTGTTATTCTATTGGATGGTATTATTGCAAATTCATAAAATTACTTACTTAATGAAAGACATTTGAAGATAAAAATTCAAACCACTAAATTCTTAATGACTAGAAATAAAACGAGGAAAAAACCTTCATAAGCTTTAAGCTAAACTTTCATTTTTCAAAAGCAGTGTTACAGCAAAAGAAAATCCAAAGTCTTAACTTACTCTGCACATAACCTTTGGCACAAACATAAACTGGTAATATGAGTAGTACCTGAAGTCTGATAATTTTATAAGCATAGAATGGTCAAGATGTTGGACCCTGGTTGTTGGAACAACACTTATTACTGTTTATATTGTAAAAAACAATCATCTATAAAATACATTTATCTTTAAGTATCATCATGTAATATTAAGTATAACAAAAAGTATATTTCGTGTAATGTTGTATCTATACAAATACATGGAAATATACATACAGGTATATGTATTACATATTTTCAATTTTTATCTTGAGCAAGAATAATTCGATTTTCTATAGAAAACAATTTAGCACTATTTTTCATTATAATTCTATAGTGACATGTCTTTATAAAGATTATAATTGGCCCTCCCTGGTATATAAAGATTATTAGATGACTAAAAATTGGGCCCTCCCTGGTGGCGCAGTGGGTTAAAGCACAGCACCAAGAACCTAAAGCCACTTCCGCATGAGTTGGATTCCCGCCTGCCCCGGAGGTGACCACATGGAGTGGCAGACATCTCCTGATCTGCCCGCTGCTCCCCTCAGCAGTGTACTTCGTAGATCTGCCTGTTCTGCTCCCCACTCTGTCTCTGGTGAATTCTCTCACTGCCCCTGCACCTGTGGCCTGTATCCCAGTTCTGTATGCATAAATAAATAAATCTTTAAAAATTAACAGCTGTATATCAGATATAATGACTTCTAATACAAAAAATATATTCATGGCTAGGGAGTTCACTTAGTAATGTTTCTGTTATTATGTAGTGCTTTCTCATAAAACTACACCCTTCAAAATGGAATATAGATCTGTAAGAAGAATTTGCTTTAGATCTAATCTCATTCTACATAGTTTTACTTTGTAAATAGACACATGGGATAACAAAATCATATATTAGTATAAAAGAAGACTAAACAAAAGGCCAAACTTTAGTTAAAGTGCTGCTAGTTTCATTTCCTAAAAAAATAGGGTCTTCCCTGGTGGCACAGTGGGTTAAAGCATAGCACTTTTTTTTTTTTTTAGAATTTATTTATTTGTACATACAGAACTGGGGTACAGGCCAGAGGCTCAGGGGCAGCGAGAGACCTCACCAGAGACAGAGTGGGAAGCAGAACAGGCAGATCCACGAAGTGCACTGCTGAGGGGAGCAGCGGGCAGATCAGGAGATGTCTGCCACTCCATGTGGTCTGCCACGCCATGTGGTCACCTCCGGGGCAGGCGGGAATCGAACTCATGCAGAAGTGGCTTTAGCTTCTTAGTGCTGTGCTTTAACCCGCTGCGCCACTAGGGAGGGCCAAAGCATAGCACTTTTAAGTTAGCAGTAGCAGTTTCAATGTGAGGTGTGAGTTAGATCCCCAAGTGATCCACATGGCACAGCAGATTTCTGTCTTGCCCATTGCTCCCCCCAGCAGTGTACTTCGTCAATCTGCCTGTTCTGCTTCCAAATCTATCTCCGGTGAATCCTCTCACCATCCCTGCACCTCTGGCCTATACTCGAGTTCTGTATGCATAAATAAATAAATCTTTAAAAAAAAAGTAAATAAAAAAAAAACAGTTGCAAAAATCAGTGTCTTAATATACAGGAAAAACTGTTTCTCTATTTTCAATCCTCAGGTCCCCCGAGATGATAATCTGAGTTTGGAAAGATTTTATATAACATGTAAAGTAATTAATTAAATCTAAAATCATAGCCTACTCATTTTTCTTTTGATTGTAAGGAATATCAGCATCCTCTTATAATAAGAGAAAGGTAATGGAATCCAGTGCTTTCTTAAAGGGCTCACTTTGTTTAATCAGAAAGGGTGGCAAGGAGGCTCACTGGCACTCACTGTACCTTTTACATGACTATGAAGCAGTTTTTCCCAGTGTGAAGGCTGGTGGCAGTAACATCAGCTGGAAGCATGTAAAATGCAACTTCTTAGATACCACCACAGACACACAATGTTAGAAACAGTAGGGGTGCGACCCTGGAATCTGTGGCTTAACTAAACTGCCAGATAATTCTGATTTTAGCTTAGGTTTGAGAATGATTGTGTTAAGGTAATGCTGTGGAGTGAAGAACAAATCTGAACTGAGCTGTATATCCTGATTTGAAATCATTAGCTTCAATGTCATCACCTAGGCTGGGAATCTTCTGGGATTTATTGAGACTATGAGGTTAGGTAAGAGCTTTCTCTTGTTTTTCTGTTTATAACATGGGGGGAATTTATATCTATGTGTGTTATTTTAACTATAATATAACATGTGTAAAAGTCTTGTTACAGTGTCACTCAGTAGCAGGCCATTATTAATGTTAGCTATTATTAAACCAATAACATTGAAGCATGGTAACCTGACTAACCTGACATAAGCACCCTAGGGGGCTTGGGCAACTATCTTTTCTCAGTTCCTGGTATGCAACTTAGTTGCTGCTATGAATCTTTCTTCATGTTAGACCAGGCACTGCCATGAGGCAGAATGGACCTGGCAGGGGAGGTATCCCATGATTATTGACCCTTTTACTCGTTCCTTGATGTGCAGCTATACAGCGCACCTCTTGGTATGTAGCGACATCATATCTGACCATGTATGGCTGCTTGCAAACCCACCTGGAAACTTGGGGACACTGAACTTGTATATAAGCCCTGTCTTCCTACAAATGGGGGTCAGCCTATGGATGAGTATCTGCTGAGTCCTTACTGGTGCAGTTAACCTGCTTCTTGTTAGCCCATGTATTTAAGTTTCTTTTGGGCCATATAATAGGATTGAGGATATGAATAGAATTTGTGATGAGGTACACACACTTTGCATATTTTCCTGAATTTTCAGTCATGTTCTTTACTTCTAGTTCTCCTTCACACATTTCTGTTCAAATAGTCAAACATAAGACATGAAAATGATACTTAATATACCCCACAGTGGAAGATGCAGGTTTCATACAGGGAATACAGAGAGTCACCAGTAATAGATATTTTTAATTGATTAATTTCCCTTGTTAGCCCATCTTAGCTTAGCACAAACTTTTTTAGATGATTTAAAAAAATAATCATCTTTTAGATGAATTTAAAAAGTAATAAAAATATAAATTTAATAATAAAGCCATTAAAATGTTAACAATGTTCATAATATACCCTTATGCCAAAATAATAATTATGTGTTAAGAAAATAAATTTAGAGTTAAAAAAAGCGCAACTACTAGTATCACTGTATTAATCATTTAATTAAACATACAATTAATTGAATGCACATTTCTAAAGTACCTTTGAGTGCTCTATTGAATCTTTTTGGATTTCAGGGTTTTTGACTAATTTATAAAGAAAAGAAAAAAGAGTGTGTGTAGTTTGATGTCTTATCTCAGTAAAGAAGACCAAAGAAACATACCAAAATCCAAAAAAGAGTGAGGGTGGGGGTGAAGTGAGGGTTAGGAGTGTTTACATATTTCAAACATCTAGTAAAAAGCTGACTCAAAATTTAATTAACTATTTGTCTCATTTATTTCTGTGGATGAGTATTTATGTTTACAGGACATCAGAATACCAAAGATGTGTTTTTAAATGGCTTTCCATGCCCCAGTGTCCTCTGTTTATTTAAGATTGGTAGGCAGTCTCCTCAGTAATCTTTTTTTTTTTTTTGACTGCTGAAACACATCCCTTTTTCCTCTTGAATTTCTTTAAGTCACACTGCGGGCTGTTAAAGCCTCTCTGTAACTCCCTGGACAGAGCATGCTAAGGTGGAGCAGGAGTTTTCCAAAGGAGCTGTCATGTTCTGTTGACTCAATGATCCGTTAATGACACCTGAATGCTCACAGCAGAGCCGGCCTCAGCTTGCTGCTGTGCACGGCTGGCCCACTGAGGTTGCAGGTGCATTGTAAGCACCCAAATCAGCCATTAAGGTCACTTTTATTAGTGACTTCTGCTTACAAAACAGGGCTCTGGGGGAGCATGATTCAGTCTAGGCAAAACCCTGACAGCTCAGAAGAGTCACACTGTTAAGGACCAGCCACAGCTTGTTATAATAAAGAAAGCAAGAAAAGTAACATCGTTCTGTTTTCACTTTCCCAGAGTTATATGTCCTATTACTGGAAAAATTTAAGAACAGTGATTTCTCACCCTGAACCTTCATTACTCTCCTCTAGCAGTAACTAGGTTTAAAGAAATCAGCACTCCTTCTCTTAGTGAATTGAGATTAATTCCTTCGAAATGTCACATTTGGTTTGTTGAAAAAAAAAATCACAGAACAACCATAACTCTAAAAGTTTAATAGACTGGCTATGCAAACATTGGCAATGAAAGATAACCACGTTTAAGCTCAATTTACGGAGCACCTCTATACAAGCCCAACCTAGGTAAAGCATATTTTTTACTTATTCTTTTGTTCTTGACAACCTTAGAAGAGCAAAATAGCACCTTCTATTGTTTGACACTATCAGACTTTTAAAACTTGTATCTCAACTTGTGTGTTTCATTTAGTTGATGGGTACTGATACCATGCGTTCAACCATTTTAATTCTTCCTGGGATTTTAGTTGCCTAATTGATTTTGGAGCATATTTGAAATCAGTATACTTGCTCAACCCAGCATTTTTTTTTTTCAACTTTTCCCACTATTAGTTGCCACTTACTAAAGTAATATTACTCCTTCAATGTTAATAGATATTAAAAAGAATCATTACACTTGAGTTAAAAAATTCATTACAAAGGGAGTTGTAGCATGACAATACCATGTTGGGGGAAAATTTTTGAATAAATGTCCATCACAGAACAGCTAGTTGTTTTTTGATGTTGGAGAAAACCATGCTACTTATAGATTGTATAATGTATATATCTGTAATTTTGCCTGTTATAAATATGTAATTGAATTGCAGCATTTAGCCTTTACCACTGATGACATTCATTAGGACTTACTTATTAGTATTTTCTTTCATAGATAAACTCTTGAGTAAAATACTTCCCCCCCCCCTGCTTATATAGTATGCTGTATCACTATATGTGAATTTGATCCCCAAATTCTACCATTTTCTCTAATGGCTCATCAATTGAAATATATTTCAACCTTCCTACCATTCTGAGAAGCAAGGGATAGGTTGGAAACTTTTTATAATTGCAAACTTGTGCAGTGTTTCTAGATGAGATAATTTGAAGTAAAACTTTCATTGTATCACTTACTTGCTCAAAAATCTTCCTTGGTTTCTTTATGCAATAAAAATAGTACAGTAACTCAGTAGGCTGTAATTTAGAACCCTCCATGATCTAGTCATGATACAACTCTGAATCTCCTTTCAAATTCTGCTCATTATGCCCTTATCACCAAATCTGTATCATGACAGAAATACCCTTGACCTATTTCTACTTAAACTTCTCCACTTAACAGCCTTGATTCAACCATTCTCTCTATTTGCCACTCTAAAAAAATATGCCTGCTATTCATCACTTGTTCCTAACACACAGATAATAGGTTAGTACTTCCATTTCATAAAGCAGTTGAACAGTATGATTGTCAAGAATGTTGTACACAAAACTGGTGATGCCAGAACTATCAGCACCCAGAATATCTCTTTCATTCCCCTTCAACCCTGTCCCCACACTCTGCAAGGATAGCCACTTCCTTTAACAGAATAAAGTAACCAATTAATTGCATAATAACCACCTTATATTGTTGAGAATCACTATAAGTTGAGTTGAAAATAACCCTTTTCCCTATAAAAAGTAATTTATAGACTTTTGAAATAACTAATAAATTCCTGCCTCCAAAAATACTGCTGTCAAATCAGTTGTGACAAAATTGCTGTAAAATAATGGTTGAAGATCATGGAAATCTGGAAAATTCTTCATTCACATTTCTAGTATGTATATCTTTAGGTTTCATTTATGACATTTTAAAGAAATTAAAATTGTAATTCTAAGGTCACATATTCTGGGTGTGGCTCATGAAGGGAAGGTGACGTTTACTAAAAGACAAGGTACAGTAGTGGGTTAGTGCTGACAGTATTTTTGGGGAAGAAATTATGGATTAAGTAGGTGTCATATGATGCAGAGGAGATTTGTCAAATCCAAAATTAAAAACAAGCAAGCAAATTGGTTTCTTTTTATTATTAACACTTTGAAAAATCTATGGTTTGTATGGTCATTTTTATTGTACTGTAATTGACATTCATGCATGTTTAGTATCATAAGCTTGATGAATTTTTATAAACTATGCAATTCTGTGTAATCACAGGACTGCCAGCATCCAAAACAGCCCTTTGTGTTCCCCTTCAACCACTGTTCCCCGACTTTGCAAGGATAAGTGCTTTCTTTCATAGCATAAATTGGCTTTGCCTATTTTTGCAATTTATGTAAATTACTTATATTATCTTGTGTTTGGCATCTTTCTTGTCACTTTGTATTTATGAATTGTTTGCTTCATCTAATTCTAGAAATTCCAGTCTCATTGCTGCAAAGTATACTTGGTACATTCCTTGAGCAAATATTAAGTGAATTTAGTGGGGAAAAAAAAGACAAAAAACTTTTTCTTGTAGCTAACAGTTTTGCATTTTATCTCTCAATTCTCTCTCCCTGACTGCTTTTATTTTATTTATTTATTTTTTAAAGATTTATTTATTTATTTGTACAGAACTGGGGAACAGGCCAGAGATGCGGAGGGTGAGAGAATTCACCAGAGACAGAGCAGGGAGCAGAATAGGCAGATCGACGAAGTACACTGCTGAGGGGAGCAGCCGTTGGGCCAGGAGAGGTCTGTCTCACCATGTGGATCTCCTCTGGGGCAGGCGGGGATCGAACTCATGCGGATGTGGCTTAAGCTTCTTTGTGCTGTGCTCCAACCCGCTGCGCCACCAAGGAGGACTACTGCTTTTATTTTTTAACACTTTATCAAAATGTATTAGTATGACTTTATCTGCTTGTTCCTCATATCAATATCAAAGGAATATATGCCAGTTTTATTTAACTATTAGCTAGGTCGCCAATACAATGATCAAACAACTCTAAAGAGCATCCATGGGACCAAATAAAAATAGTAAAGATAAATGTTGGAAAGCAATTGCTAGGTGAAACTGCTAACTGTCCTATAGGATAAAAACCTGCAATTGAACATGCAACTTCAGAGTGCAGTCCCCCAAAATAGTAGGATACTGAACAAAGTTCCACCCTCCTAGAAAATTAAATAATAAGTACTTGTTAAGTAGATCTGTTCGACAGTTTCCCAGGATAACACTAATGGAACACACAAAGGTCATTTTGCCTTTTTTTTTTTTCCTTTTATCTGCAAGGTCAATTCACCTCCACTCTGAAGTCTTTATGATCACCCAGCTGGCAGCTACCTCTCTGGCCAAGGCACATAGGTAGTTCATGGAATGTGCTCAATGTGAACTTGGTGAATGAATAATTGTATTCTTCCACTCTAGGGGCATATCACTCCTTGAGCAGAAATGGCTAATTAAGAACATAATTAAATTTTAAATTATAGCTGGAGAAATTATACTGTGGAAGAGAGATAAATTAGAGTACATCATAGTGCAGTTAACAGGTTTGTGTTCTTAAAATGAGTAAATATGCTGTGGGAAATAATTGATTTATAAAAAGTACTCTACTTTTTTCAATTGTCTTTTTTTTTTCTCTCATCTTTTTTTCTCTTTCTTTTGACTGCACTGTTGAGACATTCCCTTTGTAATCCTCCATTCATTCTACGTATATCAAACAAAACTATGGGAACTACCTCAAATTCCATTTGAGTAATTTTACTCCCCTGATTAGAGACTAGAAATGTTGTCTAAAATAACAGCTTTTGCAGTCACCAGTTACCTGGCTCTGTGATGTTCTTCACAATTTTTCTTACTGATTTCTCTTTGAGAACTTACTAGTCAACTCACTATATGCAATGAGTTTTATTTTTCTCTCTTTATATTTTAAAAGAACATTCTCTTTTTAAAAACCTTGTTCGCACTATTCTTTTCTCTCTAGCATTTCTAGTATAATCCCAATAATTCATGTCACTTAGAGGAAATCCTTAAATGTATCAGTAACGAGTTTAATAAGATTTTGTTTTTCTTGCTTTCTCAATGGCTCCTAAATAACTGAGAAGAATTTATTTTTCAGAGACAGTTTTCAATTGAATTATATGTACTCTTGGTGAGGCCACCTTATCTATTTATAGCTCTAACTTAGGTGATCATACAAAGTAAGAGATGGCTTCACATAGTGTAAAATTGCATATATCTTCCTCTTGGAACTTTTACCTACAGTATGAGAGGTAATTATTAGATGTTCCAAGAACCCTTTCTAAGAAAACAGAAAATAAGTTTGGTGATAGTTTAGATTTGCATCCTTTGGCTGCATATAACTATTTGAATTAAAATGTAAATATAATTAAAGTGAAATACATTTCAAAATTTGGTTCCTCTATCACACTAGCTGCACTTCAGTTAGTCCCAGCTGACAATGGTTCTACTGTGTAGCACAAATACAGGACATTTCCACATTATAGAAAGTTCTGTTGGGCAGTACAAACCCAAAGTATGTGGTAGCTAGTCAAAATAAGTATGCAAACTTGTGATCTCAGCTACATTTTATTTGTATGTATTTTAGGTAAAGTACTTCTTGCTTTTTACAAATTTTATTTACTTGAATTCACTAAGGACTGGTACTGTAGAAAGGGCCTGTAAGTGAGTTGAAAGAAATGGAGCCCAGTGAAATCTTAGGTGTGCAGATGAAACTGACTCTTCTGGGAACAGAAATGCCAAATTGAAAAACCATGCCTGAAGCCTTTATGAGGGGGAAGACATGCATCAGATGAACTTCTCTCTAAGCAAATATAATAAGATACAGTCAGGTGGAAATGACTCTATAGAGTAATGGATTCTATTTTTCTGGTTAGCAACTGATAGGATAATGTCTCATTATCTAGTCTCTAAATGAACACAAATTATTGTGGCTTGAAATACTAAAATACATAGAAATGATGAAGGGAATATTTCATGTGTACAATATTTGGTGCTATGTATCTGTGAAAGAAGGATTTCAGAGGTGCTATGCTAACTTATTTTAATGTGTTTACCGTAGTTTTCCAAGTAGAAGCAGAGGAACAGGCAGTCTTGAATAGGGATCAAAATAAGCAAATACATAGGAGCATAAAAGAGTGGCATGCTTTGTTTGAGAGAGAAATTGTTCCTTGTAGTAGAAGGAAAAGTGCCTGATAGCATGATTTAAATTTAGAAATGAGTGCCAAACATCATTGCAAAAGTATAAAATAATATGCTTACCTAAAACATGAAGAGTACCATTATTAGAAATTGTTTTGTCAGCCAAATAATCTAAATATTTTAGGAAGATAACACTAGCAGTAATGTGACCAAAAGTTCTCTGGAGTGGCTATCTTGCTTCTGAGGGGATAATTAGCAATGTCTGGAGACAGTTTTGGTTGTCTCAGTATGTTAGGTGGTAGCTAATAGTGTCTAGTGGGTAGAGTATAGTTATGGTGCTCAGTATTTTAAACTGTACAGGGAAGTTCCCACAACAAAGAAATATTCATTCAAAATGTTGATATTGTCAAGTTTAAGAGGCCTATTGTAGATGATGAATTAGGGATAAACTTCAATTAGTAAAATCAGTTAGAATATTGGAGCAGTAGTACCTTTAAGTGAAGGTAACAGGAACAAAATCTGTAGTAACATGTCTAATTATTCTTAGGTTTTGAAAGTAGTGTACTGACAAGATAATTGAGAGTTGTAAATAAATCTTGAGGAGCCTGTTGCTTTTTATAAATGTTTTGTATGACTTGAAGAATTAGTTATTCACAGTATGTAAACTGAAAACAAAATTCAAGAAGAATGTATGCTATATTGAAAGTGAAATTAATGGGAAGAGAATGATATTTACTTATTGATATTATAGTATTCATTCAGTAATATTCTAGGAGTAATATAGAATACCTAAAAGTGCAAATGAGATTCAATATTAAAATTCTCTTTGATTACATTAAATTTGATGAAAATTAGAGAAATGGTGTGCCAAAATTTCTTGCCAAAACAAAATATCTTTTATGGGCAAATAAGCTGGACATATCTTCAAATTATATAAGGCTAAATATATGTATGCCCAATGTACTCTTACTAAAACGATTACTTAAGCAAAGCAAATATAGAATTTTAAGTACTTAATATGCACAGAATTTGTGGCTCTTTCTCTGTATGGTAAACTCAGGAAATTAATCACTTTTTATTTGGCCATGTAAAATGTAAATTCAGTATAAAGCATGACTGTTACTTTTAACTTATGTTTATCTTTTATTCCTTTTATTATTGCTACCCAGAGATCAGTACCACCTTCGTGCTCTCTCTCTTTTTTTTTTTTTGGTTGGTGACTTGAATTAATAATGGTTTCCATTCTGTTGGAGCACTTGATAAAATAGAAAAGCAGTTGACTAGTTGGGTCATTGCCTGCTATAATCGCCTTGTGAAGTTTTATTGTGTTGTTTCTATATTTGTGCCCTTATGAATGAGGTGCTCCATAAAAATATATGATAGTAGCTGTAATTGCGCTTAGGCAATATGCCTCTGTATGTTCAGAAAAGATTTCATTAAATAGCCTGAGTACTGGATTTAATAATGAAAGATGAATAAAACAAATTATCTCCCTTCAAGTTCTACTTCATTTAAAGGCTCCTTTTCTGGTTCTGGAAGTAGATTTTTTTTTTTTTTTTGATATGTTATGAAGGACTTAAGAGTCTTCATGAAAACAATGATAATGGATAAAAATGTTTAAATATGACCTAGAAAAGATAGTGGAGCATTTACAATATATGAGAAAATGTCATTGGTATCTGTTATATATTTTTTAAAACCAGAATTACTACTTTTCATTGATTTGGAAAACTTTGTGGGATTTTGACAGAAAAATTTAACATGCATGTTCTGGAATTTGAAGTTATTTACATCAATAATTAATTATTAAAGTCACTGGAAATAGTACATAAGAATTCCCTGTATTAACCTAGGAAGTGAGTAAAGTAATATCCCTGTGCATTTAAGTCATCAGATTTTTCAGTATTAAATTATAAAAAAAAAAAAAAGGTAGATGTTCTGGAGAACTTTACTTGTTTGTTTCAATGACTAAATAATTATTTAGAATACTTACTTACAATTTTTACGAGTGAAATTACCCCAGCTCTGCACTGTGAGAAACCCATGAGTTGATCTGGGTCTGAAGTAGATTAAGAACTTATAAAAGATTTTGTACTGACTTTACAATATATGCACAGAAAAGGTACATATTTTAAAGTACATCTAATGAATGTTTGCCAATTAAATAGCCCTGTGTCACTACTATCCAGAAAAAGAAATATACTATTCCCAATGCCCCACCAGACCCTGTTCACCTTCCCCTAAAGTAATATGTTACCCTAACTTCTTATAGTTAGGAAACATCTTAAATTTATAGAAAAGGTATAATGGAATTTGTCCACTTTTGTGTCTGACTTTAGTAGCTTGGCATTTTATTTATTCAGTCCATTTCTATTGTTTCATGTAGCTGTAAACAGCCATAATCATTGCTATATAGTATCTCATTATACCTTGATTTGTCCTTCTACTGTTGAGGGGAAAGTGAGTAATATCCACCTTTGCCTATTACAAAAAAGTATGTTACATACATTTATTAAATGTCCTGTGGTGAACATCTGTACACATTTTTTTATGAATACACCTAGGAAATGAATTTTCAGTTTATAGAGATTGCATATGCTTATCTTCAGAAGGAACTGTCTAAAAGGTTCCCAAAGGAGTTGTCCTAAATTTATACTCCCATGAGCTGTGTTTCAGAATCTGGTTGCCCTTCCTTTTTTAGCCACTTGTGTGATTACTTAGTGATATTTCATAGTAGTTGTAATTTATATTTTCCTTCACTTTTCATATGTTCACTAGCCACTTTTTATATCCTTAAGAAGAGGTTTTTAAACGCAGGGAAATATTTGCAAAAGTGATAGATGGGAAGAAAATGAGAAGAGTGAGTATTATCTCAAAAGAGGGGGCCTCATTTGTCTGGAGGGCACTCATAGCTAAGCTGTGGCACTGCCCAGCTTGGTACCTGAAAACTTGGAGACTATACTCATTAGTAGCACTTTTCTATTACTTTGGGATTAAAATAAAATGTCTTAATTCTGATTATTAGATTCCTCCCATTTGTATAACCAATCATGAAAGCAAGTGAGAAAATTTAAAAGTGTCAGTTTTGGGTTTTCTGCATATCTTCCCTCCCTATAGTGAAGAGAAGAGCGTGAAAGCCCAGGAAATGAGCCCAAACCACCTGACTGATCTACCCAAGTAGTCTTTACCTTTGCCATCTAAATCTCAAGGAGCAAAGAGGCTCATAGAAGGCAATAGGAATAGTAATCTGAATCTAAATATATGTTGACATTTTCAGGTTAATCAAAAGTTTGCATGTGTGTAAGTCATTAAACAGTGCTGTAGAGAAACCAAGTTAAAAAAAAAATCTCTAGCAATTTTAACTTCTTCATGAATGAAGAAAAATAGACAAGGACCATCATTTAGTAATACAGAAAATTAGGAGACTGGATGTGATAACACACTGAGTCTTAAATGGTTTGTCTGAGAGCAGGTGGGAAGAAAAACAGCTGAAGTTTTTGAGGCTGAAATTTATCTCAAATAATATGTGAAGTGTTGAAAGGAAAAATGAAAATAATTCTGGGCAACAGAAGCAATATGAGTAGAATAGACAACACAGGGCTGAAGCCATGACATCTTTCCAAAATACTAAGATTCTCACTTTCCTTGACTAGGAGTTGTTTTGAAAGAATATATTAGAATCAATAAACTACCCTTTTACAACATGGTTGCTGTCAAGTTGGGAATCTGGAAACCATATTCTACTTGTAAAAAGGAAACAAAAGTGCTTATCTCTGAGAAAGAGAAATCCCAAAAATGGTTATGGAGGCAATATAGAAGAAAGTAGCAATCTATTCTCACATCAAAAAGGAAGTGTTCCAATCAGTGTAGTAAATCTGAGGTACTCAGTTATAAGTTAAATTAAAAAAAAAAGTTGATTGGATAATGAAATAGAGTGCCTCACTGTGAATAAAATGGCTCCAGCTCTGGACTATTATGGAAGTTCATGAAAAATATATATGAGAAAGGAGGGATCTTGCAATCAGAATAAAGATGAAGATGGTATCAAAATTCCTTTAATTTAAATCTAATTAATTTGGTAAAGGTAAGGTGGTATTTATTAAGAATCTGGGAATCTAGTCAGTTTATACATTAGTAACTGATATAAGAAGATTTTTTTACATGCCTGTTCTGTGCCAGATACTATCTAGGGAATTGGTGAGTTTTCTCTAAAGTAAATGAGAAGGAACTCAAATCTTGTGAAATGCTCTCTGGAAAAAAAAAAAAAAGTCTGGGGTCAAATAATGTTGAAAAATTTCACCCTAATTCACAGAATATAAATCACTTTTATGGTTCTGTGATGTCTGTCAGTGAATAAATTTAACCTCAGAATAATCCAGCATTTTCTAACTTTATCTCAAAACAAATCTATTTAAAATATCCTATCAACATTTTGTAATTTTTTTTTCCATGGGACTGATTTTTTGGGATGATTTTAATTATGTCAAACTACTGTTTATGAGAGTCTGGGTCTAGTAAAGGACATAGGTACAGTGCAATGTCTTGTTGGCCCTCCCTGGTGGCACAGCAGGTTAGGACACATCCCTGCAAGCTGGCTTCAGTCACTTCAGTGTGAGTTCGATCCCCACCCTGGAGGTGATCCACATATCATGGCAGACCTCTCCTGTCTTGTCTCCTGTACCCTTCAGCAACATACTTTGTCACTCTGCCTGTTCTGCTCCCCACTTTCTCTTAATACAGTTTCAACTCTGAGAAAAAAGTGTAGACAATATTTAGTTAGACACCTTTTCTAGAATGTTTTGTTACAGGACTATATGACCACGTTTAAATGCTTTCAGTCACTGGGAATACTCTATCTCATAATGCATCCTCCCACCCCCATATAAACATGAAATCATCTTTTCTATATGTAACTTTCACCTGTCCCTAGTCTGCATTCTTGAGCTGAATAGAGTGAACTTGGGGCTTTATTACTTTGGGAGTATCAGAGTCATTATCTGTGGATGATGGAATTTAAAATCAGAATTATTTAATGGAGTTTTCCATTGTTCTGCCCATTCATTTTAATACTAGACTTCTCACCACTTTTAACATGTGAAATATATCTGTGTCTTAAAGTTTTCTTGAAACTCCAATATAAATATTGAGTTTTATATAACCTTTTATTTGTCAAGGGAGTATATAAGGGATTTGGTTTCAGCATCGTTTTTTGTAAAAATGTTACCTCTTAGGAACATTTTCATAATTCAGCAGGGTCTGCAATGTTAATGGACCTAAGCAGCAGGATCCTTGGACCACATACTATAATTACTCCTCAGAGTGCTTGTAATTTCAATTCCAAAGCCTAATGCTGACTGTAATTCATTTGTTTTTCTTCTCTTATTGAAAGTGATTCACAGCAGCCTTCTGATTTTGGAAATCTCTTGCTTTTGCTCAATTCTAAGTTAATAGCTCAAATTTAAAATGAAAAGTATGGTAGTGGGAAAAAAATATGGGAGAGAGTGAAAAAAATAATGGTAGAGAAATAAATACTTTCTATGGGCAAAATATTTCTTTTGAAATATTTAAATCACTCAGAGACAAATTGGGGTTTTCTTTCTTCTATTTTCTTTAAGAGTCCAATATTCTGGGGAAATATGTTCTTCTATTGAAATGAAATAGTTGCAAATTACTCAATAACTTTAAATTCCAGTGTAAATATGGGAGGTGCATGAAATACAATTTTATATTGTGTGTGCATGTTACTTGCATCTTAAAATTATCATTTTTTTTTCCTAGTAGCCAAATACTTTGGCTTAGTTTGGAACAGAATTAGAGTTTAGATGTGATAACATTTCAATTGAAACAAATTCTATGATGTCATAAGAGAGAAAACAGGCCAGTAAAATTCATGATTAGTATTAGAAGTGGAAAAACTCTGAAGCTTTTTACCTATGTGGTTAGTATAATTTTTAACTTGGTAATAGACCAAAAACCTTAACAATCTTTATTTCAAATTATGACAGTAAACATGGGAATAGCCTTATTTGAATAGGCATGGACAAGTTCAAGAAAAAAGAGTAACCTATATTGGAAAATGAAACCGAGTTATAGGATATGATGCTCATTGTGTCTGATTTTTATTGCTTATTTCTTTTTACTCCACCAGGGGAACCAGCTTTTGGGACCTGATCTTATGAAGGACTTCGTAAGGTAGGGAAACAATCAAAGGAATTTTGTAAACACGATCATAATGTGTTTGTCACATAATATTATGTTTCCAATTAAGATGTCCAGTGTATGAAGGGTCAAGATAGAGTAGATTGTTCCTACTCTGCAGGAATGCTTTATCCCTACTAACTTGGTTCAGTTTTTACAGCTCTTATTCCAACCTTTTATTTATTTTTTCATTGCCCATCTTTTCCACTGGAAAGTATCTTCTAAGGAAACCAGAATGCATTCTTTAGACAAACTTCTGGCTCACAGTAGGCATTTGTTGAATGGATGCACAACTAATAAATAAAATTATCACCTATTATGGATTGGCCACTGAGCTAGATAGTTTCGATGATAACATTTCTCTTTATCCTCATAATTCATCTGAGAGCTAGCTAGGAATCAGCTCCGTTTTGTAGCTAAAAAATGTGTCTTAGAGAAAAAAAAAAAGTATTTTTCTATATGTCATTGCTATTAAGAAGGCACTGAAACTTGAACTCTTGTTTGACAATTTCAAATACTCTTGGAGTAGTTACCCTGAAATTCAAAATGTTACTATGTAAAAAAATTAACATGAAAATCAAGACTAGAAACCGCTTTTACGTAGAAAATTTCCCCACTGTAAGACCCAGATAATCTTGGATTATCTGAATATGATGCTGAATAATTGATTACCTAACCCAGCTTTGTTGTGCTTTTGATGCATTTCTTTCAGAAGAACTAAAATTTGAGAAATAAAATGGTCTTAATTATTTACATACTTATCGATGATTTTAAATTAATATTTGTCTTAAATTAACATTTGTTTTAAATATATAGTCAGAGACATTGGTCTGACAGGACAAAGCTAAAGAAAAGCACATTTCCATTCTAAAAAGTCAGTTAATTTCCAGAATTTTATATTCTAATTAGAAATCACTTTTATCTTGTAAAATTTTAATTCAACTTTATTTTGAAGTAACTATATATTTGCATGCATTTGTAAAAGCTTAATGTAGAGAAAGCTTATATGGCTTTTACCAGTTTCACCCAAAGTACCATCTTGGGCAATTATATGAGAAAATCACAATAAGGTAATTATCAGTAAACTATTTAAAATACAGAATATTTCCATTATAAGAATTACTCTCATTGGCAGCCATTACTCCCTTTTACCACTGCCACTGCCACTGTCATAGTCACTGTCTGACTCCTGGTAACCATTAATCTGTTCTGCATTTCTAATTATTACCATTTTAATAATGCTATGTAAGGGGAACCATGCAGTATGTTCCCTGAAAGTGTAGGCTTATTGCTTTTAGCATATTTCCCTGAGAGTCCATATGAATTGTGTGTATCAACAGTTCATTCGTCCTTATTGTTGAATAGTGTTGTTTGGTGTGGTTGTAGCACAGTTAGTTTGCCATGTGGCCACTAAGGGCATCTCAGCGGATTTTAGTCTTCTTGGTGATTTTGAATGAAATTGCTAAGAACAATTTTGTGCAGGTTTTTGTGTCAGTACAGGTTTTCCTTTCTCTGGGATAAGTCTTACATATTTTAAAGTAAGAAAGCAAAAACATGATTTAAAAAATTGTCAGTCATATGGAGCACTTGTAACATAAGGATTAAAATCTAAGTCAGGACAAGAAGGCTTATTTGAAGAGCAAATTCAAAGGGATATATAACTTTTAGTGACGTTGATACTATTATTGTTCTCATTATTAAGGCTGGTGAATCTCTGAAATGAATTATTGTGCTTTGTTTATCTAAAAAATGTAGTTCTCTCATCATGTTCTGTCCTTGAATTTTTACATTAAGCTTTGCTTACTTTGCTCCCATTTGTATTGAAGTGAGTGTCAGGTTTACATAATATAGTACAGTATAACATTTGAAAGATTGGTGTTATGGTATTTCACGTAAGAACTAAGGACACATTTCAAAATCTTGGGCATAATGAACCAGTATCAGGATGTGTTTTATAGCATTTATTAATAATCTATAATTTTCTGATGAGGTATATTTGCCATTCTGGCAGCTTTCCTCTGTTTATATGACCTTGAAGTGTAAGAAAACAAATGTTCTGCCAGATAAACATATGGGGAGGAGACTGTTCTGAGTCATCCAAAAGTATAATTAAATATATGTGTGTACAGATTTGTGCATGTATGTATTTGTGTATGTATATGTATATATATATGCACACACACATGCACACACATATGACTATGAGCTGTAAAATATTGATCTGTCTTGGGGGATTAGTACTACTGAAGGTTAAAACTAGAAGATTAAAAGAAAGACTGCTAAGTACTTGTTTTATTAGTAGCTAAATTTCTATGTCTTATTTATGTCATGCTAAGATAAACTGGGGCTAGACCTTAGTGTCTATTCCCTAGCTACAGTAGGAACTGGGTTAATTTTTCTTTACCAGATTTTGAAATTCAGACACAGTTCAAAAGCTGTCATTTTGGTTGCTGTTTTTCACCTATTAGAAAAAGGAAAAATTAAGTAATTGATTTGTTTTTCTTTAAGACATTTGTTGACGACTTTCTTTATGAAGGCTTTGATCTAGTGGCGAAAAAAATAACAGTGCGCATATTAAAAATCAAGATAAGACCTGTCTTTGTCTTCACCAAGGACCAGGAGCAGCCTCCCCATGTGTCTCTTCCTTGCATGCCTCTTCCAAGTATCTCTCTAAATTGTCTCTACATGTCTCCTTCTTGCATCTCCAATGTGTGTCTCGTATGTGTTGCTTCTCCCTTCCTTCATTCCATCTCCCTTGGTAAATCTACTGTGCTCCTTCCCAGCTGCCTTCTACTCAGGAAGTCCTAGTCATAGCATCATGTGACATGTTATCGAAGGCTTGTGATTGGGTGCAGGGAAAATGGTTCCTATTTGGTGTTCCTCCTCCTTTCATAGAGATGTGGATAACCTGATGGAATCTGAGAATTATTTGTTAGGTTGGGGAAGCCTTAGTATCCACCCATGGGCAATTGGGTATTTGAACCTGATAACACAGGTAGGAAGATAAATATTTAGCTTCAAACATGCTAATTTTAAGTTATTATTAAATATCAAAGTGGAGGTGTTAAGTAAGAAGTTAAATATATACCCTAATATGTAAAATTTTAAGTTAAGGTGAACCCACTAAAAACATGAATCAGAAAAAGAAGAGAAGGAATCCAATGAAGACTAGAATGCTTCAGTGTCAGTCACAGAGGTAGAGTAATGACCTACATATTAAATGAAGGAAATGAATTAAGAGGAGGGAACGGTCACCTGTTGCCATTGGGTTCAGTGATACCAGGCGGGATTTCTGATCATCAGTCAGGATATGGGCTTAAGAGAGGATGAGATGAGAAAATTTTTAAACAGTCAGCATAGACACTTGTCTCAAAGTATTTTTCTAGAAAGGAGAAGAAAGGGAAGAAAGGCAACTATAGGGGAGTTGGGAATTGGACCAGTCTAGTGGAGATAGAAAAGCTTATGATGAAAGAATTATTTATCTCAGTAGATGAGATACCATGGGATTGGGTTCACATGCAGAAGGCCTTTGATGGTAATGTTAACATTTCTTCTGTACTGGTAAGATGAAAGACAAAATAAATTTGTACAGAAATTGGTAGGAGGATGGATATTTTGGGGAACATTTTTGTAGTACTTTGATTTTCTCACTGTAAAGAGAAGCAAGTTTGTCAATTGCGAACAAAATTAAAGGATGAAATGTGAGAGGCTTAAAGATAGAAAAGTCATGATACATTTGTCTGCTAGAGTCAGAAACAATGAAAACACCAGAAGAATGGCATTATTAATGAATGGCTTAAATTTCACATTCAGACATTTAAAATAAGACAGAGCTCTTTCTCTCTCTCTCTCTCTTATCCACTCACCCTTCCTCCCTCCCTCCATATTCTCCATATTTAGTTGAATGTGGTGAACAAATGAAGAATTGACATACAATGTAATTTTATTAGGGTTGTGGTGGGAAAATATGGTAGTATATTATAATGATCACTCACAAAATTTAGTTATTGAATTTAATTTATTAAATAAGTGGTTGGGGTTACAGAATGAAAAGTGGAAGGATCGACAGATTGCATAATAGCAAGAATTGTGGAGGTAATAAAGAGAGTGGGAGGTGACTAGAAAGTGATGTTTAAATTTGTGAATATAGAAATGCTACTGTTTATATAGATAGATATATAATATTTATTATATATAATGTTTAATGCATATAATGTTTATTATATATATATATATATAGTTATAATGTTCAGGGGACTTGGGCTGAGATAGGGTGGAGAACAAAATCATTGGAGAAGATTTTAATGTGCTATGATTTAGCATGGTGGAAGAATCTCCTATTAATTGATGTCACTAAAATTTAAGAGTGGAAAGGTCTTTAAGAGAGTGACTGAAACAGATTAAAAATTTCAATAAGTGAGGAGTTATTACTTAGAGACAGAGACTGATTGCATGAGGAGTTGTGTGCAGTAATATCAAATGAGAAGATTCAAAGCTAGAGCTTTGTAGAGAAAGAGGGTAAAATCTAAAATTGGAGGTGAGGCATAAAATAGATAAACATCTGGACCAGGGGATGAGATAGGATGGAAAACACACACATTGATCCCCTGGGAAACAATGATCCTCAGAGAAGGTATAGGGTTTCTTCGAGCAGGAGGATGAGAGGGACATGCAGAGTTTAGTGTGAAGACTCTGGAGATTCTGAAGATGATGAGCTGAGAGTTCCATAGAGCACAGTGGGAAAGTTTGGGAAACTTCAGAAGCCTAGGAGAAGGGGAATATGCCAGAGCTGTACAGAGCCTAAAGGGGTGAAAATGTGGGAAGTAAGAAGAGAAGTCAGTGGCTTTTAATGATGATCAGAAATAAATAAGAAAAAAAAAGAATAGAGTGGTGGTTTCTTGGAAGATAAACAATAGGGAGAGCCTTTGTTTTTCTGGGCACCCACTCCCTCTTAGGTGGCATGGAAGCAAGGAAGGGTCATCCTCACTTCCGTTTCTTAATCACGATTGCTGAAGCTTTTGACGCCTGTCCTTCCTTTCAGTGCAAAGAGTTAGATGTTCATAGTAAATTTAAAGTCAGATAACTTTGTTTTTAATGTGAAGCAATAAAACTATTACATAATATAAAACAAATATTCTGTCCAGGCTAATTCTAATCACTTAGAGTTTACTTGAGAAGGGATGGTGATCACCTCCCTAAAGTTTCTCATGCTGTTTAATGCAGAATAGTAATGTTGATTAGGTCATTCTCAACTTATTTCTTTTATCTTTGCATTAAACAATTGGTGGCTGTGCTAAGAAGCCATTGCTTTTGTGCTCTGTTCCTCCAGTGACTTGATAAAGCACAACAGTTTTTCACTCTGGGGTTTCTCTCACCAGGAGGTTTTTCACAACTCTCCTCTTTATCCTTTCTCTTCTTTGGGTTGTCTGGCAATAGAATCATAATCCTATCTTTTACAACATCACAGGCTGATAACAGCATGAACACACTCAGAGGACTCTTGCTCTCATTAAGCTTTTAATTTCTTTATTGACTTTAATTAAATTTGAGAGGCTTTTTCAATAACAAGAAAAGAAGCATGTTTGTATGTTGGATTAATGGCATTGTGTTAGTCAGACTATGGATATTTTGGGAGAAAGGATAAGCTTTTATTTTATTCTATAATAACAAACATGAAGTTTTTCATCTCTAAAGTTCTTATTTTTAAAGGTGGTGGACATTCTATAATATGAAACCCATAAAACTTACATTGATCCCTTGACAGAACCTAGGAAACCAAAGCCTCTCAGGTGAAGCTTTCTAAGCAATGTGTTCAGCTAATTTGTGTAGTATAAATTAAATGAAAGATTGCCAATACTTTTAAAACACAGAACAGGTATTAGTTACATCAGTGAACAAATACTTATTGAGCACCTCCAATGTGCTATGTGTGTATATGCATATATATATATATGTATATTTATATATAGTCTATCTTTGCTACTATAATATATATATATATAATTTCCATATAATTTCCACTATTATATGCATGTATGTGTGTGTATAATATTAGCAGATATAGGCAATAAAAGATAAACTGATTTGAATAAATAGCACATTTTATAATAGCTATATGAACTAAGAAAAAAATAAGTAGGATTATGATGGAGTGACTAATGGGGTGGGGGGGGTAGGGACAATAAGGGAAGGTGGGCAGAGTAGATTTCTTGACACAGCACATAATTAGACATAAAAAGGCATGCATTGAATTTATTACATTTAGTCTTTACTTTCTAGTTTTAGTATACTTTGATTAAATGCATAATGAGTAGATAATAGACATTTGGAATTAAAGCTAATAGCAAGAAATAAATATTTATTTAAAAAATAAATCATCTTTATTCATAACAAAATTAAAATCATATATATAAATTTATATGTAAGGTATCTGAAAGTCTTAGAGTCTTGACATAAAGGAGAATATTAAGGTTGATAAAAAGTGCATAAAAAGTAAATTTTGTTCCATAGTCGGTGGTATTTTATAGCCACCATGCCAAAATGATTGATACCGGTCACTTGTGGCTGTTGGATACTTGGATAAGACTTTCTCATGTTGGATGTGCTGTGAAAATAGCATAAACATATTGTTTCAAAGAGTTAATATAACATAATTAGTACAGTGCTTTTTATTGATTACTGGTTGAATTGATAAAATTTTGACTCAATACTTAGCTTTATTATGCAAATATTAAAATGAAGTTTACCTCTTTCCTGCCTTTTTTTTTTTTTTTTTAGATTTGACAACTAGAAAATTTTAAATCTGATATGCCGCTCTTGTTGGGGTTCATGTAGTATTTCTGTCCACCAGTACTGATCTATGGCTATTGTTTCCTTAAATATTTCATAGAATTTATAACCTAGTTGACTAAATGAGTTTACATTCATTAAAGATGATGTGCTTTCAAATTTTAATGATGAAATCCAAATGAAATTTAGTTAGGAAAAGAGAATCTTGATGATATCATTTGTTATAACTGATATCTATATTTGGGAATGGCATGTTACCATAAGAAAAATCTTAAAAATCTAGTAGTTTTTGTATTCTTTTAAGAAAAAGAGTATTTTGATTTTTTGGAGGACTTAGAATGTCATCCGAAGTAAGTACTTCACTAAGTTGAACATACAATTTTCAGTTCTTCACAATTTTATAGAATCTACACTAAATTTAAACATATTTGTTAACGTTCCTCTTTGGGTAAAACAAGCTTTGATTTTTGCTATAAGATGAAATATAGTGCTATTTTTAATCCAATTTAAACATTTTTTCAGAGAGAACTTGATCTAAGTAATTCAGTCAGCTGTATGAATTGTCAGAAAAATATTCTCTAGCTGAAACAGTTCTGATGAAAAGAGATTTATCTTCCTTTGTTGTTTTCATTTGTTTGTTTGCTTACTTATTTTAAATAGCAGTTTCATATACTTGTGAGCCATATTATAAAGGCAGAAATACTTGGAAGTGAAACATTGAATATGTGGCAGAGATACCAATGCACAATTACCATTTTAATACAAGTAGAAAAGACAGATCCATTTTTTGTTAAATGAATCAAATAAAATTTCTAAAAAATTCTTCACTTGATTGAGACTTTCGTTACTCTCTATGGCAAATATTGACTTCAACTCCAAATGATAGAGTTCGTCCAAACTAACCTGAATCCTTTTGAACAGTAAGTTCTGGTGATTTGAGCATAAGATTTTTGTGAGAAGTAGCTCTCTGGAGGGATTGCATATTTGTCATTCCATACTTGCACGAATTTGTTCATGTTGATAGAACTTTCTTATAATCTTTGCATAGTGACTGCAGTTACTGCAGAGCCATAGCAATTATTCCAGTAATACTGTGACTGAAAACAACAGCTTGTTACTCTCACTTCTTCTATGCTTTGAGAATTTAGGAAACTCACAGCAGAACTTAATGTTTTCTAGGGATTCAGTGAGAGAGAATAAAGAGAGAAAGCTAACATTTCAGTTGGAGTGACCATATTCCTTGGAATGGGCTTCATTTACAAATCTCATGTTTCATTTTTTTTAAGATTTATTTATTTGTGCATACAGAACTGGGGTACAGGCCAGAGGCTCAGGGGTGGTGAGAGGCTTCACCAGATACAGAGTAGGGAGCAGAACAGGCAGATTGATGAAGTACACTGCTGAGGGGAGCAGCAGGCGGGTCAGGAGAGGTCTGCCGCGCCATGTGGTCACCTCCAGGGCAGGCGGGAATTGAACTCATGCTGAAGTGGCTTTAGCTTCTTAGTGCTGTGCTTTAACCCGCTGTGCCACCAGGTAGGGCCCTCATGTTTCATTTAAGATTTCAACTTGGACTAACATTTGGTCTTTAGGTGTGTCAAGCTTCCTTACAGCATAATATCCTTGAATAGTCAGAGCCTTAGTAATCCTGAGTTCCACAAGTGAGTGTTTCAGTTTGTAAGACAGAATTTGTATTGATTTTTACGAGCTATTCTCAGAAATCCTATAGTGTCACTTCCATCCATTCTATTACAAGTTTTCCCTCTATAAACAACAGATAATTCCTGTTTACTATACTTAGAGGATTTTTTTTCCTGGATTTGAGAATGCTCAACAATTTCCCCAGAGGAATTAATCATAGTAACTTTCCCACATCCTAAAATAATGGCCTACTAAGCTATGTAATGTTTTAATTTCAGATGGAAAGGGAAGTTTAGGTAAACTATAGTTGCAAGCAAATTATAAGCACAACCAATACAAGTGAAAGAGGGAGCATAGCCTTTACTTCCTATTTGAAGGAGTGGCAAAGAATTTGCAAGCTTTAAAACCATTGCACACTGAGGGTGAGTTTCTCTCCAGAATAAATCTTGAAAGAAAATCAACAAAATTGTAATGAACAGATGTTTTTCTGGTAGTCTAATATTGGTAATGATATGATTTTTATTAATGGGTATTAGGAATGATAAAAGTTTTTTGATAGATTAAGAAATTAGTAAGTATTCAGTTTTCTTGAAACTTGAAAGAGGATTTGGAATTTAAGGTGCACGCATCAAATCTTTTTTTGTATTTCCTATAACAGCTTTCATTTCCTCAAGCTTATCTTTTTATTAATTCTGAAAATAAATGCATCAGTATTATGTTTTTTGAGTTAGTAACCTAGATATTATTTTTCAGTAGAAAGTTAACCCCTACTGAGTGATACTGTGATTTTGGGAGGAGAATCATTATTTTATTTCATTTTTAAGTCTTTGGTAGTGATTTGGAAGTATTTGCTTGCTCATTTTTAAAATAATCACTCTCCTAAATCATGACTGGACATCTGTATACTCATCTGTTGCTTTTATGTGTGTATAAGCTATAACTCTAGGTTAGTCCTACAGATTATTTCAGTTAGTATGGGTCCTGCTGTTATGAATGATATGTTCTTAGTGAACAGATACATATAATATATACATATGTAAATAACAACAACAACAGAAACCAGGGTGATAAGTTTTATGGCAAAAGAAAAACTGGATGAAAGTAAAATACGTAGTATAAAGCCAAAGAGGAGGTAGGTGTGTGGCTTTGCAATTAATTAGAATATCAGGGGAGTTCTCAATGACATTGTACTTGTCTTTTAAAATATTTATTACATCATTGTTAATTTTTAGCAGCATTTGATTTCTCCCCTCAGGTGTAGACCTCATAGATCTTCCACCACCATAGCTCCCATGATCCATCACCAAAGTCCCTTGCACTCTTCCCAGTTTGGACCCTTCTCCTTCCCTATCCCCTGCTGTAAGCCTCAGATCTATGGCCAGCTTGCAATTTTGATCTTTCCCCAGATCCTATGCTTGATTTCTCTATATTTCACATAACAGTGAAATAGTCCATTGTACAATATCTAAGATATGGAAACAACTTAACAGATAAGTCAATCAAAATGATGTGGTATCCTGCAAAGCTGGTGGTAGCCACTTCAGTTCAAGTTTGATCTCCAGCCTCAGAGGTGACCCACATGGAGAGGCAGACCTCTCCTGACCTGCCCGTTACTCCCCTCAGTAGTGCACTTTGTCAGTCTGTCTGTTCTGCTCCCCACTTTGTCTCTGGTGAATCCTCTAACTGCACGTCTGGCCTGTACCTCAATTCTCTATGTGTAAATAAACATTTAAGTATGTGGTATATATCATCAATATACTCAGCAGTCACAAAAGATAAAACTCATGCCACTTGGAGCAGCATGGATGACACTAGAAGGGATTATGCTAAAATATATTATGTTTAAATGACTATATGACAGGAGAGCAATGGTTTTTATTAAAGTTTGGGGGCTCTTGGTTAACTTTACATTAACTAGACTAAGGGATGCTGAGATAACATGTAAAATATTATGTTGGGTGTGTCTGGGAGAGTGTTTTTGGAAGCTATTAACATTTGATTCACTATATTGAATAAAGAAATCAGCCTATGTCTGTGTGGGTGAACCTCATCTAATTTACGAGGGCCTGAAGGGGACAAAATGGTAAAGGGTGGGGAACTCCTTCTTTCACTAGAATGTTCATTTTTTTCTGAACCTTTGATCCTGGATTTAAATTTTTACCACTGAATTTCCTGTTCTTCAGTTGACAGAAGTCAGATTATGTGATTTCCAAGCTCCCAGAACAAGACCATTCCTGTAATAAATCTCTCTCTCTCTCTCTGTCTTACACACACACCTTTAGGTAAGTATGCACACATGTGTATTTACACACATGTGTGTTTGTGTATACATATGTACATGTGTGTGTGTTGTCTATCTCCTGTTGTTTCTGTTTCTTCAGAGAGCCCAATACGGCCAGTGCCATAGGTAGTATAACCTTACCAATCACCAATATTTTTAGTGTCTTAACTCCAATCTGGAACATGTTGGTATTACTAAAACGTGAAATAATCTTACTGTGCTGTACCTTGTCATTTGCTCCTTTTGTCTATCATCCTTCCTTTTCTTAGTTAGAAAAAAAACAAATAAAGTAAAAGATAAAAATGAAAACTTCTATTAAGATCCAACTCAGTTATCAGCATGCCTTTTTTCTCATTTCCCAAGTAATCACTTTCCCATTTACCTCTTCAGAATTACCACTTACATTGTAATTTTAGTATTTGTTTCATTGGTTCCTGTTTATTTGTTGTCCCTAAATGGTAAGCTTGACTGGAGAAGATCTGTTCTGACTCAGTATGTCTACATTAGTGTAGATATACATTCAAAAAAGTAGACATGCAACTCAAACCATATTTCCTTAATGTTGTTTCAAATCCCAAAACTAACTGTTTTATGTTAAGAGGCTGCTGTTTAACAGTAAACATTTCCATATGATTTCAGTAGTTCATTCAATTATATTTGAACAGGTGTTTTTATGTCTTTATACATCCTCAGTAGGTGGTGTAATGGAAACACACCTGATAATTCCCCTTGGACAATTTCAAAACTTAAAAGGGGGTTTGATAAATTTACTGTATTTTTTAGTCAGTGATGAAAAACAACCCCTGAATGAGAGGACTGACATTTGATGTATGGGATTTGCAGCTTTTCTAACACGTTCTGCCAACTAATCACCTCCTGTTAAGTGTAAATGTGTTTTCAGTGTCCTGCTATCTGAAGAACTTCTCTGTTCATTCTTTGGTAATTATAGGTTATCTTGTCTATTAAGAACTGTGAAGTAAAAATAACAGTGGTGATAAAATCATACTTGTGCATTGTCATGCAAGATAAAACTAGGGGAGGAAACATTCTGTCTGCCCCTGTTTTTCATGAAACTCTTGCATCCTTGTTTCTCTGGTCTCTTCATCTGCTCTCTTTTGACCTACAGTATATTCCCTTTTTGTTTAACTCTGGCTATTATCAAAAATTTCAGCTTTGAGGATTATATTTCTCTAAAATCTTGCTACTGAACAATGCATAGTTATTTTGGATTCCAGGTTATGAAAGAGTTATGGCAGAAACAACTTAGTAGAGTACACTTTAGAGTTACTAAGCAAATTTCTACACATAGTATTTGGTGTAGCCTTTATTCTCATGAATATATTGCCTACTTTAAAAGTATGTCTAGAGTTTCATTTTCTGTGCTATCATTTGTACTGATATGCAAAGGTTATTGTCTAATTGCTCTGTGATGATGTGATGTTGATACTTTCATTTTGATGATTACATTTTATTTGCTTTCATTGAATTACTCTTATATAATCATTTCTACTAATATCAACATTCCAAATTCTGTCTTTCTGAAAACTTCCCTCAGCCCTTATCAATATTTTCATTCTTCCAATTATAGAACAAGGGATTTGACCAAATAAAGTTATATGCTATCAGAGATTTTAAAACATATACACATATATATGTGTGTGTATGCATGTGTGTTTTGCTAAAACTTTGTAGTAAATTGATTTCCAGGAAAAAATACTTCATTAAATAATTTGGTCAATCAAAATACTAATGACAGAGTTGATATTCACATATGTATTCTTAAATTATAATCCAGTGTAATTATACTTTGATATTATAATATCACAAGTCCCAATAGTCCCACTGAAGCCTCCTAAATTTCATTAGGGTTTACACAATGGTAAAGTTTGATTAAATTATTTTTTGGATTAGGCATTGTATTCAAAGAATGGATTAAGTGCAGAAGCTGTAGACTGGAGATCAGCTCCTTAAGATGTTTTTAATAACACAATGAAGATGATAGCATAATTCAAATTCATGTTGAGTTGTTAACCTTCTTAAATAGGTGTTGATACATATGTTTGCATTCAGTGAACTTAGTAGTTTATAGAATTGCTAATCACCATTCTAGAATTTTTATTTCAACTAATAGGTATAACTTAGTATACTTCCTATACTAAGTCCTATTTCAGTTAATAGGTATAACTTCCTATACTTAGTATACTTAGAACTTAGTATACTCCTATATTTAGTATACTTCTTATACTAAGCCCTTATTTCAGCTAATAGGTATAACTTAGTATACTTCCCTATACTATAGGACTTATGCTGAATGTCACAGTATTTTTTAGAAATTAAGAAGGAAAAATAAATGATGTCCATTGCATTTATAAGTCAACATATAATTATTGAGTATATTGTAAATGCAGTACTTTGGTAAATGCATGAATTAATGATGTTTAAATAAAAATAATATCCTATCACTTTCAGGAAGAGAAAATTTTTTTATTAGTCCAAGATAACTTGACATCTAGGATTTTTTGTTATTGATGATTTCTTTTTGGGCTCACATTTTATTCTACATTTATACAAGAGGAGAGGGTCCTGACATTAGTACATGTGGCTTTTAATCACATCACTGAAACAAATAGGACAAGTATTTACATACAATCAGAGAACTGAAAGAATTAGGGGAAGGGTAGAGAGATTTTGTTTTATAACATCTTAACATTCATGCAATTAGAAAGCAATTCCTAGGCAATAACAAGTAACTGAAATAGAAATTTATGAGAAAACATTATAAATATTAAAAAATAATAGTAGGCTAAAGTATGGAATTAGAATTTTAGTGGTGAACTTAATGTAATATATATAGATGTTGATGACTGATGATGTGCCATTGTAATATTATAAACCAGTGTTCTTTCAATGAAAGATAGAAAATATAAATCTTCTACCTAAAAATTCAGTTTTAATAAATTATAAATGCACATATATGTTTATGCAATTAATATTTCATACCATATACATAGAAGTGACATCTCAACATAGGCCAGCAAAATGATGGTTGTCATATCCAGAGCAACAAAATCATGTAAAATAGGCAATACAGAGAGACATTATGACCATAATTTCATATCAGAAACAGTTCCTAGAAAGACCTGCCTAAAGTTTTCCAGGGTTTAAAGCTGGAAAGGTCCATTGACACCAACTACATATCATAATTTAAAAATAATTGTGTGTAACTTAATACCATGATAAATAAAATCTGTTTATGGAATTCTGTCATTTCTAGTCAATTGTACTTTATGATAAGATTCATTTCTAAATTATCAATTAGCTAAACAAGGGAAATATCTGAATAGGGTGAACTTTCCTTTTCTCTAAAACTATTTCTATTCAGGTAAGAAGGTCACATTAGAAATATTCCTAACAGAATTTTGCCTCAGTTTATTTTGTTCTTGTGAAAAATTTCCTATACCACTATTTTAGTATTTCATACAAAATGTAATTACATTAAAATATATTTATCTATGCATACAGTACTGGGGTATAGGGTAGAGTTGCAGGGGCAGTGAGAGGATTCACCAGAGGCAGAGTCAGGGGCAAAACAGGCAGACTGAGAGTAACACTGCTGAGGGGAGTAACAGGTAGGTAAGGAGAGTTCCGCCATGCCTGACAGGTTTTGAACTCATGCTAAGGTGGCTGTGGCTAGCTTCATAGTGCTGTGCTTAATACATTGGACTACCAGGCACAGTACCAGTTATGTTTAATTATATGAAAAATCTATGCTGGTGATAAAGTATTTAAACAGGTGGGCTATTAGACTGAATTGGCTTGTAGGTATTGGTGTCTTAAGTACCAATATATGAATTCAAATCCATAAAAATGAACATAAAAAAAAGTAATCACAAATAGCCAGGTAGGTTTTTCTAAATATAGTATTTGCTTAAGTGGTAACTAGCCAAGTATTTTTTGCCCCTTTTCTTAGTGTGTTTTATCCATAAAACTTGCCCATTGCCTCTGTCCATAGATCATGTCTGCATGTCTCACCACCTTTGGTTTGGTGCTCTCAGTTGAATGGATATATACACCAATAAACTTAGAAAATTTAGTGTGTCTCAGTTTACCTTATAATGCTGGAAAATATGCCTAGTTATGAGACACAAATTTCCTTGTAGAAAATATAGCTGGATAAAATTAAACATTCCTGAATAAATTCTAACTTGTTTATATATTATTAAATGATGACTTGAACAGTTACATTTCTATAGACTTCCCAAAGTTAGAGCAACCACTAGTGGTTGTCAGTTAAGACTACTTTGGTTGCAAAGGAAAAAATCCAACCCAAATTGGCTCATACAAAATGCAAAATCATTATCTCAGAGAGCTGAGATTTCTGAGAGTATGGGTAAACTTACTAGCAATTTGAGTCAGAGGGTCACTGTCCTTCTGTGAAAATGCTCTGTCTGAATCTTGGTTCTCTTTTACTTTAGCTCCCATTCAGACAGGCTTCCATTATGTGTTTGCCAGGGGACTGCCACCAGTGTAGGTACTGCAGGGAAAGAAGATGACCTCTGTGTGATAAAATTCAGCAAGAACTGTAGAATGTCTACTAGTTCTGATGAGGTCAGATACTCTTTCTGAGCCTAGCACTGAGGCAAAGAATGAGACTGTATAGATCAGGTTTGAGTAACATGCCAGCCTTGAACCTACAAATGAAATCAATTTCATGGTAACCATGAGTATTAAAATGTAATTATAGTCAGTAAAGTTATCTCTTTCAAAAACAAAGGTATTGTGCTAAGTGCACACAAACTGCTTATACGAGTTACTTTTTTTTTTTTTAAGATTTATTTGTTTATGTTACAGAACTAGGGTACAGGCCAGAGGTGTAGGGGGCAATGAGAGGATTCACCAGAGATAGAATGGGGAGCAGAACAGGCACATCGACAAAGGGGTTCTGAGGGGAGTAGTGGGAGAGAGAGGCGAGGTCTGCTGTGCCATGTCGGTCACCTCTGGGCCCGGGTATCGAACTTACACTGAAGTGGCTGCTGTTATTTGCAGTGCTGTGTCCTAACCTGTCGCGTCACCAGGAAGGGCCAATATATGAGTTGCTTTTAATAATATTCCAAATAATGACATGTTATTCATTTGAGAATGTTACTATTTTTGAGTTTTAGGTAGATAAGAGTGAAGGATACAGATTTCTTTTAAATTATATTTTACATGTAAGTTGTTTTCTTCTTATGGTTTAGGAAGATGTAAATTTTAAATGCCAGATGGCTATTTATCCTACAGTTATTTTTTGTATTTTGTCTGGTTTCCTAAACTTCAAGTTTACAAAAAATCCTCAAGTGAACTAAAAGTGAATAGGTAGAAAGTGTGACTTGAAATGTTAGCTATTCTATAGATACCATATCTGGAATTTTATTTTCTACATAAATTCTTGTTTGAATTTATTGGTTTGATTGATTTGTATGTATTGTATTAAGATGTAGTTGAAACTATGAGCAAGGAAATAGGTCTGGAGTCAAGCAGGACAAACAGTGAAGGAGAGTGAAGGGATAGGAAAAAAGGAAGAGAAAAGAAATAATCTGGAACATGAAATGAAATATCCTTGTATGCCATATATGAGAGATTCAAATTTTTCTTGATCTATAGAATCTGTGAAGTGTACTTCTATTAGAATGGAAATGCCTTGCAGTGTGAGCTTTCTGTATTATAAAGAAGGCAATTGGTTTTCAATTCATGCTTCCCCTTATCTTTTATCATCAAAGGTGCTGCTATTTTGGAATCAGGTCTTGAAATAGGATGACAAAATATAACCTTCACAGACTCTGAGTGCAATCCAGTAGTTGGCTTATACACTTCACACCTGTGTTTCTCTCAGACACAATTACTTACGATAGCTTTACATCAGCTGTGTTAATTATGTTGTATCATCAAGTGATAACATGATCACAGCTTTTGACACTGATTTTCTTAGGTATGGCATCCATTTTCTTATAAACTTACTTCTTTCTTCTTTTCTTCCATTAGCTTCATTTTATTTTGACGGTGAGGTTAATTTTCATTAAGGCTGATTGACTACTGAAAGGGAGATAGAGACTCTGACAACTTCAACAAGAAAGGGAAAAGAAAAGTGACAGAAAATTTACAGCAAATGTAAAGGGAGACAGGACAGCTCTGACTCTATGTTTAAAATTAAAATAAAAAGGAAGTAGATGCTTGGAGACTCAACCATGAGGAACTATTTGAGTTTATCTAGTGCTCTTCAAGGAAGGACAAATGGGGATCTATTAGCTTTTCCTCAGTGTATTTTATTTAGAAAATTAGGCCACTGTTTCCTCAATAAATAATTTGAATTGTCAGTTGATATTTTTATTATTGCATATATTCTAATATTGTTAACTGAAAAGATACATGAATGAAAAATAGAGTAAATTTATTTTATGATCTGCTCTTTCATAAATGTAGGGATATCATTACTTGAACTTTATAAATGTATAATTTCTTAAAGCAAGTAATTTCTGGAGTACTGCACTGTGTATGCATGCTTGGTTATGTGCACATCTGTGATTTCTTTCTTCTTGTTAATACACGTTATTTTGTGTTGATGTGATTTAAAATTGAGCTGGCCCAAAGTGAATTATTAAGAATAACCTCTTGAAGATCTGTTCATTGAATGTGGAGGGTCTGATTTTAAAGCTAAGAAATGTAGAAAATACATTCACTATACACCCATACCCAAGAACTGGCAAATACATAAATAGGATCTTTACCCTGGAAATTGAAACTTTAAATCAGATTTATCCAATTTTGGTCCAAATTGAGAAATGTTCTGTTTGTTTTATGCTTCTGGTATTTATATTAAAGAGTCTGGCTAAAGGTCTTCTGTGTATTATGAAACAAACAAAAAATGGGTCATGCATAGAAATTTCAGGGCCTTTAATAGTCTAAAAAGGCCAAATATTTAGCATAATCAGAACTTTTAATTTTCTGTCTTTTCTATAAGATTATAGTTAATATATGAGAGGTCTACTTAAGGTTTATGTGTCAGTAAAATCAGCATGGTTCAGATATTTCAATACATAAATTCAGTAACAGTGTAGAGAATGTCATGTTGATCTCATCAGACTTAGACAAAATTTTCTCTTTATAAAGGGATGAATTTCTTTTTATATTTTTATAATTAAAAACTTGGACAACTGCAAACAGAATTAATAAATAAAGTAATATTTAATCTATAATGTTGCTGTTCAGAGAATTATTTTGTATATTTTAATTTATTAAAACTTTTGCATAAATATCAACCTTTAATTAAATTGACTTCATACCAAAAATGTGGTTTGGAATTTTCTTTCTAAATTCTATCATAGACTGTTACATCAGAATATTCAACACAATATTTTAATAAATACATGATATTTGAGTCTTTAATATGCTGTAGTTTATTTGAAATTTCTACAGAAATTACATATCCTGTACTTTTTTTATTTTAATGTATTATATTAATTCCATATTTCAGAGTTAATATGGAATTTAACATTAAATAGTTTGAAGTTAAGATAATAGTGTTATGAAAAAATGTAATGACGGAACAGTGGTTAGTGATGCAAAGGAAGGTTTTTCTGAGCTAAAGATTGTTCCCTAATTTCTGAATGTGAAGATTAACTAAAGGAGCAAAGATATGTTAAGCAGAGTCCAAAAGCTGTAGCAAATCATTCATCATTCTTAAGTCTTTTGGCATTTATTTCTAACTAGCACAAAAAGGCAATGCAAATACTGCAGTAAGGCATTACATCTGATTTGCATATTTAAGTAAACAGTGAACACGGGGTATCAAGAATGTATGTAAGAAGGCTCTTTCAAAAGTCATTTTGTTATGGATGAGAAATAATTAAAATTTGTTTAAAGACCTGGAGATATCACTGGACAGAAATCAATGACTTCAAAAAATATTTGGAGTTATGTTTGTAGTAGGCTATAGGGAGCAAAGTAGTAGTTAATTAGGATAATACCATTCTAGGTTCAATCATTTATTAAATTTGGACGTAGAAATTATAAAACTTAAATTAACCTTAATTTGGATTTAAAATGCTCTTAAGTCCAATAAGTGACAGATTCAAATAAGTTGAGTGAACTAGAATACAAATAAGAGAGAAATAACCTAGGCCATATGTATGTATGCATGCATGCATGTATGTGTGCAGTGAATCAGAACACTTAAAAAGATTATACACATTGATTAAGGAAGGCACTTAGTAACTATTCCAGTTTACATAGAAGAGATATACTTTTTTTTAAGAGCTCCAGTGTAAATTAGTATCAGTAGGTATAAATTACAGATGTTAATTTCACATAAGCATAGGAAATACCTTTAATATCCTTATGCTTTCAGAGTAAGAAATGACTTTAGAAGTGGTAATTGCTCATTGGTATATGTAATAGATCAAATTCTAGACAACTAAAAAAGTGTAGACTTCGAGACTCTTTTTTTAGATCTGAAAGTTTTAATCCTTGTATAAAATAAAATAAGTTGATTATTCTTATTTATTATTTGTGCTTTGATACCAACAATATGAATTGTCTATTTTAAAGGAACATGATTGTTAAAAGGAAATAATAATGAGATGTTGGTATAAGGAAAAGAGATAACAAAACTGAGTAATTTTAAAATCATAATGTACCACCCATAGTAACAGAGTCAATATTACCTAGCTTTAAAAATATCCTTATTTAAAACAGAAGTTTGATGTTTCCATGAATTCCAGGGTTGGTCATCACATTTAGAGAAATGGAAAAATCGTTCCATGTTGCACTTAAACTTTATGGAGCATTTTCAGTATCATTTAACTAGCTTCAGGTTTTATGTCCATCTTAGTAATTGTCCTCCCACAAAGATAGGCTAAAAAAAGAGCAGTGGGAATAAGTCTGTAGATCAAGTTTTAAAAGGTGCTGCAGGCATCACATAAACCAACAAATTTGGTATATGGCACTTCCCCTATGAATTATTCATGACAGGAGGAGTACTGAATCATTCACTTCAGTCAGCAGTAGGGCCCTTCCAAAATGTTACATGAGAAAGCATTTTTTTTGTGACTTGAAAAGTAAGTATATGCCTTTGCATAACCATTTTACTATCTAAAGAGTGCTATAGGTGAAAGATGCACTGGTTCTATTTGGCTTCAGACTTCATCAGCTATATTGAACATGTTATTCTGGCACATCAATACATTACATTGTGAGCAGTAAAAAAAAAAAAAACACAAAAGTTAATTATCAGTTTCTACTCTGAAACACTTTAAAACTTGGTTCTTGTCAGTCCATATCATTTTTTTTACAGTTCCTATTAAACTATTGGCTGTTTTTAAAGAAAATAATAAGCAAAATCCATGAAAAATAGGGGGGCAGTTAGTAGTGTTTCCATAAAATTCTTCATATCTGCTTTTTTTTGTGTGTGTGTGTGTGTGTGTGTGTGAAATACACTTGTTAAGAACACTAATTTCAGAGTTTCATCTAGGGCAATATGTCTGGCTTAGTTATAAAGGGAAATATAAATGTGAATATTAAAATTATTTTAATAATTTCTGTGACTGTATTACATGTTTAGAGTAAATTGTTTTAATAGTATGTTTTATTTAAATACATAAAATGTTATAATTTCAACATGTAACCAATATGAAATTTATGAGCTATTTGACTTTTTTTAATTGCTCACACATGACATACTCACTATATTATCTCTGTAGATAATGTGGAAATGGATAATAAAATTGTAAGGATCGCAGGTTTAAAATCAAAAGCAGAAGAGGTTGGTTACTAGCTAAGTACCCATAACCCATCCTCAGTATATAGACATGAAATCAGTGTGTGGATTTTTTTTTTTTAAGAATAAACCATAAAAAAATAAAACAGATTGTAATCTAGGGAATCATTGACAGGGTTCTTAGCCTTGCAGATAAGTCAGAAGTACGAAATAGGAGATATTTTATATTTGTTAGTTAATGGAGTAAGCAGAGATCCTTATTCACCCACAGAAAATCCAGAGAGGTTCAGAGTAGCATGTAGATCCAAGGAAAATTAGTCAGAAATAAAAAGTCTCAAAAATATCCTTAGAAGTTAGAGAGGATTTTACCTTCACTTAATTATCTAATTCCCCAAGGATACCATAGAAAATTAGTCCACCTTTTGATATCTTATTAAAAACTCATTCAGATGAGTTAGATGAGTCAGTTGTAATCTGGGGATTCCACATAAAAACAAATGCAAAAATGTTGACTTTTCTTTTCTTTTTTTTTTTTTAAGCTCTGTGTACCATTTACTTCATTCTGCATATTACTGTAAAACTATTCTGATAACACAAGTTTAGCAATATATCAAATAAAAACCCTGCCAGTATACCCTATTTAAGTAATTTTTTGGTTATTATTTCTTTGCCAACTCTTCTTAGTGGTCCTTATTATTCCCTCAGTGTCTTTTGGTGAGCAGCAAGAAAAAGGTAAAACCATAAAATAAGGACTTATTAAAAATAGCAGTTCGGTCCCTCCCTGGTGGCACAGTACTAATTAAAGCTAAGAAGCTAAGACCACTTCAGCATGAGTTCAATCCCTGTCCCAGAGGTGATCCACATGGTGCAGCAGACCTCTCCTGACCTGCCCACTGCTCCCTTCAGCAGTATACTTCATCGATCTGCCTGTTCTGCTTCCCAATCTATCTCTGATGAATCCTCTCCCCACCGTTGCACCTCTGGCCTGTACCCCAGTTCTGTATGTATAAATAAATAAATCTTTTACAAAAATAGCAGTTAACATGTTAATAATTAACACACATCTATTTTCTCAAGGATATGAGGTGGTATCTCTTGCAATGTGGTTTCTTAATTCATAATATAGATGGAGAGACTCATCTTGTATGTAGAAAATAAAATGTACATGTGCTTTATTTTCAGTTCTAATAAATCACCTCTGAAATTGAGACATTCCAGAAGTGTTAGTGTGTGAGCAAGAGACACCCAGAGACCCCATTCTGTTAGGAGGTACAGACTATTAAAGGGATACTGCCATCTGCCACCCAAAGACAGAGGAAACAGATTTTAGTGTAAAAAATCTTTTATAACATTATAACATTAGTGTGAATAACAAGAAAGAAAATTCTTAACAGTCATTTCCGAGGTGAAACTCCTCAAATTACCTATCTTCTTAAGGGCAAGTGGCCAGCTAAACATACTTTGTACAAAGCAGTGCTCTGAGATACAAACGCTTGCTTTAGTCTGAGGTATCTTCTGGAAAGCAGCCACAGTAAAGGGGTTCTGAAGCAGTTTTCAGAGAGTTGAAAGGAGATACAACATCAATAATGGCTGCCATTTTCAGTTTCCCCATGTGTCTCTTACCCACATGTCTCAAATATCTCTACATACTTTCTTCCATGCATCACCTTTATTGCCCCAAGTTCCAGGATAACAGTCAAAGCCGGAAAAACAAGAGTTTCAGAGCCCACTTGTTTTCTTTGTTATACAGCATCCCCAGGCCACTTAGTTCTACTCTTGTTCCCAGTAGCTTTCTTGATCAGAGTCCTGGTCTTTGTATTTTGGGACCAAGGTGGCTGCATATAAGTGTGGGTGGAGGGAAAAAGCACTACTGTTCCGCAGTGTTCTTCCTCTTAAAAGACGAACAATACAGAGTAATGAGACATTCTTTAAAATTTCAGTATGACTGGAGAATTCTGAATTTCTATAGAGGGCAAAATAGGACTTACTACTAGTAATGAATATTTACCAAGGTCCCCAAACTTAAAAAATCTTAAAAATCTCATACAGTGGAGCCTCCCTGGTGGCCCAGGGATTAAATCTCAGGGCATTACCACAATAGCCTGAGTTCCACCTCTGGCCAGGGAGCTACCACCTATGGTACAGCAAATTTTCCTGTCTTGCCCACTGCTCCCCCTAGCATTGTATTTCAGTATATCTGCCTGGTTTGCTCCCTATACCTCTGGCTTACACATCAGTTCTTTTACACAAAAATTAAAAAAAAAAAAATGGAAAAATCTCTTAAAACAAAAGGTAGTATAACAATAGTAGTCTATTCTGTTGAAATTGATTTTTTAAATACCTGTCAATTGATAACCAGCAATTTGTTCAACTCTTTCCATATAATAGATTAATGAGGTTTTTTTCCCCTCCATATGTGTGACCTTTCTGGGGCAAGCAAGTCTATTTGGTATCTTCTTGGGAAGGGACTGTTTATATGTGGCATTTGAACATTATGTAATGATAATTTCATTCTAGTTAAATGATAATGTCCATACAATATTGTAAACTTTGCAAAGTATAGAATGAAAATTTTAAGGTGTCTTTATTTTCCATTTTTTAAAAGATTTATTTATTTATGCATAGAAGAGCTGTGACACAGGCCAGAGGTACGGGGTTTTGAGAAAATTTACCAGAGACAGAGTGGGGAGCAGAACAGGCAGATTGAATGAAGCACACTGCTGAAGGGAGCAGTGGGTGGGTCAGCAGAGGTCTGTCACACCATGTGAGTCACATCTTCAGTCCTGTGGAGGATTGAACTCGTGTTATAGTGGGTGTGGACAATTCATTGAGCTGCTCTCTAAGCAGCTGTGCCACCAGGGAGGGCCCCACATTTCCCATGTTTCAATAATATAGTTACACTCTTAGTTTCCTTGTAAAAAATGGAATAATAGTTTTGTTTGTTTGTTTTTAATAAATTGTCTCTTATTAAGTTGGAATACCAATCCCAGAATCCTTCCTCTGGAGTCCCCTACAAGACCAATAGCAAGGTCGAATTTCTAGACCTTTATATACATCTTATCCTCACAAACATTAAATTTCCAAAAACTAAATACTTTATATTTAACCTTCAAATTTCCTCACAGACACTGTTACTAATCTAAGTCGTCAACTCTTCTGCTCACTGCCCACCACCCTCATGTGACTTTCCCTTCCACCTCCATCCTTTATCACCAATGACCTTTAGAAATTTGAGCTCACTTGGTTAGTTTGTGGCTAGAGTCACTTTCTGTTCATGTTAAAACAAACTAAAGTGTTTATATCCGCTTGTCAATGGTAATTCCTCCAGCAATCCTGTATTTCCTTTAATTTAAGTTACTGTCTCTATGCTTTTCACTTTAATACTTAAAAAATTACTGATTTTCCCAGCTTCTGCTTATCACCTTGCTCACTGTATTCTCCCTTCTATTTCACCCGTTTGTTTAAATGCTCTTTGCAGCGTTGACTATTAAGTACACTTCCTATGTGTCTGATCCAACAGGCTAGGTGTTACTTGTCTGGTCACATCTGAAAAATGTATATGGTTCCATAAGACATTCTTAAAATACTTTCCTTTCCTTAAATCTTCTACATGATTGCTCATAAATTTAGTTATTGACCAAAATGTTCAACCCTTATTATTTGGCCTGTTGCTTCAAGGCTGATGTGTTCTTCCTGGTTCAGTACCTGTCAATTTATTTCTATTTGACCTTGTGTCCCTCTGTAATTTCTTGCACTACTTTGGACTCCAGTATAACTGAAATGCTAACATTTCATTAATTATAGCTAATTTAATGCCTTCGGCTTTAGAGATAGTGGTGTTGGTGGTGATGCTGATGGCTGCCAGTGATGCTCTTCAACCGGATTCTACTGGTGGCATGTCTGTAGTTAAGTGTATGCCTCATTGCAAAGAGGGAAAACCTATAAAGAAGGGAACTGAGGAATGAAATTGGACTTTAGAAAGGATGTCAGGGATTAGTGAGCAGAAAAGGAGAGGTCTGCCATGCTGTGTGGATCACCATCCTGGCTAGGGATTGAACCCATGCTGCAGAGGCTATGGATAACTTCACAGAGCTGTGTTTTTACCTGTAGCACCACCAGGGAGTGACCTAACACTACTTCCTTACCAACAATGACAAACCTGTGCTTGATGTGACTAATGCAGTGCTACATAATAATATATGCATATTATTTTCACTATCATAATTAATTCCCCTGATGTCGTGCTCCTCTTTGTTTCCATGTCTGTTAGTGTTATCACCATCTGTAACCTACAACACAAATTAAATGAATTGTAAGAAAATTTTTTCTCCCTCCAAAATTTTCACCTCATAATTGCTCAATAAGTCTGTGTTTATTTTCTCTTTGAAATTCCTCTCACATCTATTTTTTTTATTAATTATGCTACCTTTATTCTGATATCCTTAGTTTAGGACTTCCCAGCCTCTTACCATAATTTTTATAGTACTGTACCAAATTACCTTCCTTGCCTACTCATACCACCATTATCTTTTATGTATGTGTGATTCTTTTGAAACACACCTTTATTTTAACCCTAACAATACTACATTGAAACTGATTATTTTCCATATCTCACAGGATTTCTCAAGCACTATTGGCATTTTAGGGTGGATCATTATTCATTGTGCGTCTGTGTGTGTGTGGGGGGGGAGGGGGACGGGGTGTTGGGTGGGTATGTCTTTTTCATTGTATGCCATTTGACAGCACCTCTGAGTTCTATACAGTAGGTGGCAGGAGCACCCTCTCCTGAGTTGTGATGAAGAAAATTGCTAAAAGTCAGCTGAAGGGGAAATTGACCTTGATTGAGACCAGTGATGTAAACTGATTCCTTTTTCTTACAGATGATATATTTTATTAACACCAGGTACCATGTTGGGATTATGATAACATTCAGAAATTACTTCTGAATAAGTGAGTTAATGTGTTGCACCTCCAAAGTCTTCTTTTTAAATCTCAAGGTCCATTTAACTTTGATTTGTACTCCCATACTTTTCAGCATCTACTATGCATATTTTTCACCATTTACACTGTCTGATTCCCTTATATCCTGTTGTATGGTATCTGATCTCTAGTCCATTATGTATCCCCACAATGAAGGAAATGTAATAGATTCTCAAATTCTTAGTAATTTAATTAATAAGATCTATCTATCTATCTATCTATCTATATATAAATCATTCTGCAAATATGTCTAGATTATGTGTTCTTTTAAAAGTAAGATGCATTCTGTAATGATTATACAATAATATTATTTTACCAATATGGCAAATACCTGTTTAATATAACCTTATATGTAGTTTATGTGATATAATTATTACATAATCTAAAACATATTATTGTTATATAATTATTGTATGCTCACACAGCATGTAGGACTTTCCCTTTGTGGCACTTATGCCAACTCTGATTAACAATTAATTATACATTTAATTGTTTAATATCATTCTCTAATTCATATGTGAATAAAGAGTGAAGAGAGTGAGAGTGAAGCCTCTTTCCTTTTGCCTCCCACATGGGTAACAGAGAACCTTGCCGCAGAGTACATAATACAGTTAATTGCAAATCCTTGTCAAATGAATGAATGTATGAGTGAAATAAGTTCATGTTGCTGCTAAATGAAATGGAAAACTTATGTACTTGGAAATTTTGCCTCAATGTATGTATCATAGTTTACTGATTGATAGGATGCAGCAGCTTTTCATCCTATATTACACAATTTCAGAAAGTTTCATCTTTGTCAAATTAGTGAGAAAGTAATTTGCCCCTCTAAATCATTTCACAAAACAGAGATTTTGAGGCTGTCATAAGTTAATACAGATGTTTGATATCCTAGACTTGCAATCTCCTGTAGCTCAGCATGTTCATTTTTTTCCCAGGGCTAATGAATTAGCCCACAATCTTAATTGACATATTGACCTTGAAACTCCAGAAAATGATCTCATCTGCCAGCTTCATTATCTATGGCTTTATTAGCCAAGGAAATTTGACAATAAAACATGAAACAATCATAATTAATCTACATGGTGATGTTATGAATTATACTTTTATCAAATAAAAATATAACCACTGAGACTTTAACACAGGATTTCACAAGACATTTTGGTTTCACATTCCAAATATAAAATGAATAGCCTTGTTATTGTCTGTAACTAGTTATTAACCCATATTATTTTAATCTTAAAAATGAATGCTTTATAAGCATTTAAGAAAGCAGCATATTGTTCAAAACTCTAAATTTCTTATCTTTTGAGGAATTTCTCACATCAGAGGAAACCAGCATGTTATCTTAAGAATATTAAAACTAAAAGGAAAAAAATTCTCTGCTCATACACATTATTGCATGTTTTCTTTCTTTACCATTGGATTCCTGTGGCTCTCAATAGGGATCCTAATTTTGGAATATGCAGCAGACATCTGTATATTGAAACTAAAGCTCAAAATTGTTCAAAAGAAGCTGAGATATGGCCTTTCATTTGACAAGAGATTGGAAGCAAAGGAATCATAGTAAATAGCCTACAATAAATGACCTCTAATAGAAGTATTCCATATATATTTTTTTATTAAGTGACTTAAAATGTTCTGATGGGAATATTATGCCAAAAAAATTGAAACTGATCCTAACCACAAGCAGTCGTATTAGGTACCTGTTGACTCTTCTATACCATACACAACTTAATGAAAAAGACAATCATTTCTCACAAAAGTGTATGTTCCAGATAGAGGTAAAATTTAGAAAATAATACGTTGTTATTTCTATTTAAAAGCTTCCAAGATTTATGTGGGCATTTTATTTTAGCTGAATGAATCTTTTTTTTATCCATAAAAATATATTTATTTTGGCCCTCCCTGGTGGCACAGTGGGTTAAAGCACAGCACTGAGAAGCTAAAGCCACTTCTGCATGAGTTCGATTCCCGCCTGCCCCGGAGGTGACCACATGGCGTGGCAGACCTCTCCTGACCCGCCCACTGCTACTCTCAGCAGTGTACTTCGTTGATCTGCCTGTTCTGCTCCCCACTCTGTCTCTGGTAAAGCCTCTCGCCACCCCTGAGCTTCTGGCCTGTACCCCAGTTCTGTACGTACAAATAAATCTTTTAAAAAATATATATATATATATTTATTTTTATTTATTGATGCATACAAGAATACAGAGAGACAGAGTGGGGAACAGAACAGGCAGATCTATTGAAATACACTGCTGAGAGAAGCAGCAGGTGAGATAGGAGAGGTCTGGCCAGGGATTAGGTGCCTGGCCAGGGATTAATTTATATTGCAGTGGCTGGAGATGGCTTGATAATGGTGAGACTTAATCACTTGTGCCACCAGGGAGGCCTATGGGAGTATCTTTATTATATATGCCCCTATATTTCTTTTTATCAATAGTTTGTAACAAGTGCATATTTTCCAAAACATAAAATGAGTTACTATTTGGCTTATGTCCATTTCTCGTAGAGTCAAATTTAATTTCCTAAATTACCGGCTAGCTTTCTGTCTAGCTTTCTTAACCTCTCTCTCAGTTATCCCTTTGTTTCTATTCTAGGGGCTTTCCATGGTACAGAAGTGTCCGTAGTGCTCTGCATGCAGTGCATTACCTGGTGCTACTCCCTCTGCCTAAGGTGAAGGTCCCAGATAGTCGCAGGCAAAACTGCATGCCTGTAAGGCCTCAGTGTAGCCCATCCCATTTCACTGGATCCTACTGACTTGTGTTTGACTCAGATGCTCCTTCTTCTTAGTATCTGACTTTTGTTGATCTATCATCCCCTCTTTCCACTCTAGACTAGATTATTAGAATGTTAGTGCCAAGATCAATGGACACAGCAGTGATACCTGCCTACATTTAGAAAATGTCTTTAATTTTTGACTGTTGCAGAGCAACATTGATCAGTGGAATATGTTCAAAGAAGAAAATTGTCTTAAAGCTATTACATTATTGCTACCATTTCTGTAATTCTAAAATAGGAATAATAACTGGCATTGCTATACAATTGAAATACAGTAATGCCTAAAATGCTATGTGAACTTGAAAAATTATTTTTATAGAGGTGTTCATAAGTTGGTGTTTACCAACTTTCTTTGCCTTCTATTTACGGCCCAACATCTTAAAGATCAGGCTTCTCTGCATACAAATGTCTCTTCTGTTCATAAATAATTAGTGAAATTAGTATTTTCTATGTTTTATTTTATATTTTAATTTTTATTTTCTCTCCTTGATTTGAATATAAGCTGCTTAATGTCAGGAATTTGTGAAATGATTTTTCTATATCCTTCAATACTAGCACATTAATAATTATTAATACTAAGCATGTTATACATAATCTTTGAGTAATATGAAGAATAATTGCAGAAATTGAGTTCCATTAAGAACACTATTATATTTATTCAAATATCTAAATGACCATCATGTAGAAGACCAGTGCCTTCATTCTGTGAGACTCCAAATGATAGTATAAAGAAAAATTTAGGTGGTAGATTTCTTATCATTATTGAGGAAACAAAAAATTCAAAAGGATATTATCCCCAAATCTAAATAACCTGGATTATTGAAATATATAAAGTTGTTCATATAAATGACTAAAAAGGGAAATAATTGAAAGGGTCTACAGTAAAAATTAAAGCATAATCTTATCTTTCTAGATCTATTTATAGTACCCTCCAAAGTATTTTGAGTCCTAATGTACAATCTGTACATAAGTACATTCAAAACTATTTTCTGCAGAAGTACTTCTCCCTGGTTACTATTCCTGTCTCCCTGCTGTGTGTTGTCTCTCTCTTTTTCCTGCTCTTTAGCTCCTTCATTATTTCACTCTTCCCCCAACTGAGATAGAGTGATAGACAAACAGATAGATAGGTAGATAGATAAATTCTAGCCCCTTATGTGTACATGAAATTATTGAGTTTACTTGTCAACATTAAACAATATTATCCTTAGTAATCTTGTACATGGATACTTTAAAGTATCATGAGTACTTTTTCTAAAGATTTGTTAAAAGGAAATAAAAAAAATACTTTCTTGTGAAAATACAGTGTGATCACCATTACAACTTTTCAGAGGAAATTCTTTAATATATTCCCACACCAAATGTGACTATTTACCAGCTTTATTTATGAGTTTTTCTATTTTCTATATTAGGTATCTAAGACCTTTTATTTTTTAAAAATATTTATTTATTTATACATACAAGAGCTGGGATATAGGGCAGAGTTGTGGGAGCTGAGAGGAATCACCAGAGACAGAGTAGGGAACAGAAAAGGTAGATTGACCGAAATACACTGCTGAGGGGAGCAGGGGGCAAGTCAGGAGAGGTCTGCCTTGTCATGTGGGTCAGCTCCCTGACTGGAATCATGCTGCAGTGGCTGGTGATAGCTTCACAGTGCTGTATTTAACCCATTGTGCCACCAGGGATGGTCCAATAGACCTTTTCTTAATTCTGATATAAAAAAATTAAGAACATTTTGGTCACTGCTTGCATGAAGCAATACTTCTCAGCTATAGATCTATATTATAATTATCTGAAGAGATTTTTAAAATATTAATGCTCAGTTTCAAGCCCTGATGAATGAATAGTTTTTAAAAGTTCTTCGGTTATTGTTATATTTAGTCTTAAGCATTAATGACACAGAGTTCAAGTCATTCACATTATTTATCCATAAATTTGAAAAAAAAAAAAAAAAGAATGGTGGCAACAAAAACTACAAGAAACTCATTTTCTCCTTTTCCAGCAAAATGTATAGGGTGTGATAGTGATTTAAGGAGCAGAAACCAACAAGAATGACTGTAGTTAATGGCAATACAGGACTTTGGCAAATACTGGTGATCATTTTCTCAGAGCAGATACTTCTCTTTCCCCCTTTTTCTCTCTGCTTGTGTTTCACACAATAGGCATAAAGGGTCCATATCTGCTTGCTTGCGCTCTCATTGTTATTCATTGGTCCAAGGAAGCTGAGATGGGCATCTCAGTTTATTTAATCAGTGGTTCTCTACAAGAAGGTTAGGAATCATCTCTCTGTATCAGAACTGATATGTAGCAACGTCCATCAGAAGAGATTAGTAAGCTTCTGTCAGGGTAGACGCTGCGGGGTAGAATGAAACCTGAAGCTAGGTTAAGTAATTGGGTTCTTGTTCAATAAAAGTGCTTGTTTGTGCTGTGTAATGAAAGATCTTTGGTGCAATGGATGTCTGAATCCAAATACCCTTTGGATTTTCTGATGGATAAAGAGATAAGGGTGAAAGGGATTTAATTTACAACTATTGGAAAACTTTAAAGAGATTAGAAAAATTGGTAAAAGCACTTTCTTTTTTAAAATCAGGGTTCCTTGTTACTTATCAAGACCCGTTATTTATTTATTTTTTAATTGACAATAAGACTTTTCTCTTGGTGGTGTTTTGTTGCCTTTCATTTCATTTTTTTTCCCCCTCTGTTTGCCATCATTAACTGACCTTTCACATTTAGGCTATGAGGAAGATAATAGAGAATTTAGGAAGCCATAACTGTTTTGGCTCTCAAAGCCACACACATTTGGTTCTCACTGGCTTTGTTGGACAGACAAACTACACATCTTGCTTCAGCTAACAGATGTTTCTATAATGCTAATACTCACTGATCTCCCTATAACTCAGCTTAATATTCACAGCTCTCAGACCAACTAAGAAGTATCTAAACTTTAGTTAAAATAAACCATATTTTAACCCTGTGTCTTACAGAACATACTTAAAAAAACACATTTAATTCAGAAAATTCATGTGAGTAGTCAGAATTGGTTGTGGAATTGAGTCAAATAAGTTATTCTTTAAGACTTTTCATGCCTTTACTATTTATAGCATTGTTTTGTCCTAGCCAATTTTCCTAAGTTATCATATAAATTTATTTACTTTCTTTGGAGTTAACAATTCTATTAGAGAAATAAAAAAACAGAAAAAATGTTTATTTCAGTTTCTCTTATGTTATTTTAAACCTATGAAATAAAAGAATTTTGGGGGGAATTAATGTCATGGGTTCACAACTGGAAGGTGGTAGAAATCTTCAGAGGGGCAAAAATCTTTTGACTGAATAAGATCTGCGTTTAAACTCCCTGTATCACAGAACATTCAGAATATTTTGATTTCTGGTGAAAATTACCTCTCACCTCAGATTCTTCATTTCATATCTATATGTTAAATTCTCTAAACTCCCCTTCATGTGATCATCTTTTTCATACTTCGTTTACACTTGTTCTGTCCTGAGGCTTTCCCATCCTCGCCTCTGTTTATTTATAACCAACTAAGACCATTTTGTGAGTCAGGGTTCTAACAAATAGATGCTTGTTGAAATTAGCTTCTCCCTGGGATTGTCTAGCAAGACACATGAAACTGCAGAGGCAAAATGTAAGAGCACTGGGTTAAAGGAAAAGTTTAACATAAAATGTGTGTGTTAGTGTTGGCATCTCTCAAGCATTTTAAAGATACCTTTTCTTCCAGCAGAGGATCAAAGGCACACCAGATGATGCATGGCTGCACCAGAGATGATGGGAGTGTCTCTTAATGAAAAGCACCACTCTCTGCCCCTCAGTGTCATGAGGGGCTATATGTTAGCCATACTTTTAAACAGACCAAAGTGTCTTTTGGAAAGTCACCCTCCTTAAAGAAAAAAAAAAAAAATCAGGAGTTGGACCTTCCCATTTATATCTAAATGAGGAAAGAGACCTTTTCCATTTACCCTAACTCTTGACTTCATTTTGGAGCTGACAAATTTAAGCAAGATGAAAATCGGATTGCCTCTGTCTATCTCATTTTTTTACCTCCAGCCAACAACGTAATTAGAACAGCTAGAGGAGTAAGAAAAAAGCTTTCCTGATGATTTTTTTAAAAAAAAATATTTTTCAGGAACCATTCTTGAGAGGGGAAGTGCTTGTTTTGACATAGAACTAGGGAAGATGACACATACAAATGCCCTAGATATGTATGTTAATTTTTGGTTAAGCCAAAAATCACTTTTGTCTTTCTATCTTGTATATGGTACACAGAAGTTGATAATTTCTCATGAGAAAGAGTACGTTTAGTCTTTATAACTAATTCCGCTCTGTTGGGCTTTCATTTCCTTTTATCAGCATAGTCTTTCAAAATCATTCCTACAAATGCCAGTAGATGTCCCATCTGCTCTTGCTGGTCAGGTTTCTGTCTCACAAACCTTCATTTTCTCTTTTTTACCAAATCAGTTGAGTTTCTTATCTAGACATTCAAGATTGTTTGACTAAACATATATGACACTGCTACTTCAGTCTCTGTTTTCCAGTTAAATTAAATATAGTATTGAAGTGTGACCATGACATTCGATCAGTGTGGATTGCTTTTACCATCCATATAGGCTTATTGTAATTTTATTCTTTAGTCTAATGATCCTCATCTACAACCCTGTTTCTGTTTAACATCTTAACAATTTAGATCCCATTTTGTCCATAATTCTCCTTTTCTGCCTTACGTATACTCTTCCCTTTATGTCCTACACACAATTACTTCCACACTGGGGATACTGTTTTAGTTAATTTCTGTTTTTTTTGTTTTGTTCTGTTTTTTTCCCCACTGTGTTTGCATGCCATTGAAAATGCACAATATTTTGTGATTTATTTATTCACATGCATATCTTTATATGAGAACTATGTTAATAGAAATGAAATCTCACTTTTTAACCTAACGTACTCACTACTTAAATAACTTTGTAGGTATAGAACAGTTTTTGCACATTTTTAAAAAGGGTTTCAGTAGATTATTATATAAAAACTACTGATTGCATTAGATATCTTCTGCAGGTAAGCATACATTCTGTCAAGAAGACAAACCAACATCTATTTTTAAAGATGAAAATTTTCTTTTTCTTGCCAGTAATAATGGGAAACACTTTTACCTCCCATTTTTTAGTCAAAAGTGGAACAGTGTTATTTATCATGCATTGATTTGTTGTCTGTGAATCTACAAAGGTGGTTTGGTTATTTACAGTCAGTGTTAAGATGTTATACAGAAACAGGGCTGTAGATGAGGATCATTAGACTAAACCCTTTGGGAATTCTTAATTATGAGGCAAAGGGTAACTAGTGTGCAAGTAATTGTGGGTGCACAAGGAGAATTATGTAGAAGGATGCATGTAAGATGGCTTTAAAGAGATTTAAATTCTTTTATAGTTGGGCTGATGTCAACATATTCTGTAGAATCAAATTTGAAAATTCTTATTTTGTGAGCATCATTGTAGTTTGAAATGATTTCTGTTTATAGCAGAGAACAGTTTTTGACTTAGTGGATCCTAAGTGTGCTGGAACTTTCTATATTTAACCATTTGTAAGTTGGAAAACCAGGAATATGACAGGCCTGCAGTCCATGCTTTTCTAGCTTTAGTTTCTGTGAAATGTATTGAAGAATATTGTGAGTTATTATGAATGATAACTTTCTTCTGTTATAAATAAAGGAATACTCAATTTGTTTACTGAGGGTATACAATAAAATTGTTAACAAAATTGTGTGCATGTATTCTGTACACATTTCAAAACAATAGAATCCACTTGGATACAGTGAGACTATTCCATATTCAAATAAAATTGCTATAAATTATCTATTTATGTTTTCTAATCTTTAATCAAAGCTACATTGCTGTTACTTTTTCATCATAGAATTTTCTTAATAAATTTGATTATATTGCAAATTCAAACAAAAATAATTGATACTATTAATAAGTAATTTATTTATTAAGTTAGTGAAAACAAAGCATTTAGCAAACCTGTATTCCACAAAATAAATACATAATGTTTCTTATTGCAATTAACATTATTTATTTTCATGTCTGAATGGTATAGTGTTTAATTTATTATGCAGATCCCTTGTAATTGGGCATTGCTCCTAAAACTCAAGTTGAATTTTAATTGATTTTTTTTCAATTAAAAGCTTTCTTATTGAAAATATTTGATGCAGATATAATGTTTTGTTTTTCATGATTTTAAAATAAAACATGGCACACTACATAAATACTAAAAGCATATTTTTTTTTGGATCATTCAGTTGTCACTTTAGTTTCTCGCTACTCTAGTCCATTATTTTGACATTGGTAGGTATCAATGCTGTTGGGATGTGAAAAAACAATTCTTTGGCTTTCCTCCCTGTAGTTATTGGCATATAGTCATTAATGGTGTGCTTTTACCATTATAAGTAATGATATAAAGGTATTTCTTTCACCGGACATTCAGTCTAAATGGGAATAAGCATTAACTTAATGACAAGTAAGATTCTGTTCATATTATATTTCCCTTCTTAATCTGTTCATTAGCTCATTACTTATAATACTGAACTTCAGAGATTCTTATGTTAGTTTCCCCAAGTCTGATCACTACTGGGTAAACAGGTAAGATTGAGTCCCTTAGCCTGTACTTTTGGGAGTCACCCATATTAAACTACATCCTTCTTGAATATAACCTTTACAATAAACAACTAACTCATACTCTTCCAGATGTTTATTTGTATTTAATTTCATTCTTATTCCTTCACTGCTATAACTACAGGGCTGAAAGCCAAAGAATTCTGTTTTTTCATATCCCAACAGTATTGATTCCCCACCAATGACAATTTCTTACAAAATATTTGGAAGACTAACTTGCTCTAACAGTAAAAGGCATATATGTAGGTTTCAGCAGGTATAAATATTATATTATATTAGCATATGAATTCCCCCAATGAACTACCTGCTTGTTATTATACATGGCTGTGGCCATAAGGGACTGGTTTCTGTAAAACTATTGAAGATGCTGTTGACAATTTCCCAGTGTATTGAGTGCTTTTGCAAGCACTTAATATTAAATATTAGAGCACCTATATTAAATCATTTGCTTTATGAAGTATCTAGAAAAAAATATTAAATTTTCTGTGCTTGTTCTGGTTGCTTAAAGGTATGCCTTTATCAATGACTCCTATGAGTAACCCCAATGTGGGAAAATTACAAAAACGTAGAAATCCTTGTTGATGTCTCCAGATTTGATCACTTACATGGATGACATGTTTTGGTCCTTATTGATCTCCAGTTTTCTATAGATATTTTTAATATATCATTCAGTTCAATTACTATATTTACCTAATCTCAGAAGTATTTTTGGAGCTTATTTTGAAATATTTTTCTTTTGGTTGTCCTAATCAGAACTCCAAAACATCATTTGTAATTATTAGAGTGATTATCATTAGTTGCATGCAAATTATTTACACACCTCTATGTAAAATATATAAATATTTTTTGTATATCAAAATCAGAATCATTATTCTCTTTCTTTGTTGTCTCTAAATCATGTAATTTAATTATTAAAAATCCAGTATAACTAAATCTTTCTTTTTTATTCTCATTGTCATAATGCTAACCACTTGACAAGTTCTGGTAAGTAGATGCAAATTGCATATTAGAGATTATCAGAGACATACAGTAAAGAAGAAGAAAGAGTAGGAGGTTGAAATACTTAACTCAAATATGTTGGCATTCCTTAAGTAATTTGACTTGTTCAATAATACCTTTATGAATCAATGATCCCTGTGAAGGTTTGAATAGTATGTACTAGTCTAACTAACTACCACTGTCTGGAATATAGTAGGTACTTATTGAATATTTATTGAGTGATTGAAAGATAATAAACATAGTTTCCCAAGAGCAATGATAGTTTGCTCAGGCTCTATACTAAGACTATAGCGGGATTATTTCTGATGTAATATTAACAAATACATATTTATTATAGTCCATTTTATTGTAGTCCAAGTTTATTTTTTTATATTATCTGCTTCTTATTGTAGACTTTGATTTACACTGCACTGCTTCTCTCTATTATAGAATATAGATTATATTGATATCTAACAAATTCTTATGTTATGGGTGAATATGACATTTTAGGGTGCCAGGCTTGAATCATAATATGAAGAAAAACTAGAAGCTAAGGGTATTTGGGTAAAATGGGGAAGTAAATGACATGATGATTTCAAAAATATATAAAATATTTTATATAGGAGGGTTATTGAGCTTGGTGGTGGTATATCTGTGTTGGATCTTGGCCAGTAGGTGGAGACTCCAGAAGCAAACAGTAGAGAATTATGAAGCATGAGATTGAGTAGTATTATAGTCAATTTTAGAAATGCAGAGAGTATTTTATTTTATTTTCGTAACTGTATGAAGATGATTCATATTTACGTGTTACAACTGTATTAAGAAAATGGCCTAGCTTCCATAGCAAGCATACACTACTATAAATAGTTAAGCATGTAATTATATGCATATTTACATTTAAGCAAAATTTTAAAAAATAGGTTTCTAATTTTTTTTAAAGATTTATTTATTCATATAGAACTGGGGTACAGGCCAGAGATGTGGAGGGTGAGAGGATTCACCAGGGACATAATGGGGAGCAGAACAGGCAGATCTACGAATTACACTGCTGAGGGGAGCAGGAGGCTGGTGCTTTAACCTGCTGCGCCACCAGGGAGGGCCTAAGAATTATTTTTTAAATTATTTTTTAAATTATTTTTTCTGTACTTTGCCAGCTTGTGGTTTTTTTTGCTAATTTATATTCCACAAATCAGTGAATTTTTCCAGTATCTGGCTGTCTTTTTTTTTTTTTTTTTTACTTATTTTGTTTAGCAAATCATCTCAGGAACAGTCCCCAAGTGCACTGCAAATTCACTGTTTCACCATTTTAAATAGCTGAGTAGTATCCCATTGATACATATCCCACAATTTCTGTTCTCAGTCATCTGTTAATGTCCACTGAGGCAGATTGCTAAGAGTTGTCTGTTCTGAGTTATGCTGCTATGAATAAAATCGTGCATAAATCTTTCCATATTAGCTTTTTCATATTATTTGGGTAAATACTTAATGATGATATTGCTGGACCTTATGGTATAATTATTTTTATTTTGTAGAAAATATCACTATATATTTTTCTATAGAGGTCTCACCAAATTGCATTAAGGTTTTGATTTGTATTTCTTTTATAATAAGTGATATTTGACAGTTTTTTGTGTGTGTGCTTGTATGACATTGGAATATCTTTATTGGAGAGTTATTTAGATCTTTTCCCATTTTTTGATTGGGTTGTTTGTGTTTTTGTTGTGTGAGCCTATATACATATATTTGAAAATTAGCTCCTCGTGATGGTCAAATATCTTTTCTGCATATGTAGGTCGCCCTTTTGTGTTTGTGATGGTTTCTTTTGAGCTATAAAAAAACCTTTTATTTTGATGTAGTTCCACATGTTTATTTTGTTTTTGTTTTTCTTGTTAGTGATGCATTTCCAAATACATTGTGCAGTTGATACTTTGTAATGTATCAACTGTATTTTCTAGTTTCAGAACTTTTTTTTTTTTTAAAGATTTACTTATTTGTGCATACAAAGCTGGGGTACAGGCCAGAGGTACAGGGGCAGCCAGAGGCTTCACCAGAGACAAAGCAGGGAGCAGAACAGGCAGATTGTCAAAGCACACTGCTGAGGGGAGCAGCGGGCAGGTCAGGAGAGGTCTGCCGCGCCATGTGGTCACCTCCGGGGCAGGCGGGGATCAAACTCATGCGGAAGTGGCTTTAGCTTTAGTGCTGTGCTTTAACCCGCTGGGCCACCAGGGAGGGCCTAGTTTCAGAAACTTTTATTTAAGTTTTCAATACAGTCTGAATTATTTTTCTATGTAAGGATCTAGATTCATTTTCTTGCATTTTCTTGATTGAGGCTATCCTTACTTCTTAGCACCCTTTGCTAAAATGTCTTCCCTGTCTTCATAATGTCTTCTTTGTCAAAATAACTGTTCACATTTGTGGTATTTCTACTTTATTCCACTGTACTATAATTTTTGTGTTTGCTCTGACTCCTTATATTTCTGCAGCATCTGTTATAATTTTACTTATTTTCATTTCATTGTTTTTATATGTTTTGTCCCCTTTGTAGTGAAACTTATGTTAGTGGAAATTGTGTTTGCCAAATTTATTTATCTTTTTGAAGTGTCACACTTCATTTGACCGATATTTTGTTTTTTTGTTTGTTTTTGCTTTTTGATAGTGGCCTGTACTGCTGCCTACTTCCCTCATAATAACACATTTAGAGCATCCCATAGAACCTTGTATCTTGTTTCTTCATTCTCTTTAGTCTTCAGAAGCTTTATAATTTCATAAGCATAGAAGTTACTCAAAACATTTTTTATTTACTCTCCACGTGTTTTGGTTTATTCCAACACTGTTTTTGTACTTAATTTTTAGCTTTTATCCATTGTGATCAAAGAAGATACTTGATAAAATTGGACCTCCATATAATAATTTTTGAGAAATATTCCATGTCCCAGCACAAGACCTATACTTGACAATGTTACATGTGTACTTAAGGAAAGTGTGTATTCAGTTCTTTTGGGATGGAAGGCTCAGTAAATCCCTAAGTCCATCTGGTCCAATGCTTCATAAATGTCTTTGTTTCTGTGTTAAATTCCTGTTTGGATGAACTTTTCCTTAATGTAATAAGTGGTGGGTTGAGGTCACCTCATTGTTAATATTATTTTTACTGTGTTGGTTTAAGTCTGTTAATAAATGTTTTATATAATTAGGTGCCCCTCTGTTTGGTGTATAATCAAGAGAATGACTGAATGAAATAATGTTTTAGGAACATTGTTTTCAAATCAATAAAACAGAGTGCCTGAGATCAAGTAGTCTTAGTATGTAGAGACATAATATTTTAGATTAATTTACTGGAAGAGAATTAGTTTCAATTATTTGTTTATTTAATCTGTATTAACGAATGATTCTTAATAACTTAAGACAAGTCCAAATTGCTCCTGTGTGTGGTCTATAAACACCACTTAAGTTCCACTTATGTATCTAATTATAAATGGTTGTACCAAATGTGTGCTATTCTAGGAATAAACATATTATGATAGAGGGAAGATATTTGAAAGTATTATGATTATTATAATTAAGAAGGAGGAACAATGATGTGCTAAACAGATAATTATTTTTCTTCATTTCTAGAGGCTTCTGTACAAAAGTGAATACATTTTTATAGTTGTTGAATAATATTTTGGATTTAACATATATTCATTTGCTTTTTTTTCCAATAAAGTTCATTTTTAATAGTAATTAATACTAAATTTTCTATTTCCATAGAGTTTTGACCTTCTAGTTCCATAAAACTTTTTGATCTTAGAAACTTTCCATGCATTTGTTTTTGATAGATTTTTCTTATTCAATTATTTGTTTAGAAGAAATTTTATACATATATTGTGAATCTAATAGTTTTGTCTTCAAATATTATATATAATATAGCAGTGTTGCCTTTCTGAACTTAGAAATCATAATTCCAATTATTTTATTATACAGTATATGACAGCTAATAACAAATATGGAATTATGCATTCAAGCTGCACAAGAAAATACTTGCTAAATTATTAAAATATAAAAATAATAATTTGAAACATTAAAATTTGTTTATTGATGCATAATGGGAAAACTAATGTTCTGTTAGTAGACAACTCATTTTTATTTATGTGAGAAAGAATATTTTCTTAAAGTAATTTTTGTGAGAATTTATTATACTCACACATAAAGGTGTGTGTGTGTGTATGTGTTTGTGTGTGTGTGCGTGTTATTGTCAATTTTTGTATACAATGTATACTTTCTCCTCTCAGGTATATTCCCTGTAAAATGCCTTTTTGTAATATAGATGCTACTAACAAATAGCAAAATTTTTGGTCAGTGAAGAAGTCTGATTTCTAAAAGCAAATCATATATCAAAACCATTATAGCATTTATGATAACAGAGGGTAATGATTGGATAAACTAAGAAAAGTTCTTTTTCTTTTTTAGCATACTATTCTTTAGTGAGTTGTTTGTGATTCTTATCACATGAACTATTGTATCAGAGCAGATAATATTATAGCAAAATAGCAGTATCTGTCTCTTGTGTCATTCCTCTTCCCAAGCAAAGTTATCCTCTTTCCTTAAGTGATCAGTGTCATCGTGACCCTATTTGTAGAGAATTAAGGTACTTTTAGTTCATTATTCTATTATAAGTCATCCTTAGTTCAATTGAGGAAAATTAACTTCTTATGACCTATATCCTGCACTTGTGGTAACTGGATCCCAATTTGAAGCCACCTTTGCTTAGATCTTTCCAGTCTCTAGACCTCCACACCCAGTCTTGGATCTTGTCTCTATGCAGTAGTCTGTGGAAGAAGCTATTACCAGCTTAGAGATTTTCCTGATGCTCTTTATTTGTAATTGTGCATTCTGGAATCTCCAAATACTGCTTCCTTCAAAATACTCCACGCTTTTCCATGTTGCACATGCCTGTTGGATTAGGTTACTCTTTTCCTCTGTAACATAATTCCTTTGTGAAATATATGCCAATCGCTTGCCTAGATTACCAGATCTTTTACTGTGCCTTCTCAGTTTATATCCATGGGATTTATGAGTACAATGGAAATACAGCATTATCTTATTAAGTCAAAGGGACATAAAGAAGACTATCAATAGTAGGTATGAAAATTTGTGAAGGATACACCTCCTATACTAAATATAAATGTATGTATTTATATACATACATATGATAGCAGATTGAAGCAAAATAATGACAAAAAAGACTGTAGTGAAAGGATTTCATTAGGGGCTTGACAAAATGCTATAACTATTCACCAATTCAATGGTGCAAAATATAGAAGCCAGAAGAAACTGGTATAGATGTGTGTTGTCTTTTATAAGTCCTTTACATGCTTTAGATTGATATTCTTGATGAGAACCCCAAGTACACACATGACCCCTGGAAGCAGGGATGCATTTGGAAGCTTCTCTTTGATTTAGTGAAGTACATCTGTGATCCACTATCTGTGTTACCACACTTGATTCTAGGCTAAACAGAAAATGACAAGGTATAATCCAGCAGTTTTGTTAGACATAGAAACAGGGTTTTGTTCTTTTGATTTTCCTATAGACATGAAAATTCTATATAGCTCCTATTGTTTCTCAGGTTTTAAGACTGACCAAACAACTCTTCAGCTGAGCCTTTACTGGGACCTCTATACACAGTGAAGCAGCTCTCCTTTTCTGGCATAAACTGTAGGTAGGGTTCCTGTTCATGATTAAGAGACATTTAAGGGAAAAAATATTACATCATTAAGCCTGTGATTTTTTTTTTTTGACAAAATGAGGAATATAACATTCAAGAGGCAGAGAATTATATTTAAATGGTGTCAACTTCAAATAGAAAAAAAGAGTTGGCAAAAAATAGATCACTATTACAGTTGCTTTTTCCCCTCTGACCCATTATGCTCCTGCTATGCATGAAACATTCCAGTATTTTTTTTTTTCTTTCTGGCTTATTTCACTAAGTATGGTGGGACGTCCATGTGGATTACAATAGAGATGCAAAAAAAAAAAAAATGCACAAATAAGAATGATGTAAAAATAAGTATGTAGGCCCTCCCTGGTGGCACAGCGGTTTAAAGCACAGCACTGTGAAGCTGAAGCCACCTCTGCATGAGTTCCATCCCTGCCTGCCCCTGAGGTGACTGCATGGTGCGGCAGATTTCTCCTGACCCGCCCGCTGCTCCCCTCAGCAGTGTACTTTGTCAGTCTGCCTGTTCTGCTCCCCGCTCTGTCTCTGGTGAATCCTCTCACCCTCCGCGTCTCTGGCCTGTACCCCAGTTCTGTATGAATAAATAAATATTAAAAAAATAAGTATGTAAATGATTAAATAAATAAAGATGACTTTGCCTATTTACTATACTAAATACTATACTCATGTATTTGAAAACTGGGAGGAAAGCAGACAAAATATACCAAAGAAAGAATAACTGGCCTGTGGAGGATGAGGAGATAAAATATAATGAGGAAGTGGTTAAAATATAAAGATTAAAATTTTAATTTATAAAGAATCAACTTTCCTGGAGAAGAGATTAGCATAAAAGAAAGAAAGGTGATATAAAAGATATAATGAAAGAAAATCCTTCTTAGCAGATGTCTGAATTTTTGGCATCCAGATAGCCAAACCAAGAAAAGATTGAAATTCAGACGCTAAGATAGGAAAATAGTTGTTCAGAATGCTTTCTTGAACATTCAAACAACATAATCATTGAGTCAAATATAAATAATTTTTAAATTAAAATTACTATATTAAACATAAAATTGAATATGAATGCTTTTAAGATATATTAACATCTAAAGTGAAAAGCCAGAAATTATTCTTATTAGAGAAGGTTGCTAATATGTTTCAATCACTACTAGTAAATTTTCACCTTGCTCTTTAAAGATGAACAATTGTCTTTAGGAGCAAAACACATCTCTGTGAGCAGGAGATACAAATGTGAGAGAGATTAAAATTCAGATCAGTGACTGAGTGATAAAGAACAGAGGTCTGTAATTAAAAAATGTCTGAGAACTCATCAGGCAGTGGTGGGGCTTAAACACAATTTCCCCAGTGATTGGAAATTTTTTACGATATCCAGGTTTTATTTCTGCATCTTTCATAGGCTAACTTGAGACCATATGCCATGGGTCTACCTTTTCTGAGTATCAGATTTATTGGCCTTCAAAGGAAGATAATGAAAGCAAGTTGTGATACGGACTGTTTATAAGGACTAAGTGAGATAACTCACAAATAGCATCTGACACAGATTCTGGTACAAACAAAATAGTCCATAAAGTTCTCTTCAATATATATTATTATTTATATCCTTAACTTTATTTCAGAGATATCTTTGGAGAGTTTTCAGTATAAAATAAGTTTTCATTGGAAGACAACATATATACTAGGGGCCAGTACAAAGCATTCATTAGTTATAGGTTATAAACTGCCTATGATCTGTTTGACTTGATATCTTAAAAGTTGCCTTAACTTTTTTCCAATATTTTTTCCCTGTGACTTATATTCTGGTTTGTATCTTGCTACTGACATATTTTGAGATATTTAATAAATCAATTCACTGCTCTTTGTATGCTTCTGTTTACTAGTTTATCAGCACACTATTACTCATAATATTGTGAATGAAAAGAACAGTATACTCCCTTTTTCTAACTTGCATATAATAAAGACTTATAATTAGAAGCTATATTTTGGGATTTCCAACCCTATCAGAAGGGGGGGGGTTAAAAATATTGTGTATGTTCACATACTCATCATGTGAAAGGAGAGGACTATGAGGATATCTGTCTGCCTATCTATCTATCTATCTATCTATCTATCTATCTATCTATCTATCTATCTATCTATCTATCTATCTATCTATCTATCTATCATCTATCTATATCTATATATCCTCCTAATATATTATTATCCTTAATCTTAATCTTTAGTTATGTCTGTGTTTCATAATACACTAGATATCTGAATAACAAACTAGCTCAGACATTCAAAATTGAAATCTTTTTTTTTTTTCAACTGTAGATTTGAAAGTTGGTCATAGTCCTGATAACTTGGTGATACTGCTTCTGAAACTCTGTCCTAATTTCTCTAATTGGGTCTCATCCTCAAGTTTGTGTGACCTGACAGTAGAGAGTGCTCTAAAGCACTAAAAGCTCACAGTAAGGAAGACTGCACATTTCCAGATTAGCAATTGGTAAACCAGAATAATGGGAACATAGGGTGCATGATAATATTCTTTGGTGAGGAAGTAGTTGCCTGGGTTAAGATTCTGTTAAATCTCAAAATCATGGCATATCAAAGTAAAATTAGTGAATGTAATATACTATTTTGATGAGGAAGATATAAGAAATAAGGTCCAGTTCTTCAACCTTCTATATTAAGAAAATGTGTATAAAGAGGAATTTTGGAATACGTACATGTATTATTAGTTAATTTACCACGATGAGTTATGTACTCTTTTGGATGACTGAGTTAAGCAGAGGTTTATGGCAGTGTTTTCTAGCTTCCAGGAAACTGTTCAAAAGAAGATTTGTGAAAAAGGGCTCAGATTTGATGAGAACTGCCCTCAATTTTCATATACTACTGCTTTAGTCATATAGTGTCTTACGCTATCAGTTATTCAGTTTCTCATCTTTATATTTTTATTTCCTTACTTTAAATGCTTCTTCTTTCCTTTGCACTTTATTATAATCATTTCCTTTTAAAATATCTACTGTATTATAATCATTTCCTTTTTAAATATATTAAAAAAACTATCTTTCATATGTATATGATTCCTGAAAGTCATTTTGTAATAGCTACACAGTGTGCATTATTTATTTTTTTTAAGATTTATTTATATATATGGAACTGGGATATAGGCCAGAGGTCTTGAGAGGATTCACCAGAGATAGAGTGGGGACCAGAATAGGCAGACTGAGTGAAATACACTATTGAGGGCAGCAGTGGGTGAGACAGGAGGGGTTTGCCATGCCATATGGGTCACCTCCGGGGCCAGGGATTGAACTAGCACTGAAGCAAATGTAGCCATCTTGCAGTGCTGCTTCCTAACCCACTGCACCACCAAGGAGGGCCCTGTGCATTATTTTAATTTTTATTTATGTGTGAGTGTTATGCATTTGTATATGATATGGTATGTACATGTATACACATTTAACATTGTAAAATTTATACAGTAAACTTTTCACAAATCATTATATTAGTTTTGAAAATATATACCATAGAAAGCAGTTTGATAGCTACAAAATATAGACTTAAAATTGACATTAACCTATGTAATTTTTTCTCTAGCTCTCCCTCACCCTTGATGCCTAATACCTGACTAAGTAGTATGAAATGTGTTAGAGTTGCCATGTAGAATGTATTTTATCACATATCATTGCATCTCACATATACTCAAGGTGAGAATATCACGGAGGTGAAAAAAGGGTGAACATGTTTAAGCAATGACTTGTCTGTGCTGAGTTAACTTTCAGGGCTTGCCATCCTTTACATGTGTGACAGCAATGGAAGAAATGGGCTTTAGTGACTTTAAAGGTGTGAATTACATTGACCCAAATATAACTTGCAAGTATGCTAGAAACTGGGGGGGGGGGAGTGAAGGAGGGAAGGTAAATTGTGTGAGGAAAGGAAGATTGATTTTCTTTGAAGATGTTTCAGAAGGCTTTAAATACTGAGGTTTACTTTGACTTCATTGATTGCCACAGGTGGTTATCTCCTGTAATCGGGCCAATGCCCAGCCTAGGCAGTTATTTGTACAGCTTTCACATCTACTCTGAATTTCACCAATTGATACTTATTTTAAACTTAAAATTTGAGGATAAAATTTCAACATAAGCTTTTTTCCATAATTCTATCCTTGACTGGGATGGGCTTTACATTTGATGAGAGAGAAAAGGGATCTAAAAAAGGAGAATGCATACCACACTGCTAAAGTAAGAAATTTAACCCCAAAATTTATAACATTAAGTACAAAGGATTTATAAATTATGAGAAGTGTCATTTGTCAGATTCTTAGAATAAAGTTTATCATAGAGTTACTGCAGTCATTACGTATTTAGAATGGGGTAAAGGATTAACTTTATCACTAATTTATTACTAGTTCTACTTGTACTAGTATTTTCTTTCAATCATTCCACACTTGGACAGGGTTCTGATGTGGACTGGTTATATTACCTCACCTCATAAACCTGTATTTATATTTCAAGATGTATCTATAGGTAGATTTAGAAGTTTGCTCTTGCTTTCACAAGATTTTAATAACATATTTTCCTGAGATTATTAACAGTGTTTACATGTGAAAATTAAAGTACTTCAACCAGAACTTTCTTGGGCATATAACAAGATGAGTAACAGGAGTTGAGATTTACTTACCTCTTCTGTCTCACCTCCTTCCTTTCCCATGTGTACAGTGAATACTGTCATTCTTTATCTTTTACAGACATCTGGAGCTCTTTTCCATCATAAGACATGACATATACTCTTACCATGATGGTCATTGTTTTCTCACCCCATAATTACATGGCCACCTACTTCTTACTAGATGAAAATACCTATTTTCCCACCTGTCATATACAACATGTGCATATGTGTGCACACACCATCTTTTTCTTAATAGTCCTCATGCTTAGAGGAAGGTATCTTGTCTGATTTTTTCTTATTCATTGTGTTTCTCCTCCTGTAAGAACAACACTGTGGGTCTTCCCTGGTAGCACAGTGGGTCAAACCACAGCACTACTGAGCTACCCACATGAGTTTGGTCCCCACAAGGAAGGTGATCCCCATGGTACAGCGGGTCTCACCCGCTGCTCCCCTCACCAGTCTGCTTCACCTGTCTGCCTGTTCTACTCCCCACTCTTATCTCTGGTGAATCCTTTAACCACTGCTGCGCCTCTGGCCTGTACCCCAGTTCTGTATACATAACTAAATAAACCTTTATCTTCTCAGAAGGGGAACTCAGTAAGCGACATGAATGTCACATTTTACCAAGATACAGAACAGAACTGTATTATGTCTAGAATGTCAGAAAATGTTTTGCAATTACATTTAAATGTTTTCCTAATATTTAGTTCTATTTGGCTGACAGATACTGGCTATTTTTTCATTAGCATTAAGGTGAAAAGTATATTCATAAATATATCTCATTACCCTGGAGACCAAAATGGGACTGTAGATTACTGTAGATACATTTCAACAGGGTAGCTTATTTTGTTAAAATTGCATATACATAATATTTTTAATGCCTGAGTATTCTGGGACCTCCATATTTATTAAGTATAGGTTAATGCATTGTTAGTATTCACTAAATATATTTTAATCAACTTCTAGATTTTTATGGGTGAAGATAGATGTTGATACACATATGTATAGCAGAGTTTTTGAATCCAAAGTATTTATTTGTGAATTATTGCCTACTTAAATGCCAATGATTTGTATTTAGAAATCATTTATATTTAAATAGGTTCTATATTAGACATCTACCAAATGCCTAAGCCTAACTGCATATTTTAAATTTTCCAAGCAAGGATGGTTGAAAATGTAAGATGGTAATTATCTTTTTCTGATGTGTTGGTGCTATTAAAATCATATGATAACTTTTCATTTACATATAAATCTTGTTAAAATTTCAAAGCCCTGTGCTGAAAATACAAAAATAAGTATATTTAATATAATTGACATAAGATAGCTATTTTCCACAATTTTTCTGAAGGTAATAAGAGAGATCCACTTTTGCATGCCTCTTCAAATAGCATTTTGAATTATATCAACATCACATTCCTTTTATCCCCAGTAGTTGAAGTCCCAAAAGACTATCTCACCACAGAAATAACATCTGAAATATCAACTCTATGCATATAAATTCAATTGGAAAGAGAAAACTCTTCATGACTTTAGAGATGGCAATTTATTACAAACTGTTCCTTCTACATACAGCTATGTGAGCATGTGAGAATATGTGTAAATTAATGTGTATTTCTTTCATTCTGTATTATAACTCAATGTGTTAAAGACACATATAAATGCAAATATACTGTAAAATCAAGAATTGCCACGGACTACCTGTTTACATATGAATTCCTTATATCTTAACTTTTCTATTTACCACTGAGAACTCAGGTTAACAAATCATGTATCATCACAAAGTTCAACTCTTTTTTCTCTTTTTTCCCTCTTCTCTTACTGAAGTATTACAAGACAATAAAAAATTTCCCGCCTCATTTCATTATCCATTCCATATATTGCACACCTTTATAAGATTTTAAGAATAACAAGGTTTCTATTATTTTCTTCCACTTTAGTTTCTTTTTTTAATTATCCTTAGCATATCCTTCCTAATTATTCATAATGAAAACCATGTTGTGTTAACATCTACCTTTCCTTTATCATACAAATGCATCTGGAAATAAGGTGAATGAAAATCCATCTGGGCACACAGACATCCAGTTCATTTCAGTATCACTGATGTGTCATCATTCAGTTCATTCTCATTCTCATTTTACTATCACTTGTTCCCTGGATCCTGACTAGTTGTGTATACTTTCTAGTAGAAGGTTAGGTTAATGATTTAAGATCTCCATATTTTGATTTTAATTCATACTATTTTTATGATACTTTCTTATTTTCAGTCACATTATCTGTGACACAATAGGATACACATTCACAGCTGAAGAAATTTGAGTGGCATCTAAACAGGAAACAGCAGCAGTGATAACTGACCAGCAATTATACCAGGTCTGACCCTGCTATACTAACACAGTTAGTGCCTACATTAACTCTTTGGATTTTATTTCCGGAGTGAGAGATTATTTATTTATTTTCCCCATCACCATCCATATATTGTCTTGTCCCTTTATCCCCCCCCCCCTTTCCCAATTCACCTCAGAGTCCTTCATGGTGTTAATGAATACCCTCTATTTTTGTAACTATTTCGTTTTATACATATTTATAAATGTACAGTATTTTTTTTTAACCATTCTGACTTGCATTATGGTACATGATTCTCTTGAACTCCTACCATTTTCCTGAAAATGACTGCATTTCCTCTTTGCTTATGGGTGGATAGTATTTAGGCAGCTTCCTTGCCATGACTGTTATAAATGGGCTGCACTTTTTAAATCTTTAGAATTATGCCCAAGAGTAATATTGTAGAGTTGTACAATGTTTCTATTTTTAGTTTTTTGAGCCCAATCCAGGTTGTTTTCCATAATGACTACTTCTAGTTTACATTTCCATCAGTACTATAGAGGATTCTTCTTTCTCTTCATCTTCTCCAACACTGTTGCTGGAGGTCTTTTAAATGTGCATCATTCTCATGGGTGTGAAGTGTTATTTCATTGTTGTTTTAACTTCTCTTATTGGAAATGAACATTTTCCCATATATCCTTTGAATATTAGAGTATTTTCTATAGTGAGTTTTCTGTTCATGTCTGTTGTCCATTTATTAGTTGGGCTGTTTTTTTTTTTTTTTCTGGCATTGCAGTGTATAGGTCTTATATGTGTGTGTGTGTGTGTGTGTGTGTATCTTTGCTATTAACCCCTTGTCAGTTATATATTTTGGGGGGCTGCATTTTTGCAATATTGTATTTTCTTTCACTGTGTAAAAATTTTCCAACTTGAGATAATATCAATTGTTTCTTCTTCTTATTATTATTTCTGTTGCTAGGAAGGTCAAGTCTCCAAAAATATCTTTATTATTAATGTCATGGAACATAAACCAATATTTTCTTCACCATATTTTATTGTTGCGGGTCTTATATTTAAGTCTTTAAGACATTTGGAATTTATTTTGTGTATAGAGTTACAGAATGGCCCAAATTCATTTTTTTATGTGTACTTTTTCAGTTTTTGCAATACTTACTATTAAGTATTGTATTGGCTTTCAGTTTGTTATATATGGTCTTCATTATATTGAATGGTTTTATCTGTTCCTATTTAGAGATTTTATCAGAAATGTTTGCTGAATCTTATCAAATGCATCCATTGATTGATATTGTCATATGATTTTGATTTTTGTTCCTATATACTGCATTGATTTATATGTTTTAAACCATCATTGAATCTCTGGTATAAAATTCCCTTTTTATATTATTCTTGTGATGGATTATTGAGTTTGATTTACTGATATTTCGTTGAAAACTTTTGCGATAGCTTTTCATCAGGGATGTTGGTCTAAATTTTCTCATGTTTCATTTATTTGGCTTTGCTACTAGGGTAATGCTGGTATTATAAAAATATATTAGGTGATGTTCCCTTTTATATTTGTGAATACAGTTTGCAAATTGGGCATCATTTCTTCCTGAGAGTTTTTTTTTTTAAAGATTTATTTATTTATGCATACAGAACTGAGGTAAAGGCCAGAGGCTCAGGGGTGGTGAGAGTCTTCACCAGAGACAGAGTGGGAAGCAGACCAGGCAGATCAACGAAGTACACTGCTGAGGGGTGCAGCGGGTGGGCCAGGAGAGATCTGCCACACCATGTGGTCACTTCTGGGGCAGGCGGGAATCGAACTCATGCAGAAATGGCTTTAGCTTCGCAGTGCTTCTCAGTGCTTCTTGGTGCTTCTCCGTGCTGTGCTTTATCCCACTGCGCCACCAGGGAGTGCCCTCTTTCTGAGAGTTTTTACAAAATTGATTTGTAAGCTTTTCTTGATATGAGCTTTTGTTTTGGGGAACATTTCTAATTTCTAATGCTGTTTCAGTTTGCATCTTTTTATTGTTTTGTCCAATTGTTAGCTTAAATTTGACCCTGGTTTAAAGGTGGTAGGTGTTTTAAATATTCTGGCCTCACTCCTTTTAGTAGTACTTCTAAGCAGGCACACATGTGCTGCAATTTATTCTCCTAACTGTTATTGGCTCCAGCTATTCTATATTAGGAGCCTAAGGCTTAAGCAAACAACCGTCAATCTTGCTTATCACTCTTGTCCTTATGCTTCTCCAGTAGTGCATCCTTACTCCTACATGTAACATCTCCTACATGTAACATCTCCTACAGGTAACATTTCCTACATGTAACACCTACATGTAATACTGTGCAGTATTTAATCTCTGACATCCCTGATGCATTGAGTTAACAGCTGTAGGAGAGCACACCAATAGTTGCTTCACTTTATCTTGTAGTTTTACTTCCGTGCTACCTCTGTAAATACCATGGAATTACAGGGTTTTCAAACAGATTATAATTCCTGATGTGTTTTTTTTTTTTTACTTGGGGATTATTGATTTAATTATGTTGTGGTCTAGCTGTGAGTATATAGAGGAAGTGAGTATGGTGTCTTCATTGTCAGAATCACGCTGAAATTTTGTTTTTATTTTTTGTATAAGAATGTTAACAGTAATTATTTACAGCAGTCAAAATGTTACATAGGAGTTTAATATAAGAATTGATATTAAAGTTTATAGCTATAAACTTCCAGCAGCACTGCTTTTACTGCATTCATGAATTTTGATAGACTATATTTTTGTTCTCATTCATCTGAAGTGTTTTAAATCATTTGAAATTTCACTGATTTATTTATAATATCATTTATTAATATGTTCTTTAGCTGTAGAAATTAAATATGTAGGTATTTGTGAATTTCTCAAATTTCATTACTGATTTCAAACTTCATTCCATTGTACTCAGGGAATGAAGTTTGAAATAATTCAGTCTTTAACTTTTTGAGGTTTTCTGTATGACCTAACAGATAGTCTGCTCTGTAAAATATTCCTTATGCACATAAGAAGAATATGTATCCTGCTGTTTATTGGTTAGTTTGTCAGTTTAATCGAATCTTCTAATTCATTCTAATCTTCTGTATAGATGTTTAATTCATTATTTAGATTAGGGTTTAATGTTTATGATTAATTGTTGAAATATTTCTCTTTTCAGTTTTATTATTTTTTGCTTTGTATGTCATTTTTTTTAATCAAAGACTTATAATTATAAGTAATTATAATTGTTGTATCTTCTTGGTAAATTGACCATGCCAACATACAAAATGTAATTATTTGTTTCTAGTACCAGTTTTTATATTGAAGTCTACTTTATATTGATAGTTACTTTGATTTTTTTGTTTATCTTATATATCTGGTTTAATCATTTGTGGTAAGTTTGGAAAAAAGATAATTTTGACAGTTTTTTACTGTTCTCATTGCATTGTTGAGGAGATAATTTTTTTGAGTTCCTTACCACTCATTCCTGCTGACATCTGGTACAATATAAATTGGTTATAATGTCCTGTAATATATTTTTGAAATATTTTATTAAATTATTTCTGCATAGAAGAACTGGAGTGTAGGACAGAGGTACAAGGGATGAGAGGATTCACTAGAGAAAGAGTTGGGGACAGAACAGGTAGATCTACAGAAATACACTGCTGAGAGAAACAATGGGTAAGAAAGGAGAGATCTTCTGTACCATGTGTGTTAGTTCCCTGAAGGAGCAGGAGGAGTCAAACTCAGTCCTTAGTAGTAATAGCACTGAGGCTTAGTCCCCTGACTCCCAGTGAGGCTCCACCTCCACTATGATATTAAATGTGTATCAATTTTCATTGAATTTAAGCAAGCACTTAAATAATACATAGTTTTTAGTTTATTGGGAATATTGAAATGAACTTGGGAAAGGTAAGGCTCAAACACAGTAATCATTCTAGGTGCTCTTAGGAAAGTCAGAATATTAAAAAGCATTGGTTTATGATATATGCCAAGAGAGTGAGATATGTCATTAAAGAAATTAAATATTTTATTTTTAGGTTTCCATATCTTCAACAGAGTAGACTCCTTAGCCTAACTTCAACATTGCAGAGTAATTACATTTAGTAAAAGTGAGAAAATGTATTTGCATTTTGTAATGAATAATTAATTGAAATTACAACAACATAGTGTAATGTTTATATGAATGGAATAATAGAGCAGTATTGTATAACAATACCATTAAATAATAAAGCATCTTTAATAAAATTAAACACAATTTTTATTTATACCAAGACATGGAATATAAAAGCTATATTTCAACTGAGAAGTTTAAAATAGCCTCTGGGATGAATGTGAAATACACCATTACTTATTTCCATACTTATATGAAATTGCAGCATGCTGTATAATGCTCAAAATTAATCTAAATTTAGCACAATATATGTGATGTTAAATAATTCATCTTAATACTATATTGATAAAAATAAAATTATTTTGTATGAAAGAGAACATGTAAAACTAAAAAGTTCCCTTCTAAAGTAAATATATTCTCTAAACTAGAATGAAGTTCTATGTTATAGAAGGAAGATTATAAAACAATTATATTTTAATTTTCCTTCATCTATGATTAAAACCCTGGTTTTAGAGCAGCTTACTGTTTTACCTAGTTTTAAGGCAGTGTACTGTTTACAGTTCTTTTCAGTACCAAATCAATTTTCTGTGCCACATGTTTAACTTCATATTGTATATAGAATAATTCTTACATTATTTCTTCTTATTAACAGGATTATATATAAAAGTGTTTTTTAATGTGGTAGTTTATTATATTTTATAATTATGTATTTACAATTCTGTCAATAAGCATTATAAACCAATGGAAACTGACTCATCATAGGATCACTCTAAGTATAATGATATATTCTAAGTGTATAATCACAGACACACACACACACAAAGTCTTAATATCACTGTTCACTTTACTGTTGTTTGATATGACATTTATAGCTCTTATTTTGGGTGCAAGCAAAGAAGTAAATTTTTCCTTACCTAAAATTATCAGTGTTGTGTTTGGAAGTTCAGTGACTTAATAAGAGCTAAGTGTACAAGGGACAATAGAAACAAGGGCTAGGAGAGGGGCAGTGAAGAATAATGTTTTCATGTTGTTACAAAAAAAGCAAGATAGACTTCTAAAAAGAATGAAAAAAATCAAAGAGAAATGTGGGAATTTGCATAAATAAAGGGTATTTGATTTTAGATTAAAATAGCCCATATTCACAGAAATTTAAGTGAAAAAAATTATCTATAGTAGGCACATCATTGTGGGATTTCAGAACGCCATGGTTGAAGAGAAGAGCTTAAGAATTTCCAGAAATAAAACTCTGGTCACATTCAGATCCTGAAGAATCTGAATAGCACTCTAGCCTTCCTACCTACAATACCAGAAGCCAGCAGACTATAAAAGATGTCAATCAAAATTCTACTATTTAGTAAATAATAGCATAGATTAATAGATCAGTTGCTAGGTTCATGTCTTTCACTAGGAAGTGAAAGTTGAATTATTGTTACTTTTTTGATGTGAAGTAATAAAAAAAAAAACTTTTAGAATACACATACAAAGAAAATTCCTTTTTTTTGATGTCTGTAAATAGAGCCTTTTGTGGTAATCCCTGCACAATATATGTAAATTGAACCATCATGTTGCATGCCTTGCATTTATTTGGTATTGTATATCCATCCATTATTTCCCAGTAAATGAATGAATTTATTAGCAAAATATTTGGAGTTGCCTCTATGTATTAAGATAGGTAAAGTGGTGAATAGTTTTTAATTTAATCTTGAAAGGACTAGCTGACTTTTAGAGATATATTCTGGTATCATCTGTATATAAGTAAATTGCTTTTAAAGTTGCTTAAAAATTAATATCTAAAATATTGGAGCTCATCTTTAAAGATAAGAAATTTAAAAATTATGCTATCTTTCACTAGTATTACCACTAATAAATAATGTTACTTTGGGTACTTCTTAAGCTATGGAATTTTCAATCTTGCATTACCAAATAAATTGATTATGAAGAGGGCTTAACACTTTTTCTTATCATATATCTTACCTTTGAGATATACAAAGTTCAGCAAAGCAAGTACATAATTAAGTGATTAAATAATTCTTGAACACACAATACTGAAAACATTAAAGACTTGTAAGAAACCTATAAGATGCTGGTAGAAATTAATGTAATGTAAAAAAAAAAAAACTATTGAAAAAAAAGGATTTAAAAATTGAGAATCGTATTTCAGAATAGTGAAAGAACTGTTGAATTTACATGGGGCTAAGAATAGGTTAAATAGCAAATTGTAAAGTTCCCTTCCCCCTCTTTTTTTGATCGTCTCAAGACATACTTAAAAGTGAGGACTATGAAGAGAAGAGCCTCTGTCTCAACTGTTATGTTTCTATGTGTATTTGCCAGCCTCCATGAACAAACTTCTATTACTTCTGATGTAAGTTTACTGCTTGATATTGCAGCTTTTGTAATATGAATCCTTTTCAAAATTCTCAGACTGCCGGCACTTACAAAGCCAAACATATTTACAGAACTTACCTGAAAGGATTTCAATATGGAAAATCAAATACTGGTTACTCCTATGGTTTTAGAAAGTTGGGTTTTCTATTCATCTACTGCTGTGAAATTACTGTTGTCTGTTAGTAGCATTTAGAAAATTCTGTGTTAGGATGGAACATTTGATTTTCTTTTAGCTCTATATTGAAAATCGTTGAGTCCAGTTTAAAAGCTCATTTCCCAAATGAAGTTTCCATGGAATTTTAAAGGGATTAAAGTTGTCTCTTCTAGCTACATATTTTCTTTTTATATTTTGAAATCTATTAAAAATATCATTCATTCTGTTTAGAAGAATATATTAAACAATGCCCAGGAATAGAATCTGATAATATAAAAACTGTCCTAAAAATTTACTTCTTCAAATTGTCTCCACATGTTTTGAAATTTCTCATGATAGAATTTTACTATTAAAATCAAAGGGAGAGTTGATGATTTGATGTTGCTTTATGTCCTTAGGGCTTTGGCAATGCTCCCACACTTTTCTAGGCCTGTCTTCACAATTTGTGTAGTCATTCTAAGTCCAGTTATCTGTGGGGGTTTGGTGAAAATACTGTCTGTGGAAGTTTTGTTTTCAGAAGTCAGCCACTCATAAAAGGGCTAAACTTTTTATGTATAATAATTTGACAGTTGCCAGACAGACTGGATCTATTAAAAAAAAGGTATATTTGCATGATAAATTACTAAGTGAGGCTAGCAGCACATCATTTAGAAAGAACAAACAGAAAATTCATATCCCTGAATTATGCATTCAAGTTATATACTTCATCTATCCAGTAAGGATGGATTAGCTAGTTCATAACCTTCATTTTGAAGCCATTATATGTGTATATGGGTGTGTGTGTTGCATGGATATATGTATATATAACTGAGTCAAGATTTTGGAATTTTCCTGGAGGCACTTACTTTCCTCATAAAATAGGACAGAAGTAGAACTGTGTTTTTGGAAAACTTACAGGGCTCATTGGATCAAAGTGGGGAATTAGGGTCAGTTGCACACCTGGAATTGCAAAAGGTTATACCTTGAAAACAAGAGTGTCCTCAAAATTGTGTCACCCTTCGTAGGAACACAGCCTAGTTTTATGTCATTTGGAAATTTGGAAAATTGTGTACTTTTAACAAGGCTTAAGTGAATTCTGGTTTTCTTATTCTCCTAAAAAGTTGGGGAAAGTCGCCCTCCCTGGTGGTGCAGCGGGTTAAAGCACAGCACTGAGAATCTGAAGCCGCTTCCGCATGAGTTCCATTCCCGCCAGCCCCGGAGGTGACCACATGGTGTGGCAGACCTCTCCTGACCCGCCCGCTGCTCCCCTCAGCAGTGTACTTCATCAGTCTGCCTGTTCTGCTCCCCACTCTGTCTCTGGTGAAGCCTCTCACCGCCCCTCTCACTGCCCCTGAGCCTCTGGCCTGTGCCCCAGCTCTGTATGCACAAATAAATAAATCTTAAAAAAAAAAAAAAAAAAGGGGAAAGCAAGAATACAAACAAAATTAAGCGAGAAGAATAACTTTGAATTATAAAGTTGGCGTCATTCTTGACCTTATGCTTTTTCTACAAGTAACTTTCTAAATAGGATTGTGGAACACCATCACTGATAACAAGGAACAAGATTCAAAACACCCTGGCATTAAAAAAGTGGCCCTTAATTTATAAAAGTACATACAACTTTCAAACTCTCAGAGTAAGCATTGAGTGACTTTTCCTGCTTTTATCATTAATGGAAAAAGAAAACAAAATATAAAAGAGAGAAACAGAAAAGTTAGACCCAATATTGAATAATATCACTTATATGTGGGATTTAATGAAACCTTAGTCATAAAGAGGTTAGAATTGAGAGAATTCAGGGATAGGTTGGTGTTAGATGGGGAAATGTTGGTCAAAGAGTACAAACTTTCAGTAATTAGATGAATAAGTTCTATCATCTTAGCAGATGGTGTCATGATTATAACTTATAATACTACATTATACACTTAAAAATTGTTAAGAGCTTAAACTTTAAATAATTTCACCATATAAAGAAATGGCAGTTATGTGACATGGTGTAGATTTTAGATAATGTTACAGTAATAACATTTTGTGGTATATAAGGATATCAAAATATTGTATACATTATATTTATACAGTGTTGTATGAAGTTGTATCTCAGTCTGAAAATAAAAATAATTAACTTTAAATATAAAATAAAAAACAATATCATTAAATTTAAAATGAACCATTTATTTTGCTTAAAATAAAGATTGTCCAAATAATTGCAGAAATAACACAGTTTATTTTTTTGGTAATTAAATTTGTTCATAAGGAATGCATCCATAATGAAAATAGCACATGAAATGTAAAAATCCAAAAATGGAAATGGCATATAAGACAGATATTAAACAAAAAACTGCTGATGTTGCCTTAGATCACTAGCAGGAAATGTAAGCTTTAAGGAAATCATCATTATACAGAAGATCATTTAAATATCAAAAGGATAAAAGGCTATTTCATTAGTTAGACATAGCCATTCTAAACTTGTATGTAGCTATAATATGTCTTCAAAGCATATCAGTGGAATTTGATAGAACAAACCAAGGGAAAAGTCCACAGTCATAGTAGGAGTTAACACATCATCTACTAATACACACAATAAGGGTGCTAGAAAAGACAAAAAAAAAAATCATAAATATAATTTAATATTAACAAGTCAACAACATTTACCTAATCAACTTGTTAGCATACTGTTTCACCCACAGAATATGCTATTTCAAGTACACATACCATACTTAACAAATATTGATCATATTATCAAGTAGACATGTCTGAAGATATTTCAGTGGATTAAAATCATACAATGTATGTTCTCTGCTCATTGTCCATTTGTATTATAAATCAAAAGCAAAAAGAATGAGAAAAAATCTCTTATATATTTGGAATGTTAAAGTAGCTAATAAATTAATTAGGAAAAAGGGTACACAGTTGGAAATCAGAAAATATTTTAAATTGAGTGATAATAAAATATTACCTATCAGAAATTGTGTTATGCTGTTAAATTTTGCTTAGGAGAAATTAATAGATTTATACATGTATATATTAGAAAAAAGAAACTGAAGATCACTCATGTATGTATTCATTTTAAGAAGTAAGAATGCAAGCCAAACCAAAGAAAAGGGTAGAAATAATATAATGGTAGAAATTACTAGACTTAAAGCTATCATGATTAGTAGACATTTATTAATGCATAGTCATATATATAACACACATATATAATAAACCAAAAATAGCTAATGTAAGCATGAAGAAAACAGTCTGTACCCTTTTTGGGTATATATTGAAAATCTAAGACTTACAAACAGACTTTACACTAAAAAATAAGAATTTGAAAGACATAGAAAATTTACAGGCATATAAATCAAAATGTCTTAAAAAAAGAAAACCTGAATATTAATATTCTAATAAATTGTACCAGTAACTTAATTTTACCTTGATGACTGCTAGTCTAGTTGCTTTCACCAGCAGTTTCTAACAAATATGCATGAAATTCTGAAAAGTAATGTTATTCCACAAACTCCTCAAAAAAGAGTATATTTTTTTTTCTACTTTTTAGTGTAAGAAAATTTACACTAAACTTTAGCAAGAGGGTAGAAAAGGACTGTTACTGTTAGTCAGAGTCATGAGTGCAATTCTATCAGGCAAAACCCATAAATCCACAAATATAAATCAGATAAAAACATGTTTATTTGGGGCCTATTTCAGAAATTCAAGGTTCATTTAATATTTGATAAATGCAATTTTCCACTTTACAAAATAAATAAGAAAAAGCACATTAACTCAATATAGCAAAACTTATTAAATTCAGAAGCAGACAATTTAAAAAAATACCTTAGTCAAGGGTGCCTCCCTGGTGGTGTAGGGGTAAAAATCTTAGTGCAATTAAGCTATCTCCCGCCACTGCAGCATAAGTTTGATCCCTAGCCAGGGAGTTAACCCACATAGCACAGCAGACCTTTCCTATTTCTTCCTCAGCCTTGTATTTCAGTAGATCTGCCTGTTCTGCTTCCCCACTCTGTTTCTGGTGATCCCCCCCCCCAACACAGCTATGACCAACACCCCAGTTTTATGCATAAATAAAAAAATATTAAAAAAAATTTCAGCCAAAAATGAGAGAAGGGAAAGTCCTTATGCTCTAACAATAAAGTAAAATACAAAACTTCCATATAAATCCCCATACTTATAGGATCTTCTCTCCAAGAACAGGTTAAGAGGGTCATTCTCAGTATCATCAATAGTTCATGTAGTTCTGGAAGTTTATTTGGAAAAGAAAGAGACAGAATTTAAAAGGCTTAAAGAGAATGTAGCAACTCCCATATAACTAGAAAATATGACTATTAGATAAATAGAAATCCAGAGCACATTATTAAGGTTGATAAAATATTTTAGCAAACTTCTTCACTAATGGATAAACTGTGTACATTGAACATTCTATTATTGTGAAAACTGATGAATTACACACCTTCTTGCCACATAGAAATGCATCTTTAAAACATACTTTATATAGTTTGAAACAATAATAGCATATACTAGTATGTACTAGTGTTTCACTAATTAAGAAAATGACTAGAGGAGGTAAGAAAGTAAAATTAAAGAGAATATATCACTGGGAAAAGATGAAATAGGGAAAGCAGGCAATTCTGGACTGTAGTATCTTCACTGTAATGATTGCAAGATATGTCTCTCTACAATAATGTGTAAGCTAGTCGTTTATGTTTCCTGATTTTTTTTTTACATATTATTTGCTAGGTAAAAGTTTTAAGAAATAGCTTAATAACTTCCTGTGTAACATATATTTTGCTAAAAGTAGTAGTATTTTAACTTTTAAGTTATCTATTCTCCTGCTCTCTGAATCAAAACAAAGGGAATGAGAAATTTTTTAAGCTTGTCACTTTGGTTTAAGATTTTATGACTCATAATTAAAAGATAGTTTATATAAACACTTCTGCCCTCTTAGAAACCATACTTGAGTTAAATTTGTGTTACCAGAGAAAAAGAAACACAAACATGATTTAGACTTAATTATACATATTTTCATTAGTACTACTGTTTATTTTTGGTTTCTATATTGCCTTTCAAAAAAGACTACTAAATAGTCTTTTGGTTTAAAAAACTGGTTAAATTCAAATATATAACTGTAACTAATATTTTAGTACATTTAAAAAATAAATTTACAAAAGCAATTATAACAGCATCACATTGATACTGAACTTTGCGATTTATAATGTATTCACCTCCCAAACCAAAGTAAAAAAAAATAATTAGCACATTAATAAAATTATACTTCTACTTAAAAAAAATCAAGTTTAGTTTTAGGTTTATCTGACTTTGAGAGGTACATCTATTGCAGTTGTAGAGTAGCTACACATGAGTCATTCATCTGTTTTTAAAGAAGGATCAATATCCAATTCTTACATGAAAGCATTTTTTTTGAAGATGTGGTAAAAGACGCCAAACCTAGTTAATTTGATCTATTATAAGGTTATCAAAAATATAATGGATGACAGCATCCAACTGTTTTATGGTTACAACTCACAGGTGGTTACAGTTTCATAAAATGATCTTATCGTATAGTACAGTTTTGGTAATTTCAGGAGCAGAGAACAAGTGCATTGCAATTTATGATATTACAGTCATCCAGAAAGGTAATATAAGAAATTTCTAAAATTTAACAACTCATACAAAATATTGTTTATTTGTTTTAGAAATCATTTGGTAGTAATTACTTTGAATTATACATTAGCTACCAAGAGTCAGCACACTTAAGAAGAGTGCTTATATCTCCTGAAAAACAACAAAAAATATGCATTCATAAATTCCATTATTTAAGATGCTTAAGAATCACATGAATGATTTTTTAAAATTCTATCATTGCTCACAATTACACTGTCTTAAAAATTAAGCTGTCACACACCATACAATGTTGCAATAGCTACATCTGAGATTTAGACTAGACTGTCACATAATTGGAATATGATATACAGAAACCATTTGGAATTCTAAATAAGGATCATAATATTTAATACACATATTAATATATCACTGGCAATGCTATACCATGAAAGTTTACACTACCTTGGACACAGCTTAAAGTTTTCCTAGGAACTAAGTGTGTTCACCAGTTTTTAAACATAATAAGTATCCATTTTGAATATATACAACAAATTAGGGTTTCTAAATCATAGCTCTTACCAATGAGTTTTAACCATCATTAATTGGTTATATTTCATTAACAAAAAACATCACTTGCCAATAAAAACAATTTTATTATAATCATCAAATTGTATAAACTTCTGTGAGGAGAAAACTTACATAATTTTAATGAAGAGTAAAATGGTCTCTTTAGAATTTATCATAGTGATTAAATATAAGTAAAGATGCATTTATACTTGATTGCTGTGTAATTATACACTTCCAGGAATTTAAAGTGAATTCCAATTCATGTTTTTATGACCTATTAAAACAGTTGATTATTCTTTCATTCCACCATATATTCATTGAATGTGTTTTATAGGTCAGATACTTTTCCAGGGATGGAGATAAAGCTATGAAGTCAGACAAGCTTCTGCTTCTCAGATTTTAGATTCTGGAGGAGGGAGAAAAAAATAAGATCACTTTAAATAGTGATAAAGTCCTTGGTAAAATCATGAATAATGATAATGCCTTAGGTATACTTATTTAGATACTGCATTTACTAAAATCCCTCTGAGACCTGATAATTGCAGAAATTAAGTCCCATACTAAGAGAAACTGCTATTTCATGGTGAAGAGAAAGCTTTCCAGACAGAAGAAACTGTGATGGCAAAAGTCCTAAGGTAGGGCTAAACCTGGCAGTTCTGGAGACAAATTATTAGGCCATTGTTGTTGAAGCCTGAAAAGCAAAGGGAAGAATGATGGGATAAGTATCATCACTTATCTTGTAATAACAGAAGGCATTCCTTCAAATCCAGTAAGTAGAGGAAGACCAGTTTGCCAAGGGTCCTTTCATGACAGGACAAGGCATCTGAATTGTAGTCTCTATATAATGGGAATGAAATAGTGTGATCTGAGTGACATTTCAAATGCATTTCAGCTTTGTAAGGAGAATAAATCGCAGACACCAGTTACGGGTTATTACTCTAGTTTAGGCAAAATGCGTTTGCAATAGCTATGAATACCACATTTGTTTAAAATTATCTTTGCCAGAGGCTGTTTACTGGGGAAAAAAATCTCAGGAGATAAATTGATTTGATTCTTTTTTTTTGGGGGGGGGTTTCAAATGATTTGAATGCTGTGCTTAATTTGTATTCCATACAGTCTTTTGATGATAGTTTTTATTTGAAGTAATAAAAGATAAAGCAATGACATTCATATACATTTGGCAAAACTTCTATGAGAAATAAATTTCAGTTTATAAACAAAGCTGCTATATAAGGTAAAAGGTTTCATATTCAACTTCCTTTGAAAATAATTACAGACCCTTAAAGAAAATCTTTCAAACATATTTGTTTTATTCAAAATGTGAGTTATTGCTACTTTTACATATGGCAAATTACAAATTTTGATAGGCCTTTGTGACTGCATCTTCAACTCTAGAGGGAGCTCCTTAGATTTTGTTGAAAAAAAAAAAAAACATTGTTGTAAAGAATATTAAGGCATGCTACAAAAGAAAGATGCTCATGCCTACTTATGTTACAGTGCCTGGGCCTTTAATCAGGTAATTACATAATTTTATACATTTTTAATATTTATTTATTTATACATTTAAGAACTGCAGTGTAAGCCAGAGGTGCAGGGAGTAAGAGGATTCACTAGAGACAGAGAGGAGCAGGATAGGCAGATTTACTGAAATACACTGCTGAGGGGAGCAGTGGATGAGGCAGGAGAGGTCTGCTGCACCTTGTGGAACTCTCGTGGCAGTGGCTGATGATAGATTGTTAGGGCTATGCCTTTAATCCCTTGCCAACAGGGAGGCCCTGTCATTGTACATTTTTAGAAGAAAGAGTACAACCAGAACTTTCAGTTCATATTTTCATGGGGTAGTTTTTGCTTTCCAGCAGTTTGTTATGCAGCCCTATCTATGAGAATACCATTTGAGAAGGCAAATAAAATAATTTATTTAGGCACAACCCTCTTCATAGCACTGAGCTTTTATTATCCTCAGATCTGCACAGGAATCATGTGGCCCTTATAAATCTTACTAGGGAAAATAAATCACATATTTTCTATGTGTGTTTCTATATGAACTGTTTACAGTTGCTTAAAAAGCATACTTCCTATTTTTGCTCAGTAGGAAACACAAACCACTTCAAATATTCACTGTTTTATGGTGAGCATGTTATCAGCTTGCTTCTATTAGTTTCTTCTCAGTCTAAATTGTGAAAACTGGTATGCTAAATAAATAATCAAAATGCACAGATATGGATCCTCCCTGCATGTGGTTAGTATAATGACTGTTTCACAGCTTCCTTGATTACTGGTTACTGTGTGAAGTTTCCCTGTGGACACTTGGGATGGACTAATAATGGTTCAGAAGAGTTTAGGCTTAGTCTTACTTCACCATAGAAGTTTGTTCAAGGACACCTTTCTGTTGTTAGGGAGACCAGGCTTATTTTTAATAACAACTTCTTTACTCTTTATTGGTTTGCCTTATTATTATGGGATTTTATTTATTATTTTCGTATTTTTCTGGAGGACGGAATGTACAGAATGTTAATTGAAATACATACCTTCTCCTTCATAATGAAATGTGGTCTTTCATATAAATTAGAAATAAGTAGTTGCCCAAATTAATATTCACTGCAATCAATCTGCCAATCTACTGGCAGTTTTTTTTTTTTTTT
>NW_004567127.1:25018805-25050080 GCF_000260355.1 Condylura cristata | reverse complement strand
TTTTTTTTTTTTCTGTTTTCTACTGTGTCTCAGGAAATTGGACTTGAACTTTGCTATTTTGCCCACCTAAATCCTCCTAAAACTTACATCTTCCAAATACATAAGGGGAAGTAGGAATTCTTAGTATTGTTGACTTGAGAAAAGTAGAGAAACAATAAGGAATACTTAGTCCACCCACTAATTTAGCACTTTCCCATTGATGGTTTTGTTTTCTATTTTCTAAATCTAAATGTGCTTAATTATAATATTGTTACCTTTTTAATCTTGCTTTTGTACTTAATTAGGATGTTGCCTACCTAATTGGAATTAGGGAGGGAAATATGTAATATGTATATATAGAAATATATAGTTTATATGTAATACATGTAAAATTCTGTTTCACATGCTTTATTTTTTCATATTCCTATTTTCAGCTTAGTGCTGACACACTTTTAAAGTTATCAAGTACAAGTAAACACTAATACAAAAAAAGTAAAATGACCTTAAAAACATAATTTAACAAATTTCTTTGATGAAATGGTGTTTCCATAAACTCTGCCCTAGCCTTATTTTTCTCAGTCACTGCTCTTTGTCATTCCCCTTCTGTGGGCTTTGGCTTTTCTCTTTGTTAATATTTTGTCTCTCTCATTTCTGAGTGTGCCATCCAAAATTACGATATATTAATCACAGGCATTAGGAATGGAAATGATATATTGCAGTAGGTCATCGAATACCCTCAAGAAGCCAGGCATTCTTACTATGTTACTGAGTAATGTTCAAGGGTTATTTTAAATGACTGAAGACATTTCCTTTTTCCTTATTACACAAACAGTTTCCCCATGGAATTCACTCAGCTTTGATAATCTAACCAGTTGCTAACAAGCAAACCATTTCTTGACACATGTAAAATTGCAAACTTGTAGTACCTCGGGCACATTGTGCTCTTTAACACTGTTATTAATATGTTAACAGGTGGAAACTTATTATCATCTGACTGTGTGGAGTGTGAAATGTCTTAGTTTCATTTCATTTTCAATTCTTTGTAGTTTATGGTTACACTTGATTAAAGGTGGTATGGTAGACACTTCAAGTTTTAATCCAAGATAAAAATGCTGAAGACTACATTTAGAAACATTAGGTATTGATTTTCATGTGGCCTTTGCACTTATTTAAAATGAATTCAAATGCAAACATTTTGAAAATAGGAAAATTGGGTTAACACAAAGCTAAACTGTAATCAAAATTAGTAAATGGAATCTGTGGAAGAGCTATAGAATTATGACAGGGAAATTTTAGAAGACAACTTAATATGCTGTTGTAATAAACCCCTAAAAAGAAAATTTAAGATTAATGTTAGCTACTGTTCTATTTTTAGAATATAGCTTTTCTATATTGCATTCATATTAGCTAAAAGTATACTAGAGAATAATGGTTATAAAAGGGATAGTGGTTGTAAAATAAATACCAATGTTTTAGCCATGTGTGCTCTCAATTTTTTTTTTTTTTTTTTTTAAGATTCTTTGTGCAGACAGAACTGGGGTAAAGGCCAGAGGTGCAGGGACGGTGGTGAGAGGATTCACCAGAGACAGAGTGGGGCCAGAACAGGCAGAATGACTAAGTACACTGATGAGGGGAGCAACGGGCTGGTGAAGAGAGGTCTCCCGCGCATATGGAACAGCTCCGATGCAGACGGTTATCAAACTCATGTGGAAGTGGCTTTAGCTTCTTAGTGCTGTGCTTTAACCACTGCACCACCAGCGAGGGCCCATGTGTGCTCTCAGTTTTTAAAAACAGCTTTTCCTAGTTTTTGTTCTTCCATTTGTTCCTGTAATCCAAAAAAAGGAGTGTAGTGATGAAATGCCAATGATGTTACATGGAAACAAATATAGTAATTACCTCTTAAACAGTGTTAAGAGGATAATCTTATTCTTATGCTATATAACATCCCTTATCTTTAATATAAATTGAAAGTTTATATAGTAGTACTCTTTAAACGTGAATTTGTGATAGTATTATCCATTAATCCATGTCTTTTTTCTTATGGAGCAAAATTATGTTTCACAGCGTGTTGAATACATAAATTTAATCTAATTTATTCATGGACAGACCTAAAGATGAAGCCTGACTGAAAGACCAGTAGCAAATTCAAAAGAAACAGTAGACTTCAATCTCTAAACTGTGTAGTCTTTAAGAAACCATGTTGCTGCAACAATTTCATGTACTCATATTCTTGTGCCATAGTTTTAAGTTTTCAATCTTGGGATTATGTCACTTCCTTAAGATTTCTCAAGGGTAAGTTATCTGAACTTGAGATACACTTCTATTACCTCAGCCCACTGAGGCTATTTCCTCAGGAATCTTACTTTGTGTGTGTGTTTCTTTCTCTAGTTTGGACTTAAACTAACTCTCACCAAGCCTATACCAAATTGGATATCTCTAAAAGATGTGATTATTCAAAGTGGGTAAAGGTAGGCAGGGAAGATACTGGAAAACCAAAGTAAAAGCCAGTTAAATTGTGTATGTGTGGAATGTGCATATATACATGGCATGCCAGCTATTAAATAGAATTAAAATAAGACGCCGTCATCCATTCTCATATTGATCTAATAACCTACTATCAACATATATTTCAAATATGTAATAAGATAAGGTTGCAATATAATCATAGCCTAAAATAAATAAGAATTTCTTTCCTCTGAATAGACGTTAACTGAATATACTTGCTTAGGAGAAAAACAAACAAGAAGAGGAAGGCATTTACCTTGAAAGATTTATCCATAATGATAGGTGATACAATGTAATCTCTCCCTTTAATTTATGAAAACTAGTGTAATCTAATGCTTTGGGCTATTTTAAAGATCAAATGAGACAATAAATTTATGGTGCTTAGAACACATCTGGCACTAAATAATAATTTACATTAATAAACTTTATAAGTTCATGTTAGTAAGAGTCTTTGTTAGCTTTTATATATTATTAAACCACAAAACTCTTTAGAGTGTTACTATCACTGCTATTTTAAACCAATACTACTATTTTATTTGTCTTGCATAGGGTACAGTAGTTACTTGAAGTTTTTCTGTCTGATTTTTAGATTAAGATTTGATAAACACTGGTAAAATAAACATTTATTAAATATTTATATATTGTGGTAAATATCACAATTGTGACATTCATTCACAGAACATATTCTTGATCAAATTCATCCTTGATAATATGCTTGATCAAATTCATCCTTGATAATATGCACGTGTAGCAAATATTCATACCTAAATTTATATTACTTGCTTATTGGCTTATCTTCCTTGGCTTACTTCACTGGGAGAATATATGGCATTGAAGGCAGGTATATATTTTATCTTATCTACTTTTGTAAAACTGTTTTTAAAAGTGCCTGACGTATAATAAGTACTTAGTGAATTGTTCTTGGAAAGTATATGATTCACCAGAAACATAAGTTCTGTTATAATCCTCAACTCTTCTAAAGTGGTTAATTCAATGTACAAATGTGTACCCTTGGCTCATTCCATTTCAACATCAGTCTCTCTCCTGCCACCCCATGACATATACCCAAGTGGGCTTTAAAATCAGCACAAAAGGAGGACCAATATTTCTTTGTTGTTCATTATCTTTGCTTCTTTGCTTACTTCAGTGAACCTTATATTGCTTTAAAATATGAACTAAATATCTAAATTAATTTCCCGTTATACCCATTTTTACTAATAATGACTTGCATCTCTTTCATCATTCCACTGTTTCATCAGGTCAATCCAGGTCCTTAAATACCTCATTTTATATATTGGTTTCTTCAATTTTAATTTTTGTTATCTCTGGTGTCTACTTTACCTGCATGACTCCTTTATGAATCCATAGTCTTTTGAAGTGCAAGTTCTCCATGGAACTTTTCATTCTCATCCTTTCCCTTAAAGTCATTGCCATAAAGTAGTAGCAAAATCTTACAGCAAGAAAGATCTTATTCCTTGATATCAAATAATCTTGTGATACATACAATGAATAACAATTAAAATACAGAGTGAACACATCATATTACATGAGACTATAGTTAATCCTACATATACAAAAAGTGACCTTTGGTCCAAAGATAAATTTAAAACAGTAGAAATAGTAATAGTAGTAATAGTAATTGTGGCAATACCATTTACTAAAATTTTATTCATTGCCATTGTTGTATGTGTGTTCGTGTATGCACATACAGTGCTCAAAATATGCTTTGTATTTGTAATAATTTGCAGAGGAGAAAACTGAGATTTACAGGAGTTTACCTGCCTAAGGTGTAATTGTTTTCAAGAGGCAGACCTATTACTGAGGTTTGGTTTGAGCATCCCATCACATTGTACTCCCTCTCTGGTATAATAAAGCTTAGAATAGCTTAAATCACTGAATTATAAATAAAAATCTGTAATACAAAATTAAGTTCTGAGAAAAGAGAAGGCAGATAAATTGAATGGCTCAAAGGAATGGGTCTGCTACTTGGCTTTATAAAGTATAGGAGATATTTAAATAGTTGAATGAGACTTACTGATAACTGGGAAGCAGGTTGTATTTGGCAGTAGAAAACTGATATATGGGTGAGGGTATTTGAGCATTCAGAGAATTGTAATAGGTTCTGGACCTATTATGGCATATTTTACAGTAGTAGAGCAAAATTGTGTCACAACTTGATATTGGGAAAGGACTATGAGTTGAATCGAGTTTTGCCCACTTAATCAAGTTACTGGTGATAATTTTTTTTCTGTCCAATGATATACAATATTCTATGGCCATCTAATCTTATTCAAAATGGAAAACACAATATATCTCTCTTGTCAAGCTAGTAGGTTAAAAATCTGGTAAATAAATGAAATTAGGTGAAAAAATACTTATGATAATATCTGTGATAAATATTTTAATTTTAGCATTGAGTAAATGTTCACTTATACAGAAATGTAAGCTCTTTATTGGTGGTAAGAACATAATGAAGTTCATATAGTTTAGATTGGTGAATGATATTATTAGAAACCTAATCTGTATACTTAGTAGTAAATATTTTAATAATGATTACAGACCAAGAAATAAAGCTGTCCACGTTCATTTCTAATGCCATTATTAAACAGCTAGTGACCATTCACACAGGACAGGAAGGAAATGACCTGTCTTATGAAAAGCAGTATAGTTTAATTAAAAATGGCTTGAATATTTTTAGAAGAAATAAGTTGAATATGTGAATGTTTTTTAAAGTGGACTTTCAGAGAGAAAATAAACCAGTGCATAAATTGAACTAGCTTATCTCAATCTGAATGTCTTAGTATATTTAATTCTATAAAAATAATAAATGTTGGTTACACAAAAACAGAGTCAACACCTAAAATAATGCCTGATATTTAAAAGCCTTTCTGGAAAATATATATTGTGTTATTTTGTTATTTATACTGATAAAAATATGTATTATCATTAGGGCAGCTGGCTTAAAAATATTGCTGAATTCTTCTATACATCATTGTTAGTCTTTTCCTTTTTTACTTGCCTTTTCTGGAAATTTGTAAGGGATTTGGTGAGTTCATATACTATTAAAAGTTACTTGATTTTTCTAATAGACTATGTAAGAAGACTTTATGAGCTTATCTTATTCCTTAATAATATTACCATCAATTTTAATTTATATATATGGATAAATATGAGTAAGTATATGCTGTGTATGTGTTTATATACACGTATATTTTCATTTTTCATATCATCTAATGCACTGAATGTATTAGGGAACTTTTCCCCTGACTACTTAATAGCGACAGAAGCTGAGTGACTTGGAGAGTTTAAATTACACAAAATCACAAATCTAAAAGGTTATAGTGTCAACATTTGAGTTCAAAATATAAAACTGTCTTAGAAACCTCCTACCATAGTATTATATTCCTATACATCTACCTTTATATTGCTGTTCTCTAAAGCTGTAATGTTCTCCTATGCAGAGTACACACATATGTTTCATTGTTCTAGTTTTTTTTAATAGACCATTTTATGCAATGGTTACTAATAAATGCTTTTTACATTGATTAATATTATTATATTGAACATATAAAATGTATATGAAGCAAATGTAAATCTTAACATTCAGTCAGAATTTGTTCTGGCTGTGATTCAAAGTACTTTTCAAAGCCAGTATGATAGGTGATATCAGTATGGCTTTTCATTTTAAAAAAAGTTTGTGCATTCTATTGTGAATTAAGTCTGTGGAACTTTACATCTGAAAATGAATCCTTATATTGTTTTCCTTTTTATATTTGTCACCACAGAAGTATTATGAATATAAGGCATATTCTTAAATGTCTTGTAAAATTTAGACATGTCCTAAAACATTTAATAAAGTTCTTAACCTCATAGTACACAGGGATTTTTTTAGACTTATTTTTATTAACTTATGCATACCAGAACTGGGGTGTGGGGACAAGGGTTGAGAGACAGAGAGTGGGGAGCAGAATAGGTGGATCTACTTATTGAAATACACTGCTGAGGAAAGTAGGGGAGAGACAGGCAAGAGCTGCTGTGCCATTGGGTCAGCTGCTTAGCAGGGTATCAAACTCTTAAGGAGGCTGGTGATAGCTTAAAAGTCGTGAGACTTTAGCCCCTATGCTACCAGAGAGGATTCCAGTATGCAGGGATCTTGAAAAGTAAATTATAATTGCCTTTGTTTAGATGTGAGTTGAAAAAGATTAATTCTTATATTCTTTCTCTACATCGATCTTAATATTTACACACACATTTTGCTTAACTTTGTCTATTTGCAACCATTAGAAATGTGTGCAGAATAAGCACAAAGATAATTTTACTGAAATGGACAATTTATGATTATAATATTTTGAAACTTAAAGTAATATCAATCATAGCTATCAGTTATTAGGTCTTATAGTACAAAGCACTGTATTAAACATCTTGTTTATTGACTTCATTCATTAAGATATTATTTGTTAAATTTCTACCATTTGCTTGATAATGATGAAATTCATCAGTGAAAAAGTCAACAAAATTCTTGCCTTTATGAAATCAATATTCTTCTAGACCTCAGTGTTTAATGGAACATGGGTTCTATTTTATCCTTTTTTTTTTTTTTTTTTTTTTGTCTTAGCTGAGAACTCTTACATTTCCTGGAACACTAAGCTACTTGTTCAGATCAATTTACAAAATCAGAATTCAAATCCTGTTTATTTGACTTTTAATCCATGAAATTCAAACACTGTACTAAAGTGAAAATAAGTTCACTGAGTACATTACTTTATCAATATATACTTAAGATGTTGTCTTCAATGTTATCAAAATACCTCACATGTTAATACTTTGTCATTTGAATTATGCTCTTAATTAGTCATCTCTTAGTTACTAAATTCTGTTTTGGGACTTCATGTTTGTCTTTGAAAATATGGTTACTTTCTCTCCATGTTGCCTTGAATGATAAAATATGTTGAACAATAAGCTGCACAGGTGGCTGGATGACAGATAGATCTATTTAAAATAATTAACTTAAAAGGTAAATTTTAGTTCTGTAGACAAAATAAATCAGACCTATTTTGTAAGTAAATACATTATGTGGTGATTTTTATTCAAGGACTTTTCAAATTAAGTAAGCATGTAGAAGTCTACAATTTTTCTCTTATATTGTTAAATGTCAAGTGACATACTTTTTAGAAAAGATAGGCATTACATTTAACTAGGTGACTAGTGCAAAAGGGGTTTCTATCTTGCTGTCATCTACCTGCCTACCTTTGCTTTACTGAGTCAACAAAAGGACACCTGATTGAATGCTTTTTTTTTTTAACCTTAAAAATAATTTTAGAATTCTGTTCTTAACATTTGCACCTACCACTTATGAAAATTGCTTACTTTTAATGTCATATTGATTAATAAATTTCAAATTTCTCACACATCTATGCTGTTTTTATACTTAAAAATTTGAGTCTCCCTGGAATCCTAAGGGTTAAAACTCAGTTTATTCCTAATGTACATATGGCACAGGGTACCTCTCCTCTCTTGCCCATTAATCCCTTTCTTAAAAGTGTATTTATCTTGGTAAATTGTCCTTTACTGTTCCCCACTCTGTCTCTGGTGAACATTAGTAAAGTGAGCACAGACACTAGAGTGAATGAGTTGTTGATGTGACAATTGATGAGTTTGCTTTTAAATTATGGTGTATGGCATTTTCTTTCACAAAAACTGTGAAGTTTTGCTTATGTGATTTTGTAAGCTATAAGAAATATAATATCTGATCTCTCTCTGTATTTAGCTCAAAGTTTGCAGAACTTCTAGAATTTCCTAAGTGACCAGAGAAATAAAGATGAATTGAAAAATTTGTGTTATTTATAGCAAACCCACTAGACCACCATGAATCCTTGCTAATACAGTGACATTAGGAAAACCTGTAAAGGTGAATATGTCTTTTTTAGCGGGTGAACATTTAGTCCTACCCATCACTGTGGAAGGATGAGTGGCTAGAGATCCAAGTTCAATCACCAATCTCTGCTTATATAATAAATTATGAGCAGTTAGCAAAACCTCCATAAAATCTTAAAAAGAAATGATTCAGAATGCTTATGGGTTAGTGAACCAAATTTTATCCACTTGCTCTCGGGTAGCACATCACAAAATCCATAGGGATAGAAACTCATGTGCAGGATCCCTTCAGGTCTTAATCTTGTGTCTCTTCCTTGATTGCTCATTCATATGCTTTAATATCCTTTGTAATAAACTTAAATCTGGTAAGTAAATTGTTTTCCTAAGTTTTGAGAGCTGCCTTAGCAAATTAAGTTGAATGCTGGAGGGTCTCTGGGAACATCTCATTTATAGCCAGTCAAAAGCATGGGTAACAGCCCGGGTTTGTGACTGGCATTTGAAATGCTGGTAACCTTATATGACTGAGTATTGAACTTTTATCTGACTGAGTATACTATTCAGGGTAGATAGGGCCAAAATTTTGCTAAATTTATTGGACATCCACTTAAGGAACAGAGAAATGGAGAATGAATTGTTACTGTTAGAAAATACTTAGCAGAAAGTAAAACACTTAACTTTGAACATTTTAAAACCATTTGCTTACTTTTGTAAACCTACATATTTGTATGGATTGAATATTTCAACTTCTATATTTTTTTCTGATTTCCTGTCCTCTGGATAGCACTTACCTCTTTTCAAGGTTTCAAATAAATCACTTTATTAAATAGCTCTGCTATTTAGATTTGCTAAATTATTTCTTCACCAGATTACTCATTATATACCACTATAAAGCTATAAGATTAAATATGTCAAATATAATAAAATAGATATTTTTAAAATTAATATAGATGAATATATAAATATATCTTAAGCAATGTATTTAAACTTAGTCATGATAAAAAAGTAAAATTTAGTAATAAAAAGTAATCAAATTGTTTTATTCCAGGAATATGAAGCTAGGTAAATGCTTGAAAATCAATTAATTGAAATAAGTTATTAACAAAAAAAAAATTAAAAAAAAATCATCTCAAAAAAGTGTTAATCTTTTAAATAATACTCAATATTTATTTAATTTTTGAAATCATACAAAACCAAGAATAAAAGGAATGTCCTCAGTCTGATAAATGTATATACCACAGATAATTCCACAACAACAACAAAAAATACTGAATGATTTTTTTTTAAGTCTTCCATTTGAAATAAAAACATAGGTGGGTACTGGCACCAATCTTCAACATTTTATTATCTAACTTAGCAGTGTAGAAAGCCACATTACAGAAACAATAAGAATGTAATGGGAAAGGAATTCTCATCATGTTATATCTGTGATAAAATATAGATAGAAACAAGAGAATACATATGAAGTGTTAAAATAAGTGTTTTCATAAATTTTCTGTATGTAAGTTAAAAATAGAAAACCCAATTACATTTCTTTATAGATAAAAAAATATTTCTTTCACAAGATTATTATGATAAAATTGGTTTATAATATTGTTCAGAGATAAAGGCTCACATCTTTCCAGATGACTATCACTATACCACACCACATCCACAACCAAGACACACATAATCCTCCATACTATCTGGTTCTCTCCACACTTTGTTCCTCATCATTTCCATCTCTATTTGGTAGCCACAGTCAGATTTGTAGGGTCTGTTTTGGTTTAGTTTTGTCTGTTCTTTTGTTTTCGTTCTCTGTATTCAAGTGAAATTATCTCATATTTGTCTTTTCTTTTCTGATTTATTTTGCACAGCATAACCCCTGCTAGCTACATCCCTGTTGATGCATATGGCAATATTTCATCATTTAAAATTATCTATTTTATTTACTTATGCATGTAAGAGTTGGGGTATAGGCCAACTCTTTTTGTGTGTGTTGGGGGTGGGGTGGGAGAGAATGAGAGGATTCACCAGAGACAGAATGGGGAGCAGAACAAATTGATTGACTGAAATACAATTTTGAGGGGAGCATCAGGTGAGCAGGAGAATTCTGCTGGGCCAGGTGGGTCAGATCCCTGGCCAGGGATGGCATTCCTACTGCAGTGGCTACTGGTAATTTCATGGTGCCTAGACTTAACCCCTTGTGACATCTGGGATGCCCTGATTTCATCATTCACAAGCAAAAGGCAGAGTATCTGACTGGGTCAGAAAACAAAACCTAATTTTCTGCTGTTTACAGGAGACCTATCTGTTCCCCAAAGATAAACGTGTTCAAAGAAAATTATTAGAAAATGACCATAAGAGTAATAGGACCAACAAATGGCAGGAACAGAGTCTCACACTTACATTGATAAAACAGATTTTCAGCTATTTGTACAACTTGACAAAATTTAACAAGGCACAGGGCGAGATATGATATAATGATTCAAGAATCAGCACATCTGAAATACATAACACTCATCGATATATATATGCACTAAATCCAGGAACAATTATTGACAAATCGAAAACATAGACTGGAAAACGCATAACAACAATAGAGAACTTCAACAACCACTTTCTTCAATGGATAGATCAACCACGTTGAAATCAAAAAGGAAATAACTGCCTTAAATGAGGAAATAGACCAATAGAATTCTAGCAATCTGTACGGTATCTCCAGAACTGTATTCTTCTCAAATGCACATAGAACATTCTTCAGGATAGACCATATGTTGTATTACAAAACAAGTGTCAATGAAATCTGAAGATCGAAAATTATTAACTATCCTCTCTAATGAAAATGGTATCAAATTAGAATTTAAAATAGAAACACTGAGCATCAGCCATAAAGGAAACTATTAGTAGTTTGACATCTTTCATTTCATGAACTTATATTCAAAAGATATTAGGAAAGTTGTTCACACATAGGGAAACTTTATTTATTTAAGATATTATTTATTTAAGATATTTACTTAAGATATTTAAGATTTAAGATATTTAATATATCTTAATTTACTTAAGATATTAGGAAGGTTGTTCACACACAGGAAGAATTTATTTAAAATACCTAAGTGTAAAAATGAAGTGTGTCCAGAACACATAAAGAATGCCTACTAATAAAAAAGGAAATAAAATATTAAAATGTGGACAAAAGCTTAAGTAAATTTTCCAAAGTTAAATGCAAATCTGAAAAAAAATGATCAAGCCTGGGGGCTTTCTTCATGATGCAACGGGTAAAAGCACAGCAGTATGAAGCTGTCCACAGCCACTGCAAGCATGAGTTAGATCGCTGACTGGGGAGCTACCCACATGGTGAAGCAGACCTCTCATCTTCCCCACAGCTCCCCTCAGCAGTATTTTCCAGTCTGTCAGTCTTTTCTGCTCCCTGCTCTGTCTTTGGTGAATCCTTGCACCTCTTGTATCTCTGGCCTGTACCTCAGTTCTTGTATGTACAAATAAATGAATCTTTAAAAATTATCATTATTGCATATTCAGGAAACTGCAAAATAAAACACAATGTGATATTGTTAATCACCATACACATAATTTACTGTTTTACCCAGGGTGGTGCATTAAATGGGTGATACATGAAATGTTGTTGGCAAAGATGTAGGACACCTGAAACACTCTTATTTTGTAGTGGGAAGAATGACTGTTAGAATCATTTTGGGGCTTTCGCCTAAATGAGAACCTATGAATATTCCATATATTAACAGTTGCAGACCTAAATATGTTTCCAAAAGAATAGGCAAAAGACAAGGTAAAGAATTCTCATAGTTGTATCATGTAGGATATTTAAATAAATGCAATTGTAATACATGCAAGCAATTGAAATAAAATACTTTAATGAGAAAAGAACCACCTATAAGCACTCTAAATAAACAACTTTTTAAAAAAAGTATTGTGTTTGAATGGTACCATGTATAAAGGGAATATTAAATGATTACCATGAAATTTGATTATTCCTTAGAATCTGGCAGTAGAGCATAGGAATTAGATTTCTACATTGTTATCATTGTTTTCTCTGTCTAGTTTATTACACAACAAAAGTACTTTTGATTGTAGTGCTGTATATTTTTGTTTTCTTTTGTATGAAACATATTTTGTAATGAGAAAAACTGAAAGAAAAATTCAATTCCAGCATATTTTTGTCAGAAATACCTAATGGGTATTTTTGGGGTGGAGATATGCTGGTTAAAGTGTATATACTAGGAAACCAGGACTCTGGTGGATGTTACCTCCAATAGTGGCAACATAGTGCAAAGAGGCAAATTACTAGAATCAAAATATGTCTGTCAGGTGTGCATTTCTGCAGAAACAAACATTCACAGCAGGATTCCTCACAGCACTGCTGCTCTGAACAGAGCTAACTAAAAACTAAAAACTATAAATAAATAAATAAAAAAGCTAACAAGAGAAACTAAATTTGTGAAGGCAGATTTCATTTTTATATTTTGTCAGGAAGTGTTCTTGCATGTGAATATCTCCTACCTGGTCTCCCTGTGTGGCCATGTCTAATGGATCCCTAATGTATTTGCAGCCAGCGCTTTCAGAAGTGGTATTAATTGACTTTCTCGACCAATACTTACTTAATCGCTAAGGCTGTGTCACAGGTGGGGTGGATGTGATTAAATTACTTTCTAAACAAGTTGGGAAAGTTTCACTGATCAGAGGCAACATGAATAATAAAGATAGTGTGGCCAAAAAAAATACATGTTTTTTTTTAATATTATTTATTTATGCCTACAGAAGTGGGGTACAGGCCAGAGATGTGGGGGCAGTGAGAGGCTTCAACCGAGGCAGAGTGGGGAGCAGAACAGGCAGACCAACCAAGTACACTGCTGAGGGGAGTAGTGGGCTGGTCAGGAGAGGTCTGCCACTCCATGTGGATCTCCTCCAGGGCAGACGGGGATCAAACTCATGCGGAAGTGGCTTTAGCTTCTCAGTGCTGTGCTTTAACCCGCTGCATCACCAGGGAGGGGCCCCATAGGTTTTTTTTTTTTTTAGGTCAAATAAAGCCTTTGAGGGTTTTTTTTTTTTTTAAGATTTATTTATTTATTCGTACAGAACTGGGCGGAGGATGAGAGGATTCAACAGAAACAGAGTGGGGAGCACAATAGGCAGATCGTTTAAGTATACTGCTCAGGGGAGCAGCGGGCGGGTCAGGAGAGGTCTGCCACACCACGTGGGCTCCTCCGGGGCAGGTGGAAATCGAACTCATGCAGAAGTGGCTTAAGCTTCTCAGTGCTGTGCTTTAACCAGCTGCACCACCAGGGAGGGCCCGCCTTTGAGGTTTTTTTTTGTTTTGTTTTGTTTTTTTTGCTTGCAATTGTTAAACATCTTAAAATGATGACTTGGCTGCTAGTTCAAATCTCAACACTAGGGAGGGCTATATTTATAGTTTATATTACAAATATATTTAAAATATTTAACATTTAAGTCCAGTGAGCATTATTAGAAAGCAGGTTGGACATTAATGGTGACATACAGTAATGAGATCAGTTCCGCAGTGTTATAGTGGACTTCTGTTTACCTCACTTCTCTACCAATGAGGTATTTCTCTCTGAAAATAATTTTCTCTATTTTTTATGTTTTTAAAACCACCACATGATCTTCTGCATTAAAAAAAAAAATCTTACTTAGTTGTTGCGCAGCACTTTATTTTCCCTTTCTTCAAATTCCTATTTGTTTCTTTAAATTTAGAGACTTTGTTTTCTGTTTACTTTATATTCTTGTGTTTCTACCATTTTTACAGTAATGAAAAACCTTTTTGGCAATAACTCAGTGACCTCAATGTGGTAATATTAATTATAAATATCCTTGTGATTTTAATGTTTTTTTCTAATATCCTGCCTTTGGCTTCCTATCTGCTACCTCCGTTGTCCCTGAGTTTCAAAGATGCCATGATTTTAATTGTCACTTATTAGTGAGATCTACCAAACTAACATTTACACATTGGAAAGCTGTAGTAAGAACTAAATCCATATTTTCATCATTTCTACTTTACCAGATAGTATAGGAGTCGGTGATTGGAAGAGTAACTTTTTCATTTACTCATTCTAACATTTATTTAGCACATATATTATTGTAGTTGACAGCTTTAACATTGTAAGTTTTTTCCTAAGTTAGCATTGAGATTAGGGTATGGAGAAATATTTTCAGGTGGGAAGATATAATTTTAACTAAAAAAATATTTTGAGAAAATTAGACACCCCTAACTGATGAGTATATGTCTTACACTAAATATAAGAGAAAAGGAAAATCGAATTTGTTAAATTAAATTGAATTTGTTGGCATCGTATTACATTCTGTATCAGATTTAATTCACCTGAAAGCTCATCACTTCCTATGAGTCATTTTTTTCTAGTTGCTAGTATCTTCCCCTCATACAGCATACATTGAAGGCTGAAATCCATTTCCTGGTATTGTTATGATTATTATGATTGGATTATGTATATGACCAATACCTTGAAAACAAGAAATAAACAAAATAAGTTTTTTTAATACTATGAAATGACATGAATTTATACATTCTTCAAACCTTCTCAAATTACATATTATTAAATTATTTGTCATCAACTATACAATTTCAAAATTTTTGAAGATAGAGGGAAAGGACTTAGAGTATTATATAAAAGCTGTTTTACACAAATTGCAATAAAAGTAATAAAGTATATTTTTTTCAGTTTCATGCATATGATTTTGGTATATTTTATTGGTTTCATAATATCTTAATCTATCAAACATGCTAGGAGTATATAAAGAAAACAAAGGAACAGAAAAAAAATAATCCAAAAAGCCATATATATTTGACGAAAGATTGAGGCTACCTTAGGGGTAAAGTGTGAGTGGGGATCGAAGATGAATGGGGCCCAATGGACTATGGTGGAAGGTTAGTTAGGGCTGTTTAGGTGGTGGGCCTGCTGTTGTAATAGGTATGGCTATCCTTAAATCATATATAGCATTGTAAATGATTGTTACCTTAATAAAATTAATAGGTTTTAAAGTATAAAGTATGTAAAAATAAAAATGACATGTTGAGGCTATAGAAAAGTTTACCCTCAATATCATACCCTCATAATATAACTAATTGTTGCCAAACTTGATCAAGTATCAGAATCTCCTGGGGAGTTCGTTAAACTTATTATTAGCAACCTCTCTCTCCCCACATGTCTGATACAATAGTTTGGAGTAGGGACTAAGCATTTGCATTTCCTGCAAGTTCCTGGTGAATGCTTCTTTGAAGATTATGCCTCAGGAAACTCGGACACATATTAATAAAACTTCCACATCAACATTCAATAAATTTAATACCAGCATTTATAGATACTTGAAGAAATTAAATAGTGGGGTTTGTCTTAGGACTTGCATAATACTGTCACACAATTTTTATTTCAATCTTTACCATGCCATCTGCACATTTAAAATAAAATCATTTACACATAACTTCAGGAAACAATTTTATTATATTAATTCCTAGATCAACATGCTTACTGAAATATCACAAACTTTCAAGTCTCTTTCCCTAGAAACAGCACTTTGCAAAAGACAACTTATTTGGAAAACTATTTCAGAAGGAACTCCAACATCATGAGTGATTATTATGCACAGCAGGTGTAAATGAATTATTTATCAAATATGTTTTCATTATTTCTCAGTGAAAACATTGAAGTTCTTCTTTCCAGGCACTCAGTTTCAACAATCATTTGTACACAGAGCAGGTCTTTACTTAGACAAATATTTATGGATATGCTTTCATATGAAAAATGAAAGAGCTATTATAAATACAAACACTGTATCATATTTTGAAAGCATAAAGTGAATAATTAGTAAATAATTATGGCATTTGATAAACAATTTTCTTCATTGCCCATTTTACTTCATTTTATATTTTAACATTTGGTACTTTTTAGAGGGTTTATTACATACCCCTCAGAAGGAAAACATAAAAATCATGTTGTTTATGCAACATACTATCACAGAAATTGCAGTGTTAAACTCAAAATTTCAAGTGTCAATGAACAGATTTGCTTTGAGAAGCAGGAATTTTAACCTATGTATAGTGACTCTATGTAAATTTGTGCATATTAATGGTATGAATTCTACTAGACAGTTAAATTGTGAGATCCATCCTGGGATCAATATGCATACACATAGGCTCTGCTGACACAATGCAACCTGTTTCTCCTTCAAAACATGATGTTTTAAACCAGTGATGGACATGAACGATGGTAGAATGCAATGTTTATGATCTAAAGCACTAAATTGTTCCATAGGATTATTTACTGAATTCAAAAACTAATAAGCACACTACTGGGTATATAAGAGCGCCAAGTTTTGAAAAAAAAAAAGTCATTTTTCAAGTTTAATTTGATGGATTAATTAAACTTTACAGTTTAACTTCAATAACTTCACACAGGGAACCTGAGAGATGTGAGATGCAATTGATCACATATGTTGTTCTTCAAATAGAGATAATTATCTTTGGAAATGAACTGTAAATGTGGTTATCTAATTATTCTCATAGGCTGCTTCCATGCAATTTCCTAGGCCATTTCAATAGAAAAATCAGTACTATTACTACTTGATGTCTTGTAGGATATGTTTATTTTGCAAACGCTTTTTTCACAGTTCAGATAGGTTACTGGGATTCTGATATTCTAACACATAAAATATCCTAAAATCTTCAAGACCAAAGACTTGGTATTACCCAGATGTACACATTAATTTAGATTTCATTCCAAGGAGAACTTTATTTATTATTTTAAAGATAAATAATAAGTAATGTAGAAAAAAAATAGCATAGTATTATTCTTCCTGACAAAATCAAGTTTCATTGAAATTTTTGTACCTACTGGAAGAGCAGTTCATTGATTTTGTTCCTTTAAAACTTAATTTTATTGAAGTAACTATTGGTTTCCACAATTGATACTATTTTATAAGTTTAGTATCTCTCTCCAGCCCCCCACCTCAGACGTCATGTAAGTGTACCTATGGCCAAATATCCCCAGTCCACCATCAGAGCCCACGTATGCTCTGGCCACTTTGTTCTCACCCTCCTCCTCCCCTCTGGGTGCCTCTGTTACGTGGTCAGCTTTCAAGACCTGGATTTTAGTTTTGACTTTATCAGACCCTTTCTTTGGTTTCTCTCTACTCCTCATGTAAGTGGCTCTATTTGGTGTTTGTTTGTCTTCTTCTAACTTATTTCATTTAGCATAACCCCTTCAGTTCCATCAAAGTTGCCTCAAATGGGATGGTTTTATTTGCTTTGATTGCCGATTAATGTTCCATCATGTGTGTATATGTGTGTACATTTGTGTACACACACACACATATACACACTCACTCTCCCTCTCTCACACACTGCATTTTCTTGATTCTCAGGGGTCTAGTTTTAATCTAACCGTGTATCATCAGGTTTTTTTGTACTCATAATTATTGTTGAGGAAAATTAATTGATATGTCCATAGCTTTATAATAGTAAATAAAGTTTATTGGTTCATAGCTAAGAAGAAGTAATTTTTGGAAATCCATTTCATTTAGATGAAATATTTATTTTTTGACAACAAAGTGTTAGAGTTCAAATTATATCTTTTATTTTTTTCATATGGAAATTTTACAGGTGCAAAGAAACATAATAGACAAGAATAACATATCATATCATATGAAATATATGGTAACTTTTGGCCTTTATGTAAATCATTGCATGAACAGATTTAAAAATTTATGTTGAATTATTTTCAACAACTTTACTAAACATTAGATTTCACATTAGATCAAGTTTACATAAAGTGCTTATATAGTCTCCCCATTAAATATACATTGTACATTTGGGAATATGAATGTAGCTCAAAATAATGAAAAAATCACTAGTAACCCTATTACATTGTCTGTTGGACTATATAATTTATAGAATTTTAAAACATTAAAAGGGTACAATATAGATAGAACTTTTAAAATGGTTGTAAATGGAATGAAAATGAATGGACAATGCTTCTTTTAGTCTTCCTACCATCTAACATTTAAAATTTGGGCCCTCCCTGGTGGTGGGTGTAAAGAGTTAAAGCACAGAACTATGAAGCTATACACAGACACTGCAGCACTAGCTCAATTCCAGTCAGGGAGCTGACCCACAAGGAGAGGCAGATCTCTCTTGGCCTGCTTCTTGTTCCCCTCAGCAGTGTACTTCATTGAACTGCCTGTTCTGCTCCCCACTTTGTCTCTGGTGAAGCCACTCACCACCCCTGTACCTCTGGCTTGTACCCCACTTCTGTATGCATAAGGAAATCTTTAAAAATATAAATAAAATTGTATGCCATATACTAAATTTTCAAGATTTGCCAGACTGTTTTATGTGCTTATTATGGATATTTGCTTAATTTAGTTTGCATATTCTCAATCCCTTTTGATGTTATCAACCCAATATTTTCTACTTTTGATTATATAAATTATTTGGAATAAAAACAGAAGTAAAGGAAACAAGAAACCACAACAAAATAGTAATAAAAGCCTGAGTTACATGAAAAGTAGTGATATTTTCTACCTATTTATTTTCTACATATGCACTTAAATGTATATAAAATAAATTAAAAAATATATATGTGTGTGTATATATTAAGTAGTCACCACTTTTAAGTTGTTATATAAACAGCAAGCCGTAGTCTTATTACTTAATTACCAGAATACTATCGGATACCAAAAATCCAGCATCATCTAATGTGGGAACCCAGAAGTATCTCTCTGGAATTGATCCTTGTATCTGCTTACTGGGATGGAAGCCTGCCACTGTGAAATGAAAAAAAAAAAAAGTATATATAAATTTAAAAATTTGAAAAATGGAGGTGGGGGAAATTGGCCGTTTTCTTCTCAAGTAATTTACTTGTACTGGTTCAAAATATAGCTAGAGAATTTTTCTTTTTGTTCAATATATCACATGATAGTTTAAAAGTATAAATCTTACCTGATAATACAAGTCACAGTAGCTGACCCCCTTTTGTGATTTAAAATTCTAATATTAAATTTAATAACAAAATAGCTGAAGAAACTTGATATTAATTATGAATGTAAGAATTTATTTACTAGTTCTTCATCATTCAGCTATCAACCAGCTAACAGTATGACTTTGAACCTGAGGATATATTAATCTTTGTAAAGCTAATTTAATCCTTGGAATTATTAACTTGTTAAAAATGATTTAATGCATGTTTACTATTGGTTGGTTATACTAAGTTCTGAGAGTGGACTAGTTTAGTGTAAATGAAGAAAATTTTTTAAAAACATTTTCCTCCTTTTTCTCAAGAACTGTCAATTCAGAAAATACGTAGTTTTTCTTTCAAATTTTTAGATACAAAGTATAATTAATTAATGTCTGTAATATTAGGATAGGAAATGGGGACATGTTGGCAGGTTAAGTGTAAGAGATGTGTATTTCCATTTCACTGTGGCAGGCTCTCATCCTAGTAAGTAGATACAGGGATCAATTCCAGAGAGATATTCCTGGGCTTCCCACAGTAGATGATTTTTGGTAATAAGATGGTATTCTGGTAAATAAGACTAAATCTTGCTGTTTATATAACAACTCCAAAGTGGTGTCTACTTAATTGTCAGGTTGTTCATTATCACTTATGTGTGGTATGGCTGAGAGCTCTGGAGAATCCAAATTTATTGCTGTAATAGGAACCAATCCAATATCACTGTCTTTTGATAGCCACCACCTGAGAGAAGACAATTAAAGTAAATTGGGGACATTTTCCAAAGCTGTAAAAACTGACAAGATGTGCTGTTAAGTTATCCAAATGGAACGTGACACTTGATCAGCAATTTTGTTGAGAAAGAACGAATAAAAATCGTCAATATGAAATAAAGAGCTTGATGTCTAAAGACTACAACATTTCTGTTAACTGTTGAGAGTGAGGTGAAGATGCCATGGTAGGTTAACTGTTCAGCTTTGAAAAGATATATAAAAACATCATATATTTTATTTTCAAAAACAAAACCCAGAAAAGAGGGCCTCTCTGGGTATGGGGATTGAGTCTCACAGCTATCTTTCTATTGCCATTGAAGCCTGAGTTTTATTCTTGGTCAGGGAGCTGACCCACATATGGTACAGCAGACTTTTCCTATCTTGCCCACTGCTCCGCTTAGCAGTGTATTTTCCAGTGGGTCCACCTGTTCTGCTCCCCAATCTGATTCTAGTGAATCCTGTCATCCCCCTAATTTCTGGCCTATATCCCTGTTCTTCCATACATAAGTAAATAAAATATTAAAAAATAAAAAGAGGAGAATTGTATAGATGTGCAAAATAGAAAACGTTTTCAGTGCCTTGAGTCAAAACAAGTCATCTGATACTAATAAATGAAAGATAATTTCACATTCTTTTATTCCTGAGGAATGTACATAAAACTGTATTTGATGATTGAGAAACCGTTAAAATATATGGAATATCTTTAGAAATCACGTTTTGTCCACAAAAGGGGCTGCTGCCTCGACACTGATGACCTTTGTACATACATATGAAAAGTTTTTTTATTTCCCCAATTGAGTTATTTTCACTTGATGTGAAACAAGCCATATGGATCCCGACGAGGGCTGTAAAAATAAAAGTTCAACTGACTATTTAAAAGGATAGATAAAATAACAAACTTCTGCCTAGTTATATCAGGTCCAATGATTTTTTTTTTAAAAAAATGAAATATCTGTCATTTATGAGATCTTTAGGAATTAGCAGATATTTTCTTAACTTGGTCTTAAATCATGAAGTGAATTAAAAGATACCCTCACAAACTCTGGACTCCCGCAACTCAAGAGAGGAATATGAAGACTGCAGAAAATTTATAATAGGATTATACTAGATTATTGGGGGCTAGATTACTACATTTAAATGAGTCAAAAATTTGATACTGATCTGTTATAGATGAAATGAGAAAATTACAAATATACTGCAATGTCCTATCACAAGGTAATATAGTTTATAGAAAAGAAAATATTTTTCAATGTTAACATTCCCTGCTCTGTGTACTTCATAGTTTCAGAAACATGGTTTCTGCTTAGCAGATATTGCTTTATAACCTTCAATATCCCAATAAAGTAGGGGTCAGAGGAGTTAATGGACTATCTCTTCCTCCTTATAGTCACCTTCAATGAAGCATCTTTTTTTTCCCTTCCAAAATAACAATATCTTTGACTTAAAGTAGATTCAAGTGCCTGATTTCCCCCCCCCTAAGGAAGTCTTTAATTAATAGACTTTACACATTATAAACATTATTTTAATAATGGAAGGGGTTTCAACTTTTCACCATTAAGAATGCTATTGGGGCCCTCCCTGGTGGTGCATCGGGTTAAAGCACAGCACTGAGAATCTAAAGCTGCTTCAGCATGCATGAGTTCGATTCCCGCCTGCCCCGGAGGTGACCACATGTTGTGGCAGACCTCTCCTGACCCGCCCGCTGCTCCCCTCAGCAGTGTACTTCGTCAATCTTTCTGTTCTGTTTCCCACTCTGTCTCTGGTGAAGCCTCTCACCGCCCCTGAGCCTCTGGCCTGTACCCCAGTTCTATATGCACAAATAAATAAATCTTTAAGAATGCTATTGGTTGTGGGTTATAGCAACATGGATGGAGCTAGAAGGGATTATATTCAGTCAACTAAGACAGAAGGAAAAAAAAAAAGCAAGAAACTAATCATGGACACTGAGCAGGGGAAAAGAGGGATCAAAACAGGGCAGAGAGAGCACAAGAAATTATAGTGATGGTGCAATGATGATTTGGTGGGAAGTCTACAGAATTCTTATGAAAGAATAAATAAAACATTGACAAAAAATGAATAATGATATACATACACACACATATAAAATGGAAATGGGGGAAAAATTCAAAGTTTAAACAAAAAGATGCGTGACTGTTCTTTCTCTCTACTCCCTCCATTTTTCTCCCTCCACCCCTCTTACTTCAAAGATGGGGAGAGGGTAAGTAGATTGATTGCCAGCCAGACAGATACACAGGCAGAAAAATAAGGAAACCACAAGTATCTATATATGTACCTACAGGTATCTTTGCAAATGCTTCTTCCCTTTCTTTTATTTATTTATTTATGCATACAAGAACTGGGGTACAGGCTGGAGTGGGGTGGTAAGAGGATTCAGCAGAAGAAAAGTGGGAAGCACAATAGGTAGATACACTGAAATATACTGCTGAAGGGAGCTTGGATGAGACAGAAGAGGTCTGCCACTGCATGTGGGTCACCTCCCTGACCAGGGATTGAACTCGTGCTGCAGTGATTATGGATAGTTTTATGGAGCTGCACTTTAACAAACTCTTGCACCATCAGAATGACCCATAAGCACTTTCATTTGAAGGACAGTAATTCATATCATAATAGGGAAATAACCTGAGAAAGACAATAATCAAACTGGAAAAAATATCAGCAAAATAGTTGCCTTTGCTGATCAATATTATTACTCAAAGTGACCAGTGAAACAAATATAAGCAAAAATACTAAAGTAAGATTGTCATTTTAGCCTGTGATAACATTCAAGACTGGTAAGATCAGAATAATTAAGATATTAAAAGAAACCTATGAAGATTTTGTTATATATAATTGTATGTTTATAAAATATGCGCACAAAATGAATAAATGAATATATGTATATATGAAACTATTAATATGCAAAATGTATTTACTTGGGGATATTTGTATATTTTATTTTCATAATTCTACATTTAGAATAAAACTAATTTTTTTTAGTGAATTTAATCTGCTTCACATATTTACATATATGTTTACTTACATACAGACTAATACTATGAAGGAACAATTTCAGGCCACTTTTCCATTCTAAAGTCATGTATATATGTCACAGATTTCATCTGTATAAGTACACACATACATGAATATGTTTACCTTTTTCATAATATCTTGTTGTTTGAAGCATGCACTATAAAGTCTTTTCAGATTGACTTCTTGTAAATATGCACTCATTGCTCTAAATGTATATAGTATTTTAAACCATTGTTACCTAAACTTCAATAAATAAATGAAAAAATGTGCAGTTAAGATTCCTCCCTATTTTTTAAAATCTTTATAGCTGCTTTCTTTTGAAATGCTTAGTTATATTCCACATTTGGATATATCATAGATAATTTATTCATTCACTACTAAGGGATATATTTATTGTTTCTGAGCTTTAGCAACTAGGGTTAAAGGTATTGTGAATATTCAGGTCCAGATTTTTGTGTGAATGCTAAGACTTCAACATAGGTTTTATTTGGGTAAGAAGAAATATGATTGTATTATATGTTAAAAGAGTATGTTTAGCCTTGTAAGAAATAGTAGAGTTGTCTTCCAAAATGAACGTACATTTTTCATTCCAACCAACAATGAATGAGAATTCTGCTGTTCCACATATTTACCAGCAAGTGATGTTACTAGTGTTTTAGTTTGTTGGTCTTTCTAATAGGTGTGTAGTAGTAATGACTTGTTTTCACTGGAATTTCTTGAACTCTCTGATGACATATAATATGAAGCATCAGTTCATATATTTATTTACTATCTGTATATCTTCCCTGATGGGATATCTGTTTAGGCCCTTGCCCCATTTTTAATCAGATTATTCTCCTATTGTTGAGTTTTGTCAGTTCTTTGTATATTTTGTATAAAGTATGCCTTTTGTAAGTATTTCCTCCCATTCTGTGACTTATCTTCTCATTCATTACATTACCTTTGATAAAATAGAAGTTTTAAATTTTAATGAGTTCCTTCTTATCAATTCTTTCTTTCATGGACAATGCCTTCACTTTTGTTTTTAACATGTCACCACATGACAAGGTAGAATATTGCATTGTGCATTTAGATCTGTGATCCATTTTGAGATAATATGTGCATACTTACTCTTCCTTACTTCATTACTTTTCTAGTCTTCTTTCAATGGTCAATAGTCTTGTGTCTGAACAATTCCATACAGAATAATCTTCAGTACAAGCTTGATGATGTCATGCTTGCAAATTTTTCTTTTCTTTTCTAAAGATTTATGCATACAGAACTGGGATACAGGCCAGAGGTCCTGGGGCGCTGAAAGGACTCACCAGAGACAGAGTGGGAAGCAGAACAGGCAGATTGACAAAGTACACTGCTGAGGGGAGTGGTGGCAGAGACAAAAGGGGTCTGCTGTGCCATGTGGGTCACCTCCTTGGCAGGGATTGATTTGCACTGAAGCAGCTGTGACTAGCTTGGTAGTATTGTCCTTTAACTTGTTGTACCTTCAGGGAAGGCCCCAATTTTTTTCTTTTTCATTTTATTTTTTTGCCTGATGATTACTTTATTTTACCTTCATTCTTTATAGATATTTTTGGTAGATGAAATATCTAGATAATCAAGTTTTTTTTTATTTAATGTTGCTTCTAATCTTAATAGTCTATTGTTTTATGACTTTTGGTGTTTTTGTCGACAAGTCTATTTTGTCTAGCTTTAGTCCTTTGTTGTTTCCCTTACATTTTTTTTTCCTTGAATCTTACATTTTTGCACATGGATGTGCACTTGTTCTAGAGCCACTTGATAAAATACATTTTTCCTCTAAATTGTAAAAAAAATGTAGGTGAAACCTAACAATTAAAATGTCACAACAATGTAATAACAGTCTTTGCTTTCCATACATATTTGTACTCGAACATTTAAAAAGTGAACTTAAAAAATTTGAACATAGGTAAATTAATGTTAGGCAAGTGCAGATAACAAAGCCATTACAAATTAATTTAATAAAACAGGGTATTTTTTTGCTTATGTAACTGAAAGATATGTGGGGTTTGCTGGTTTAATTGAAGATAAACTCAGGGCCTCAATGTATGTCACCAGGCTCTTCCTGTAACTGTATTCTTAATTCTCCTTGATTATTTAATTTTCAGAGAAGCTTTGTCTGCAGAGCAGTGTAGTAGCTGTGTTATCACTTCAACATTCTTACTCATCAGTGCAAATTGGGATTTTGGCACTCAATTTTATTTACCCACTTGGAGTATTCTGCAATATTTAGGAGCTATAGCAGTAGTGATTGGTTTAGATGAAGGTCACTTACTTGTGCCTTGATCCAGAGGTTTAATCTACCTTACCTAAGTTAGGTGTGTTCCTAAGAGAAGGGATATTTGTGATAATGTTACAGACATTTGTGAATGAATCTAAGAAGACAGGGAAATGATAAAAGCAAATATACGATGATAAATGGTCATATTTAGAATAAGCAGGTGCCAGTGTACAGTAGGAAAACTGGCAGAGTTGTCACGTTTTTAGCAGACACTGATGCTTTTACTTACTATAATGACTTTGCAATTCATAGTTTTGTTTTTACTATTCCAGGTAAATGCAAATAAGGCTGAGATTCATTAGAAGCTTTGGGATCACCCCACCTGTAGTTGTGATTGGTGTTACACCTTGCTATCCTCACTTAAAAGTTCTATATTAGTTTACTATCATTAGTCCTATTCTTTACAAACTTCATTTTTGTTTCATCCAAACAATAATCAGTTTGGTGCACCCCTTATGCTAGTACACTAACTTTATTCAATTAGTATTGATCATGAAACAGAAAGTTCTTAGAAGACAATTTGGTTTCCCAGATAGCAGTTCTTCTTCAAGTGACATTGACTTGAAATGTTGCTAAATGCACTTATGTAACTAATGTAATGAGGGAAAATTTAAATGTGCAGATGGCATGTTTATCATGGCTTTTCTAATCCATATGGTTCTGCAGTTTTGGGATGCCCACACAGGTGGATAGTGTGTTGTTGAGCATCCAACCCACTCTCAGTGACTTAACAAAGTTCTTCTGGTTTATACATCATTCTGAGTGCATACAGAATGACACTGCTTTCCTTACTAAAAAAGGAAATCGAAGTTGAATTCACTACCATCATAGAATAACTTATTAATTCCCAAAACTAGGTACATTAACTGTAATTTGGAACAAATCACTTAAAACATTTTTTCAACTCTAATAAATAACCAGTGTTATCTAGCATAATCACTGCATGCCCTATTTTGCTTTAATAGACTCGTTATCATGGACATATCCCTTTGCTTAATTTTCTGATAGATTGTAAGTAACTAAAGGGAAGCCAAGATGGTTTTAGGAAAAAATTCTCTGGGCTAACATGTCACTCATGGAATAATAACCTGCAGTGGATGACAGTTCTCACACCAGCTGCTTGACATCTGAACAGCTGCCAGTGCCCTAGGAAATGTCACATCATCAGATATAGGCTCTGAGTGTGTGAGCCGCAAAAATGTATCAGGTAGAGGCCAGCACCCCAGGCCATGACTAACACCCCAGGCCCCATCATCCTATAAGCTTGAAGCGGGGGTTCAGCTGTCAGTTTAATAAATGAGTAGCCTCTTTGTTTTGATCAGTGTTGTCAAGGCTTATTTCAAGAAGGAACTCTGATTCCTCTCACAGGCTAGCCCAGCCAAAGTCAATTGGTACAATTTCAAGGTGAATTTATTCATTCTTTTTAAAGTTCTGTGCGCGAATATATCAAGACAGTTGAATAAATTGAAATAAATAGACTTGGAGTTACATATTCTCCCAGTAATTGAAATAGTTTCCCCCCAATATATTTATAGTAATAATTCTACCTTTATGAAACCCAGTCTAGCTACAGAAAGGGAAGCACAGAATTACCATTTTGATAACATATTTGGAAAATGCAATTGGGGCTAATATGTTGATAAGGGCACCTGAAAGTTGTCCTTGCCTTTAACCATTCCATGTTAAACTTTGAGTAAAGCACCAGCCTGACGACTTGATAAGGATGCCTGATTAGCCTGCACTGTAGTGCAAATATTTCCCTTGAATTTAGTCTCTTCTAAATAGTAAAGTCCAACACCAGCTCTTTCTATTTTATAGCATTTTGCATCTGAGTTACAAATATACTGTACTACATATATACCCTGAACTGGGAAGCAGCTTCTTGTTGATGTTCTTTTGAAATGAGCATATCTAGTTAATTTGATGTGTAGAATTAATTTAACATGGGTCACCTTAACTTACCATCATTGTAATTTTTAATGACATACAATCATTTTGAATTATAGCTTCCAGGCTCACTTGTTTTTTCTTCTTCTTCTTCTTCTTCTTCTTCTTTTTTTTTTTTTCAAAAAGGCTGATGCTGAATTATAGCCAGAGAGAGCTACTGTAACTCAAAGCTCTCTAGCTCTCTAGATTATGGTAGAAAATCCTTCCCAACTTTATCTGCATATGATGGAGAGAGAGAGAGTTAATCCCATATACTTATAACATACTGTTTTTAAAAGGATTTTCAAAGCATAAAATATCTTATCTGGAAAGTATGGTTCCTCTGAAAACCATCACTAAGCCTTGGGAAATGCTACAATCTGAGATTTAGGAAGGAAAATACTTTGACTTGATAATGAAAGATACCTGGAAGTGATTGGCATTTCCTCACTGTAAAGTCAAGTAATTGAGGTGTAATGGTAAGAAGGGGTTTAGGGAACAACTTTAGCCAAAGATAATCCTTTGAAAACTTGAAGTGATGGTTATGATTCTCCCCCCCCCCCGACAAGCAGTCTATAAAAGTGATCAAATTGATTAACTGAGGATGTCATTTTCCTTCCTTTATTTCCTTTTATCTCATTCTTTTAAAGCAAATTGAGGCTCCCTTTCCTCTCTATCAGGACACCTATGAGCTCTGATGTATGACCCATGGGCAAACAAGCTTTTCTTAGCTACTGTCTGGAACATTATTATTTTATAAAGCACAAACAATAAATGTGTGAGTTACAGTCAGACTGAGGAGATGTATGACTTGAATAATATAAATTTTAAAAGAATATTTTTACCTCTGGGTCATTTCTTAAAAATGAGTATAGCCAAGTTGATATTGATTAAAAGTCTTCTTTCATAATTCTTCCAGGATAACCCAAATGAATGAGCTGAAAATCTGAGCTCTGATATTGTGGGTGGATAGCTATGCACTTATAACACATTATTGAAGCAGCATCTGCGTTGATAGTGAAGAGATACCATAATTCTTTCAGACTTGAGCTCACCTTAAATAGGAGGGAGTGTGGAAGAGGTCAAAAGAGCACATGCATAGCTTTGGATATAGATGCTTTTCTGCTGGTTTATACTATTTGTTGATAGTACTTTTGTTAAAGGACACCCCAATGGGAATTGGGTCGCCTGTCTGTGGGTCCTCACCTGCCATGAAATCTGTACCTGTTACACTTTTATAGTGAAAAATCTGTAAAGGAAAAAATGATTTTTAAAGTCTAGAACTATTTGAGAACATGGAAATGGCAGGGACTGTCCATTTTGATAAAGACCTGTGCCTAAACAAAATGTGTCTTTGAGTAATGCAATTGCCTTAGGAGACTTTGTCTGAAAAGTTAGTTTTTCACTATCCAGGCTTCTTGCCTTGTCTTAACCTGCAAATAAGCAGTTATTTTTTTTCAAGGAGTCTTCGTCCCCCCCCCCTTTTTTTGTTTTGTTTTGTTATATTCTTCCTTCAAACCACCCATGCCCATACTTCATCTCCCTCTCTCTTCTACACCTTCCACTCTTACCTCTGGTAACCATTATCTTCTTTTGTTGTTGAATTCAAATATCAAGTTTTCTGTAGAGATTTTTATAGAAGTCTGTTCCTTTCCATTCCAGACTAAATGAGGACTTAGACTAATTTGTCTCCCGAAGCTGGTGTTTCCCAGTTTCTCTGTAATGTTGATGGAAATATCTGCTCTTGCTGTTGTTTGAACCACTAAAGCAGCAATCAGTGAACTTCTGTAAAAGGCCAGCTATTAAATAACTTAGACTCTGTTCTCTTTCTTGGAACTACTCAGCTCTGCTGCTGTAGTGTTAGAACAGTCATAATATATAAATAGATGGTTGTGGTTGTATGTGTGTGTGTGTGTGTGTTTAAGATTTATTTATGTGTGCATACAGAACTGGGATGCAGGCCAGAGGTTCAGGGGCAGCGAGAGGCTTCACCAGAGACAGAGTGGGGAGCAGAACAGGCAGAGCAACGAAGTACTCTGCTGAGGGGAGCAGCAGGCAGGTCAGGAGAGGTCTGCCATGCCATGTGGTCACCTCCGGGGCAGGAGGGAATTGAACTCACGCAGAAGTGGCTTTAGATTCTCAGTGCTGTGCTTTAACCCGCTGCACCACCAGGGAGGGCCCGTGGTTGTGTTTGATAAAGCTTTTTAAAAAATATATAATGGTTTATTTTTACATCATTTTGTGCATATTTCCATCTCATTTGCAAATCCCATTGGGCTTCCCATCACCTAATCACTCAGGTGCCATCACCGTAGTCCAGAGCATTTCCCTCCCGCTGCTGTATTTGATCCCATTCCCCACTCCACCCCACAAAATGTCTCTGGTATATAGCTGTTCATCATTATCATTATTTTCTTGCCTGTTCCGTTATATTCCTGCTATGAGAGAAACCATCTGGTATTTTTCCTTTTCTTTATGGCTTATTTCACTAAGCATGATCTTTTCCAGCTCCATCCATGTAACTACAAAAATACATGTGTTTCTTTCTTTATTTTTTTGTTTGCCGAGTAATATTCCATTGTGTATGTGTACCACATCTTTTTAATGCAGTCATCTATTTTTGGGCATGTGTGATGTTTCCATGTCTTTACAATTGTGAATAAAGCAGCAGTAAACATGGGGGTGCAGGTATCTTTTTGAATTAGTGTTTTTGTGTCTTTTGGGTAGGTATCTAGGAGTGGGATTGCTGGGTTGTAGGGAAGCTCCATGTTTAGCAGTTTGAGGAACCTCCAAACAGTTTTCCATAGAGGTTGTACTAGTTGCATTCCCACCAGCAGTGCAGGAGAGTTTCTTTTTCTCCACATCCTCGCCAACAGTCATTGTTGCTAGTTGTTTGCAGATGTGCCATTCTCACTGGGGTGAGGTGGTATCTCATTGTGGTTTTAATTTGAATCTCCCTTATTGCAAGTGATGTTGAACATTTTTTCATATGCTTGTTGGCCATCTCCTTGGAGAAGTGTCTTTTTAGCTCTTCTGCCCATTTTTTGATGGGGTTGTTTATTTTTGTTGCATCTCATCAATTCCCCGTATATCTTTGTGATCAATTCTTTATCGCTAGTTTTGTGTGAGAAATTTTTTTCCCTATCAGTGAGGTGTCTGTTTTTTGTAATATCTCTTTTGCTGTACAGAAGCTCTTTAACTTGATGTAGTCCCATCTATTTATCCTTGCCTTCACTATCATTGCATTGGGTGCTCTATCTTTAAAGATGTTGCTGAAGTGTATGTTGCATGGTGTTTGGTCCACCTTTGCTTCCAGGTATTTTATGGTTTCCATTCTTATGTCTAGGTCTTTAATCCACTTCGAGTTGATTTTTGTGTATGGTGAGAGGTAGGGATCTAGTTTCATTTTTTTTTGCAGGTAGCTTCCCAGTTTTCCCAACACCATTTGCTGAACAAACTTGCTTTGTTCCATTGTATCTTCTTTGCTCCTTTGTCAAAAATTAGCTGTCCATAAAATTGTGGGTTTATATCTGGGTTTTCTATCTGAATTCACTGGTCTTTATGTCGTTTCTTGTTTCAGTACCATGTGGTTTTGATTATTATGGCTTTGTAGTATAGCTTGAAGTTTGGGATTGTAATGCCTCCATTCTCTTTCTTCCTAGTCATCAGAGTTTTTTTTCTATTAAAGGTCTTTTGTTGTTCCATATGACTCTTCAACAATATTTTTTCTATTTCTTTGAAAAATGTCATTGAGACTTTTACTGGGATGACGTTAATCTGTATATCGCTTTTGGCAGGGTGGCCATTTTGATGATGTTAATTCTCCCGATCCATGAGCAGGGGATGTCTTTCCATTTCATGGTGGCTTCTTAAATTTCTTTCTTTCTTTTTTTTTTAAAGATTT
>NW_004567127.1:25016193-25018454 GCF_000260355.1 Condylura cristata | reverse complement strand
GTTTCTTCTGATTGGTTGTTTGTGTATAGGAAGGCCTCTGATTTTTGTGTGTTGATTTTATATACTGCTACCTTGCTAAACTGGTTGATGATTTTGATTAGTTTCTCTGTGGAGTTTTTAGGGTTTTCCATGTAGATTAACATATCTACAAATAAGGACAGTTTTACTTCTTTTCCTATTTGGATTCCTTGTATGTCTTTTTCCTGTCTTATTGCTCTGGCTAGAACTTTCAATGTTATGTTGACGTGCAGTGGCAATAGTGGACACCCTTGTCTTGTTCCTGATCTCAAGGGAAAGGCTTTCAGCTTTTCTCCGTTGAAGATAATATTGGCTGTGGGTTTGTCATAAATGGCTTTTATCATGTTGAGGTATGTTCCTTCTATTCCGAGGATTTTGAGGGCCTTAAACATAAATGGGTGTTGAACTTTGTTGAATGCCTTCTCCACATCTATTGATATGATTATGTGGTTTTTATTTTTCTGTCTGTTGATGTGATAGATTACATTAGTTGATTTTCTGATGTTGAACCATCCTTGTGCTCCTGGGATAAAGCCCACTTGGTCATGGTGTAGTATTCTTTTAATGCATTGTTGGATTCTGTTGGCTAAGATTTTGTTGAAGATTTTTGCATCAGTGTTCATTAGGGAGACTGATCTGAAGTGTTCTTTTTTGTGTTTTCTTTGTTAGGTTTTGGTACTAGTATGCTATTGGCTTCATAGAAAATATGTGGTAGTTTTCCTTCTTTTTTGATTTTTTGGATGAGTCTGTGTAGAATAGGCACTAGTTCTTTTCTGATCGTTCGGTATAATTCATTTGTAGATCCCTCTGGTCCTGAACTTTTATTTTGGGGGAAGATTTTGACTACTTCTTCAATTTCCTTGCTTGTAATTGGCTTGTTTAGTTGTTCCATTTATTCTTTATCTAGCTTTGGGTGGTCGTAGAGTTGTAGGAATTTGTCCATTTCTGCTAAATTGTCCAGCTTGTTTTTATATAGTTGTTCATAATATTCTCTGATTATTCTTTTGATTTCTACTGGATCTGTTGTGATTTCTCCTCTTTTGTTTATGATTGTATTTATTTGTGCTTTCTCTTTTTTCTTTGTGAGTCTGGCTAGTGGCCTGTCTATCTTGTTTATTTTTTCAAAGAACCAACTTTTGGTTTCATTGATTTTTTGGATTGTTTTTCTAACATCCATTTCATTTATTTCTGGTTTGACTTTTATTATTTCCTGTCTTCTACTGACTTTAGGTTATTTTGTTGTTCTTTTTTCAGTTCTTTAAGGTGGGACATTAGGTTGTTTCTTTGAGTTATTTCTTGATTCTTTATGTGAGCCTTTAATGCTATTTATCTTCCTCTTATAACTGCTTTTAATGTCCCATAAATTTTGGAGATTTGTGTCGTCATTCTGATTATTCTCTAGGTATTTTTTTTTTTAATTTCTTCTTTGGTTTCCTCATTGGTCTAATGGTCCTCCAATAGGGTGGGTTTCAGTCTCCACATGGTAGGTGGATTTCTTGTGTTCTTCATATGGTTTATTTTTAGTTTGATTCCTTCATGGTCAGATAAAATAGTTGGTATGATTTTGATCTTAGTGTATCTGTTGATATTTATCTTATGACCCAGTATGTGGTCAATCCTAGAGAATGATCCATGTGTGTTTGCGAAAAATGTGTACTCAGATTTTTTAGGGTGCATCTATTGATGTCTGTAAGACCCATGTTGTCCAGGTCCTTTTTCAGTGTCTTTGCATATTTTTTGTCTTGCTGATCTGTCCATTGTGGAGAGTGGCATGTTGCAGTCTCCTACTATGTATGTACTTTCTCTGATAAACATTTTCATAGATGGCAGTAGTTTCCTGATATATTTTGGTGCTCCTTCATTTGGTGCATATGTGTTGATGATTGTTATGTCTTTTATTGTATTGTCCCCTTAATTGTAATGTAGTGGTCTTCTGTGTCTCTTTTAACCTTTTTTTAGTTTGAAGTCTATTTGATCATACATAAGTATACCTGTTCCTGCCTTCATTTTTGGTCCATTGCTTGTTTTCCATCCTTTTATTTTCAATCTGTTTTTTAATCTTTTATAGTTAGATGTGTTTCCTGCGGCTAGCAGGACATTGGGTTCTGTTTTTTTTTTTTTTTTAAAGATTATTCATTCATACAGAACTGGGTTACAGGCCAGAGATGCGGAGGGTGAGCAGATCATCAGACACAGAGTGGGGAGAAGAACAGGCAGATCAATAAAATATACTGCTGAGGGGA
>NW_004567127.1:24947744-25015178 GCF_000260355.1 Condylura cristata | reverse complement strand
TTTTTTTTTTTTTTTATGTCTTATTTTCTTTCTTCAGTTCTTGGATTGCTTGTCTCATATCATTTTTTTCTTTTTCATCTATTTCATTTATATCCTTGTTTGCATTCTTCAACTCCTTGATGGCTTTCCTCATTTCATTTTATTCTTTCTCATCTTCTTTTTATTTGTTTATCATGATGATTCTGAATTATTTATATGGTAAGCTGAGCCGATTTTCTATTTCTTTGGTGGTTTGTGCTGACTGATCTTTTTGTGTTGAATTTCCTCCCTGTGGGCTTGCTTGAGTATGTGTTTGTCTTTTTTTCCACGTTGTGTATTTTCTAATACTTTCTATTCGTTGAGACATGGTGTTGCTATTATTGACTGGCATTCTTTCTGGATGTTCTTTCTGGATGGCAGAGGGACTTCCAGACACTTCAGTTGTGGAGGGTATTTTGAGCCTTGTTTTGTTTCAATATCTCCTGTTTATACAGCCCCTACTGTGTGGAATTATGTCTTCCATCTCTGCCAGTGACACTCTGGCATCTCTTGTGGTGTTCAGCTTCTTCTGGTAAATCCTTGAGTCCTTGTCTCTGGAAGGTGCCTGTTGATCTTTGTAGCCTTCTGATGTCCTGATTTCCCAATATGCTTGGACGCAGCTGTGGGGGATGGGGTGCATTAGAAGTGTTGCAGCTGGGGTTGTGGTTGAGCCAGTTTTGTTTATTTTCTGAGCTCTGTGAGTCTTGCAATGCAATGCCTTCCTGGCTCACACGTCTTCCGGCCACTGCTGTTCAGTAACACCTTGAGTCCTAATTCTACATGTCCCCAAGTTGTGCAGGGTATTAGTCCTCCCTCAAGGCCTCCAGAGCTCTTTGTGCCCACTCAAAGCTTTGTCTCCCTGAACAGTCTTTCCCTACCACTTGAAGGAGTGTTAATGAGCCTGTTTTTTATTTAGTCTAGCCATTTTTTTTTCTTCCCCTTTTATCTTAGGGGCTTTGTGAACTTGCTGGCCCCACCTTAGTGACTAATGCCAGGGACAAGCCTTCAGGCCTATGCTGTGGGGGTGGGTGTAAGGGTTATAAGCCTTGCATCTGCTCCAGTCACCAGATACCAGATTTTCCTCCCCACCTCCTGGGCTCTATGTGCTCACTTGCGCAGTCTTTTTCCACAGCTTTGGTTCCACTCACTGAGCCGAATGAACAGGAAGCCTCCCTCTGGGGCACTCCCCTGATTAGAGTTGTAGGATTCTGCTTATTCTGTCTGTGGTGCTTCCGGATAGGAGTTCTCTTATCAGACCTCCCCAATCACTGATTCTCCCTCAGTTATCTTCCTTCTAGTGAGTCCAGGGTGTTCTCATTTGGGTTGAAACTCATATGTAAGTCTATAGTCCATTTTCCGTCCTAAATTCCTGCACAAACCTGGATGCAGTGATTTTGGTGTCTCTACTCTCCCAGCATCTTGCTGTTTCTCCAGTGTTTTTTCTCTTAATAAAACTTTATGTGTAGTAATAGGTGGGGAAAGGGGAGGCTGGATTTAATACCAGGGCTATGGTCAGCAGACTCTTGTGCTCTATAATAAGAAAATCTAAGTAATGAGAACTTATTCTAATTCACAAGCATACATGAATGTAAATTATAGTCAGCTCTATATGTACTTCCCATTAAACTCTTCAAACCACATATTAAACCAATCTGTTTTTACAATTGTAGAACAAAAGACATTTGGTAGACCTTAATGTTTAGTTGCATAGATTAATTTAATGTTTTTAAAATTTATTGTGTATTTACCTTGGACTAAAGAGCAGAGAGAGAGAGCATATCATGGAGCAGAACCAAATCAACCAAACCATTAAATAAGCATAATTACTTAAATCTTTGGTGAGAAATTTATAGAAAGTAAACTAGAATTCTGAGATGGAGAATAATGGTGGTAGGGAATCTACTTTATATTTAGTGATTTAAGGACCTCTTAGATTGTTTTCTCTTTTAATTAGGAAGAAAGATGTGACAGGGTAGGGCCCTATATGTACATGAATCCAGTGGCAACAATGAACTAATTAATTAGGATATTTTAAAAAAGGTTACTAATTTGCTGAACAGGTATACTTATATATAACGTAACTCAAAAGGTACAATATACTGTCAAACTGTATTTTCTTACCTACATGCCCCAACTGCATAGTATTCCTCTATAGATAAGATGCTGTTATCAATTTTCAGCTTTTCCATAAATTTAGATTTTAGAAAATAAATGTTTGGGGCTCTCATCAATGGCACAATGCATTAGAGCTCAGCACTGCAAGCTAGTTGCAGCCACTTCAGTGTGAGTTGGTTCCACAGCCCCAGAGGTGACCCACATGTTGCGGCAGACTTCTCCTGACCCACCCACTGCTCCCCTTAGCAGTGTACCTCGTCAGTCTGTCTGTTCCGTTCCCCTCTCTGTCTCTCATGAATCCTCTCACTGCCCCTGCACCTCTGGCCTGTACCCAGTTCTGTTTGCGTAAATAAATAGTAAAAAAAAAAAAAGAAATGTATCAGTTTCCTCCTTTTTTTGTGCATTCATTCATCAGCACATATGAACTCACTAGAATATTTGAAAGCTTTCATGATGGGCAATTGGCATATTTCTTAACTGTTTTATATACGAAGAACTGCAGTGAAAATGCTCACACTTACCATTTTGTGTTAGAGGTCTGTGCTAGGAGACCATGCCACAGGACTTTCACTTCTCTGCATGTCTTATGACCATAAATATTGGTTGCTGTTTTTTTTTTTTTTTTTTCCCTCTTCTCTAATAGTTTTATCAAGAATGTTTATTTGGCAAACAGCCATGGAATATAGAGATGGTATCTCCTTCTGGTCAGCATAAAGAGCTCAAATTCCTAAACTCATTTGTGATGGAAACTTATCAGATTCTAGCACATTCTGTGTTGCCTCTGTGGGGCATGGCAGGCAAGAGAAATGGATGAAAACCTGTAACTCCTGGTGGCTGTTCTCCCATGAGGAATGGTTCTTGACTTCCGGCTTGAGGACCTCCAGTCTTCTGCTGTGTTCCTAATGCTGCAAATGGCTAATCATTATCTCAGATTTGGAACAATCTCCAATTCTTCATATTTATAATAATCTAAATGGACTCCTAGCATTTTAATTGTGTCCAAAAACATCTTAGTAATTATCTTAACATCAACATATGTGCATTTATTTTTTCTCACCTGTCTCACTAGCAATCATTACCTAAATTTCGACATTTGTCAGTTTGCTTAAAGAAATATCTTACTGTACTTTAACTTGTATTTTACAACTATTGAGTTTGAAGATGAAATCAAGTATATAATAACTTACTCATAAATTTAAAATTTATTTAGAGTTCTTTAAGTTGTAAGAATTTAGACTGTCCCCTACCACGCATTAATTTTCATTACCGTTTTTAACTTTTGAAGTATTTCTCATGAATGAAAATTTTAACTAGTTAAGATTTATTAGTATTCTATTTTAAGGATTCTGGATTTAAGTAATATTACAAACTTTCCTACTCAATGATAATGTAAATATAAGCTGGCTGCTGTGTGTACTTTTCAGATTTGTTTCTACATTTAAATCTTTGATCCAGCTTCAGTATTAAAAACAAAAATTAAGATACATGTCCATCATATTTCTGTTTCTAGATTAGGGTGTTTTTTTTTTTTTTAAATTATCAACACATTGTGAGAAATCTTAATTGAGATTTGTAACAAAAAAGGATTTCTTCAAGAATAACTTAATCACACACTTGAGATAAACTATTAGCTGAATTTACTAAACCATTAAATTAAACATTTCAACTAATTACCAACATGCTATTGAATTGTAATATTTGCTTTGGCCATGAGGCCTTCACAGAGGGAGCGACTCAAAACATAAACCCTTCTTCGTTCTATCTTGAATTAAAGACATTGATATTTAAAAATTACAGACATGGAAAGTATGCTGATTTTAACCAGGGAGGTAATTTTCACCCCAAATTCACCAATATTAGTCCCAGTTGTTGTTCATAAAATGAGGTTTCTGTTTTGAATGAATGAGCTTTCACATTCATCTTTATAGACTTTTCTGTTTTATGAATCCAGTTCTTCCTTTAAGACCCAATTTATCCCCTGTATCTAAGGTGAAACTTTCCTTGACTTGATCTGTCCATAAGAAAGCATTATTTAAAAAGGGATGCTAATTGCAGAGTCTACTGCACTGTTTTTCTTCTCAAAAGCTACTTCCCTACTTACTGTCTTTTTGTAAAATCCCTTCACAGTATCTATGTGTGATTGAGCCAAAGGTACTTAGTTCAAATGTGTTACAATTAAACATATATCAGTGATTTAGATTTGTGATTCACAAATAGTTATTCTCATTACATGTTAACTTTAATCTAGTAGGTAGGGAAAAATGTGAAAATGTGTGTATGGAGAGAGAAAGATTGTGTGTTTGTGTGTGAGAGAGAGAGTGACAGAGAGACAGAGAGTCTTTAAGAGGGTAAGGAGGAGGAAGATAATGGAAGAATAATAGAGTCCAGTCAAGTCAAGTAGAAAAGAAAATAAGAGAAAAGAAAATAGGGATTTGGAGAGGGAAGTGTGAGAAAACAGCTCAAAGAGAGTCCAAGGAGAGAAACAGTTAAAGCTCTTTTTCTTAGAATGTTATGCCATTGTTAGGAGGATGCCTGAAGTAGTTAACGATATTGTATCATATTCCTGAAATTTCCTAGGAGAGTAGACCTTTTACAAAAATAGAAACTGTGATTATTTGAAGTAAAGTAGGTGTGAACTAATCTACCACACACACACACACACACACACACACACACACACATGCACAGCTTGTTATAAGGTACACCTTTATGCACACAATGTTATAGATCAATCGTGCCTTCATACAGTTGGGAGAAAAATTATAACAAGCAGTTCACAAGAAAGATCAAACCTGAGGATTTTGAAGAATATCTTGGTCTTGCTAATGCTAACTTCTCTCACTTCTTTCAGATATCCTATAATCTTAATAAAATATATTTTTCTATTGCTTAAGATGCATTATATTATAAATAACCAGAGTTGTAGCTAACATAGCAATATAAATTAATTATTAAATCATATTGAATTCATAAAAGTCATTTTCTAGATGAGTAAATGTATGGTGCAGAGTTATATCAAGCAGAAACTCATTGAAATTTTGTATGTGAGAAAAGCTGGAAAGGAAAAATGATCTTTTAAATTTAAGACATATTTACAAAAATGAGAAAGATCAAGGCTATTTTGGGAGTCAGAAATATGATGAACAGAGACAAGAAGTTCAAAGAGAGCAAAGAGAAGAAGACACAATATTTGATTAGAACAATTTTATATGGATCATGAGAGGAACTTGCCAATCTTGTGAGGGATGAAGGAAGTTTTTAGAATCTGGCAGTAGAGTTGATGCAGCAGGCATTTGTTAGGGCATTGCATTGTTCCGTCTTCATCCTATTTCAGGAAAAAAAATTTATGCTTACAGTTATTAAAAAAACAAAACAAGAAACATTGTTCATGAACACTTAGATGTACATTTGTAGACACATATGTATCCCAGATTAAGAAATTTCATAAGGGTAGAATACGTAAATGTTGACCTTCACAGTCTATAAGAGGGATTATGAGTAATGGTTTATTTGGTTTGTTTTATGTTTGAGAAAAATAGTTTTCTATACAGTGTAATCACAAGTTCTGTTCATTACAAGCGAGTGTATTTTTAAAAATGCATGCGGAGGTCCCACTTCTCTGTGGAAGTAATGGGATTTTCCTTTCCTCCACTCTTATAAAATTTTATTGAGGTAGGCCAGCAATCATAGGAGATAAACTCATGCCATTTTTGACAACATGGGTGGAGCTGGAAGAAATTGTGTTAAGAGAAATAGGTTTAGAAGGAAAAAGACAAATACCTGATGGCATCACTTATATGTGGGAAATAGAGAAACCAAGCAAAATGCCAGAAGAGTCAAAATTAAAAAAAACTAATCCTTAAAAGATGACCATAGAACTGAGACATCCAGAGAGGGGGTGAGGGCAAGTGCAGCAAGAGCAGAGTAGGAAGGGCGTACAAAGGACTATGATGGAGGGCTGTGGGTGCTTTGGTGGGTGTGGTATAATAACAACACCAGAAGGTGAGATCCTGTATTTCTTAATTACTGTTGAAAGTGTTGATCCTCACTTGTTTTTAAAAAGGCAGTGGCATGGTGCAGCATACTTCTAGGGAGATTACTCTGGTGCGAAAGTACAGTATTAAATGAAAGAGCTTTTACCCAGATGGAAGAGATGGCTTAGAAAATTGTATCAGCGAAGAGGCATTTAGCTGTAGGTCACAGAAAAATCTAATTCCACTATTTAAGGAAAGGGACGTGGAGAAGGGAGAGGAAGAACAAATTACATTTATCAGATCTCAAAACTTAAATAAATATCCATGGATAGAGATGACTTCAGGAAATGTCAGCTCTTAGGATTTAAATACCATTAGGTCTAAGTTTCTACTGACATCTGTATCTCCTAGTGCTGGCTTACCATTGCAGCTCTAGGTTTTCAAAGATGGGGCGCCAGGCTCTACACCCTGACTGGAAAAACACTATGGAACTCCCGCCCAGTTTCTCTGTGGTTCATGTCTAGCAGCAAAGAATGGATGCCTTTCTAGATTCATTCCCATATCCCTACACTTCAGTCTAATTGGCCAGCATAGGTGATGAACTCATCCCAGAACATCTATTCTTCTAAAGGATATAGAGCTTCACTTGGTTACATCTGGATCATGTATTTACCCACAAGACAGAGGAATGTGCAATGTTTAAAATTGATAAGTTGCTCATTAGTTTTTTCTGAAGGCTACTCTTCATACTTGATTTCATGTTTTGTGATGGGGAAGCAATACCTTTTGTAAGAGGGAAATCATTTATTGAGTTTTCTGTCTCAGAAATAAATCTAAAAGTCACAGTCTAAGATTTAAGATTTTTAGTATAGTTTTGTTTTATTAAGTATTCCAGAGCACACAGCATATGACACATTTCTTCTCATTGCAGACTTTCATAACATACATAACCCCTTGAAATCAGGAGTTTAAAATGAATATAGTGATACCTCCTTAACTCTGTTAAAGTGAACTGTACTGCTGTGATAAGAGGAAAATGTATGTTTGCCTTTGGAAGACTCATCATCTTTCCAAATCATGATTAGTCGGTGGCAGGACAATATAACACCAAATCATTTGCAAAGATAGCCATATTTGAAATATGAATCTTTTGCCAGTGCAAGAGATGTAGATGACAGTTGTAATCTCTTCAGATTCATAATTTACTAAGTTGTAGGCAAGTTAGCAGTGATTGATCACCTCTGAGCAGGGTGTTAGAAATTTTAAAATGACTTTATTGTATTACGTAAATGTGCAGTTTAAAAGTTTTAGGCTGTCCTTATCTCGACCTTAAGCGATGCTGGGGGACATGCTTACCTCTGGAAACTAAATGTGTGCAAGGACATACTTATTGTAATTCATATATCTGCTATAGTTTATTATGCATATTACACATAACACAGTGAATTGTTTATAGTATGAAAAATATTCTATTATTGTAAGGACATAAAGCATTTACTTACAGAAAAAGTATGACACAGATCTATAGGTCTTTGACCAAACAGTGAGATGAAATTGGCCACTGTTTCTTTAGCCAACAAAGAATATTTTGAGATAAAATTATTCAGAGTATAGTAGCAGGGTCAGAAAAGCTGAACTTACTCCCTATAATCAAATAAAAAATATTGTCGTTTATCATAGCAGCATGTTTGCCATTCAGAAACATCAAGGAAAAGTATATGAAGACTGCTGAATAATGTAGATGAAGGGGCTCTCAGAAATGGCTTTGTGTATGCTTCTGCTTATTATCTCCTGGAGAGAATGTTGTAAGATTGGTGTGACTTGGGACAGAGCAGAGGGAGTGTCCTTGGAAATATTTTAAGGACATTTGCTTCTACCTCAGAGCTCCCTCTTTTTCTTACTACAGCTCTGATTTGTTTGCACCCGCAACTCCTCTATGTGACTCTGTGCCAAACCAGAGCTTAACAGTTTTAGTTAAGACTTCATCTTAAAAGCTTGTATGAAGGATATTACTTCTCCCCAGGAGGCTTCCTCCATAAACCTCCACACTTCTTCAGTCCCTGGGTGTCTGGAGAAATGTAAATATTGGAGGTAAGATCAATTAGCTTTAACATTCAGAAAGTGTGATAATTTTCAGAGTATGTCTTCATCCCATGAAAATTAAGTCCTTAGCCAAGATCACATTTGACTCAACCAAAGGAAGATTTGTGTGACTCATAAATGAAATGTTTATAGGAGACTGGTTCCTTCTTGGCTTCACATGTGCTGAAACAATGCCTAGGAAACTATTGGAATAATGAAAGAACAATATTTGCAAAGAAGATCCTGGAAAATAGAGGTGCTTAGTTGGCAGATAATGAAGATAAATCTTAGGGAAGGAAATTTTACTTTGTTCTTTAATTTTTTTTAAAGATTTATTTATTTACACATACAGAACTGGGGTACAGGCCGGAGAGGATTAAACAGAGACATTGTGGAGAGCAGAACAGGAAGATCGATGAAGTACAATGCTGAGGGAGCAGCAGGCAGGTCAGGAGAGGCCTGACGCACCTTGTGGGTCACCTCCAGGTCTGAGGATCCATCTTGTGCTAAAGTGGCTTTAGCTTTTTCGTGCTGTACTTTAACTCACTGCGCCACCAGGAAGGACCCTGTTCTTTAATTTTCTATCAGAGCAAATATAAATAAGTACTTGTTAGGGAGGAGACAGACTGATTATTTTGGGTGTCTGGTGGCCTGGTGTTAGATACCATCACTGATTATATAAGATTGCTTGGGAAATTTTCACTTCTTTTTCTGCTTGGAAGGAAGGTACTAGTTTCTAGTTATGAAGATAGGAGAAATTGCTATTTGTGGCAAAATGATTGCTCAAGAAACAGAGAGAGAGAAAGAGAGAGAGAGAGTGAGCAGGTATTTCAGACAGTCATTTTTGTCACTCCACAATGAGAATGTCTAAACTCCCTTGAAATCTCATCTACCACAAGTTGGTCATTTATTTGTTACTAATGGTCAAATAGTAGAACACAATTCATAGCATTCATTTTATTTCATGTGTTTGTATTGTATAATGATCATGTCACATACTTTGGAGCTACCCACTCAACTCCAAAAATTAAATTCTACATTAGGTTTATATCTGAAGATTGGAGAAACAAGCAACTGTTGTTAACATCCTATTGTTGTTAACACTGTTAACATCCTATTGTTTATAGGGCTGAAATCCTGTAATTGAACCTGAGTACAAAAGTACTAGAGTCTAGTACTAGAAGCTTTTTTTTTTCCTTTTAAACAAGGAATTAGAAGTCACCTGAGAAGAAAGGCACAGAGGAAGATACCATACAAATACATCAAATATATGACCAGGCTTTCTGCCTTTCAGCTTCAGGCAGAAAATGGAGAAGTGTGAATAACTATATGTTTTCTGTCTACTTGATTTATTCTATAATACTTTCTCCCTTACTGCTTCTTTTTCTGGTCACACTACCCTCTTTGATTTTCTATAAACACATCTTGCACACTAGCACCTCAGATCCTTTCTTCTTTTTTCCTCTGCTTGGTTAAATTGTTTTATCCACAGATATCAGTATTGTTTCCTCCCTTCTTCACTCAGATTTCTGCTTAAACTTCATCTGATTAGTGTGGTCATGCTACAAGTTAGATTTAGATGGACAGGAAGAAAGTAATAGCCATACTTATGGTTTTAAAAAAAAAGCTCACTAATAAAGGTTACCAGTTAAAATCTCTGGGGTTTTGATTTCCTAATCTTTATCAGCTACTAACAGTTCAACTTAGTTGCAAAGGATCATTTGGGTCTATGATGCTTTTAAACTTATCCAATGATCTATCTGTGTTGTAGAAAATAATCACTGTAGACATTTTTAAAAGTTATCAGTGATACTATGGGACAGCAGGTAAATAGCTTTCAATAAACAATTTTAGTTAGAGAAAAGTTGAATCTACTGTATGAAACAGAAAATCTTTGGGTATAGCATAAAATGGGAGGTGTAGATATGGACTCTGTCATGATAAAGAGGTGATTTAAGACCATTTAGATACCAGAATAGAGTGAAAGAATTATGAGAGGTGAAACCAAGTCTTTCACAAAAGCAAACTTCTAGTGGGTATGACTTGAAGGAATGGTGAACCAGGGGCCTGGTTCACCAGGGGTTAAAGTCTAAGCAATATTGGATCCTCCCTGGTGGCACAGCAGGTTAAAGCACAGCACTAAGAAGCTAAAGCCACATCAGCATGAGTTCGATCGCCACCCTGGAGGTGACCCACATGGCATGGCAGACCTCTCCTGAACCATCTACAGCTCCCCTCAACAGTGCACTTCATCAGTCATCCAGTTCTGCTCCCCCTTCTGTCTCTGGTGAATCCTCTCATCGCCCCTGCACCTCTGGCCTGTACCCCAGTTCTGTATGCATAAATGAATAAATCTTAAAAAAAAATGCCCTCAGCACTATCAAGCTATAGCAAGACACTGTAGCATGTGTTCCATCTTGGCTGGGAGCTAACCTACGTGACTCATTGAACTTCTGTCTCGTCTGCTGTGCCCCTCAGCAGTGTATTTCAATACATCTGCCACTCTGCTCCCCACTCTGTTTCTGGTGAATCCTCTCACCCCCTGCACTTCTGACCTAAACCCGGGTTCTTATATGCATAAATAAAGAAAAAAATAATAAAATATGGAGAACCAGAACAGAAAGAGAATATAAACACAAGAGAAAGAAAATTGAGACCCTGACGATAAATTATATTTATTAAAGATGACATAGAGTAATATTTTAAGAAGAAAAAGCTGTTAGTAACTGAAACTAGGCTCTCAAAATTATCACCTTATAAACCAGAAAAAGAAAGAAATTTAGTCGAAATGTGGTTGATGTTACTTGTTAAAAGTGAAGGTGGTGGGATGGCTAAATTGAAAAAAAAAAAAAAAAGAAAGAAAGAAAAGCATGCCATAACAGGCACAGTCTTAGCTGAACTAGTGGTAACAAGGATTTACAAACTTGCAGTGAACCCAAACATATAGGAAATATAGTTTTGTATCACATTTGAAAGAGAAAAAGTTTTTTGGGATTATATGCATGATAGATGATATAGAGAATTGAAAGGGCTAGAAATTAACAGGATCAATGATTTACAGAAAAGGTTCTTCAAAAGGAAGCATCTGGAAAAAATTTGGTTCTGATTGTACTTAATAACTAAGCTCTCTGACTGGAAAATACCATACGCTGCAACGTCTTTAGAGCTCCCAGTGTCCAGCATGTAATGGGTTCACATTGAGCATTTAGTATTTACATTTTTGGTGTGAAAATAAATTAGTGGAGCTTTATGGAAAGCGATAAAGAGATCCCTCAGACATTTAAAAATACAATTTTTGTATACTATAGTTAGATAATATCTAGTTATTTAGATAACAAATACAAAAACATTAATTTGAGGTAATATGTGTGTCCCTCAGGTTTATTGCAGCATTACTTATGATATAACTGGACACAACCAGAGTCCCCAGGTAAACAAATGAGAAAACTGAGGCATAGACAAAACAGTTTGTCTAAGTTCAGTCAGCTTACAAGTGGTGGGCAAGAATGATGTTTCACATTTCATTTATTAAATTTGTCACACACACACACACACACACACACACCCCTAACACAAACACCTGTTGGTGAAGATTTATTGGGAATACACCTTTAATTTGATGAGAATGTCTTATTACCCAATTCTGCAAGTCATTGGATAAATTTTACACCAAACCAATTTGTTTTTAAGTTCATCTCTTTTTCCAAGCAATTTTTCAAATGAAGCTAGCTTTGAAGTCTCAGTTCTAGAAACTCCTTGTGTACATTTTATTTCCTGCTGATTATCTCAGGGGGTAAATTTTTTTCTTCTTTCCACTATATCATATCTGTACTCATAGTCCCATCCTTCTGCAAAATGTCTTTACCAGTCTCCTAATCTCCTGTGATAGTCAACAGTTACTTTTTGCCTGATTTCAAAGCCAGTGCCATCTATTTCAGCTATTTCTTTTAGCTAAATTTTTAAACCACTCAAGCATTGTCACAATAGTTTTGTTAACCAAAGAGAGGAGGTAAAAACAGCTCACTTTGTTAACTCCTACAGGTTTAAAATAGCTGTGGGTTAACTGATCCAACTAACAGGAGTTGGCTCTTGCTCCAGTTTGTTACAAGTTTCCCATCCCCACTGATAAACAAGTTAGCTGAGCAGACATTCACAATCATAAAGGCAAACTACAAACTTATATTGTATCATGTCCACTGGCTTAAGGGCCCTCCCTGGTGGCGCAGCCGGTTAAAGCACAGCACTAAGAAGCTAAAACTGCTTCTGCATAGTTCGATTCCCACCTGCCCCGGAGGAGATCCACATGGTGCGGCAGACCTCTTCAGACCCGCCCGCTGCTCCCCTCAGCAGTGTACTTCATCGGTCTGCCTGTTCTGCTCCCCGCTCTGTCTCTGGTGAAGTCTCTCGCCACCCCTGAGCCTCTGGCCTGTACCCCAGTTCTGTATGCACAAATAAATAAATCTTTAAAAAAAAAAAAAGAAAAGAAAAAGAAATGCATATGGCTGTATCCACAGTTAGTGGACAAGTGGATGTGACTCACCCATCACAAAATTGTGCCAAGGGAATTGATGTATCACAATACTATAGGAGGCAGAACAATTGTGACCAATACTTACCATAATAAGATTTTACCAATAGTTCCAAGGTTGGTGAAGTAGATACTACAACCAATAACTTGTGATTTTGACTATTGTTTTATAATATAAATTATCTCTGTAGCTGTTGAATATTAATTCTAGAAACTATTAAGACTTAGAAAATATATCTCACCTGTGTATTAAGGTTAGAATATCCAGGTGTAACTTATTACTAAATAAATGTTATATATATTATACATATATATATATATATATATATATGTGTGTGTGTGTGTGTGTGTATGTATGTGTGTGTATATATATATATGTGTGTGTGTGTGTGTGTGTGTGTGTGTATATGACTTTAAATAGTTTTAGAATCTAGAGAAGTATTACAGCATAGTCCACACATAAAGCTTTATTAATTTAAACATTTGAATATCTTTTTCAGTTAATAAAATAATCACAAAAATTAATATAAGGTTGTTCATTTTTTTCAATGTGAGAAATACATAATTGTATTGTAAGTTAAATAGAATCCATGCAGAATGTAAAAAATATGGAAATCATGCAGAATGTAAAATTCAACAATGCTACTTTCAAATTCTCCCTCATATTGTCTGTATACCTTCTGCTGTCCATGGTACTTTAGCTTCTTGGCTTTTTAAGGCATTGTGGAGATGAGTGGGCCTTGTTTCTAGTCATTTTTCCCAAATAGAATTGTCCTTTAGAGGTGCAGAGTTGGTGTGAACTAAAATGCCCATTCATCAGAAGCCGCCTAAAACCTTTCAACTCATGCTGTTTTTCTCTCTGCCTGAGTGGTTGCAGAATGTGCCTTCTGCTGCTAGAGGCTATAGCTGGTAACTTACCCTTACTTAAGACAGAACTCAAAGATTCTTAAATCCTATGCCTCTAAAAAATAACTGTTCTGCATTAAAACTGAGATGTTCATTCCATCAAAAGGCAAACCCTGATCTTAGTGAGCTATGTCTAACTAATCCTTTCGTGTATTCCCTACTTTTGTGGTATCACATTCCCTATCTTCAGGCTCAAAATAAACCCAATTCTGCTTTTACTCTGATTCAGGCACTTTCTTGTTCAAATAGTTTCTGCTGTCAGGCTGCATCCTCTCAGTGTTTACCCTGAAATTTTGTCTAAGAATTTTCTGAAGGCTTGTTCTTAGTTGTAGTCATGTCCTGGAAGAACTCAGCGCTTTCTGAATTCTTGTCTATCTTTCCTACCACAGCACAGTTAAAGAAATTTTCTGGCACTCCTGGCTACTAGCTCCTTAAGTTCATATCTACACTTTAGTGGTGACAGAGCCACAGTTACCATTTTTTGGTAGGATCCCATATGAGTGTGAGAACTGGATATAGAAGAGAAAACACAGAGGACAAATGGAGGCTTGGTATTTCTGTGCCTCTCAAAATCTCTATAACAGTAACCACCATCATAGCATCCTGTCAGCTACTTCACTTAGGCCTTGCAGGAAAGGAATTTCTGGGACATGTGCTTTCCAGTGTAGCCAAGTTAATACAATAAAATAATCTGGGCCCTTCTTGGTGGCAAAACAGGTTAAAGCACAGCACTAGGAAGCTAGCCACAGCCTTTTTAGATTAAGTTCAATCCCTTGCCAGGGAGGGACACATGGCACAAAAGACCGCTTCTGTCTCACCCACTTCTTCCCTCAGCAGTGTAATTCATCAGTTGTCTGTTCTGCTCTCCATTCTGTCTCTGGTGAATCCTCCCACTGCCCTTGCACCTCTGGCCTGTACTGTAGTTCTGTATGCATAGGTAAATATTGAAAAAAAAAATCCATCATCCAATTTAGCAAAGAAATTTAGAATAAGTGAGTAAGTGTTCAAAATATGAGTAAAACATAAGACATGTAGGCACCACTTCTGTCAATCATTAAAACTAAAGGAGCATGGCAGGAAATAGTGTGTAGCATAAAATATTAAATATTCTCAGGAACAAACCTTATAATGAGATGTTAAGTGCATATTTAGGCAAGGTATTGAACATGACAAAAATGAGGAAGAGTGCCTTGGTTTCTCTTACCTTTAGAATATAAAGTAGAAGTAATTTTTTGTAAATTATTATTGTTGATTATATGATGCAGGATATTCTGTGAAATCCATAATTAGTTTATCTAAAATGTCTCTGAGGATCTTTATTTTATTATCATTTTTTTTTTTTTTTTACATTCTAACCTGATGGGGTTGTGTTTGTTGGAAAACTCTATGGCTGCTTATCCCAGGTCTTTGAGAGCAGGTCATGATTGTTTTGTGTAATAGCAGCATAGTTAACACATGATGGATGAATAAATGTTAGTGTATGTTTCCAACCATTAATTCTGACACACATGTACCTATAAAATTAGTATGATATTCATTTACAATTAATTTATTAATCTAGAATAATTTATTAACAACATGGATGACAGTACCATCATAATTTATTCAAAATTACTTTTATATAGCAAAAATATTTTTCTGAGATGAAATAAAAATTAGTCTAAAATATGAGAAAACTGAAACAATATCACTGATTTTTTTTTTTTTAAATAAGTAGGCCCTCCCTGGTGGCTCAGCGGGTTAAAGCACAGCAATGAGAATCTAAAGCCGCTTCCGCATGAGTTCAATTCCCGCCAGCCCCGGAGGTGACCACATGGTGTGGCAGACCTTTCCTGACCCGCCCGCTGCTCCCCTCAGCAGTGTACTTTGACCATCTGCCTGTTCTGTTGCCCACTCTGTCTCTGGTGAAGCCTCTCACCGCCCCTGAGCCTCTGGCCTGTACCCCAGTTCTGTATGCACAAATAAATAAAATCTTTAAAAAAAATAAGTAAATACATTAGGAAAATAGTATTTGACATTTTGGGGGGAAATCACAAAGTTTAAGAAAACACAAAGAGTTAATTTTAACAAATCTTGATTTTTAAATTAATTAATTGACAGATATGACTGAGTGGTACAATAGAGTATTTTAAAGACTTTTCTTATTGCAAGTGGAATATTAGCACTTATGGACACACATATTTCCATTTGACAAGTGGAAGAAGAAAATGTTATATATACATGCAACATATGTTTTCATAAAATGAGATAATGATTAACACAAATCTTGCCTGAAAATTATGAATGGAGTGACATCACATGCAGTGGCGTAACATACAACAAACAAGGCAGAGACTCTTGCTCTATAATGCTTGCTAAAGCTATTATTCACAATATGATTTTAGAATCTCAAGGAAAAAATACAGTAAAAAAAAAAACTTCAATCCATTCCAGCTGTTAGAAAATCACATAAATTAAAAATTTAAAGTCATTCAAGGAAAAACAATTAAATAGATGGATGCAGTATAGCATGACTATTAAATTTTCTGTGTCCATGGGGGTGTTAGGCATGACATATTATGATAAAGATTGGATTAGAAGTCAAAGAAATTTTTATTTCAAAAATGAGAAAAATAACTTACATTATGTAATTGCCTGTTCCAGTTTTTGGCCTCCTGCCTGCTTCCTGCCATGCTCTAGTAAACTGTATTTTAGAAAAGGGCATAGTATTATAGCATTTCACAATATAACAAGATTACATATTTGTAGAATGCTAACCATGGCGTACTTCTCAACTGTTGCCTATAATGAGTTACATTCTTCTTTGAAATTTTAGTGTGTGTTTTCCTATTAGTGAAAACACAAACTAAAGTCTCATGGATAAATATATATGATTGACAGTTCCTCTTCACAAGTAGTTGGTTCAATGTTGGAACCAGGGTTTAAGACTAAAATAAAGTGTATTATGTATTATCTAAGGGGCACTTAGATAATGTTTGAGAAATTTAGTTTTAAATAGTAATTAGACTGATATTAGATTGATTTTTCTTAATCAAAATTTAATTTCAGAGTCAAAATTTGATCAGCTATGACAAAAGTTGTGTGTAGAGTGAATTTGGGGAAATCATCATGGGATTTTTACCATATAAATTAAATTGAAAATGTAGGAATGATGTTGGGGATGCTGATTATCTGCCTTAGTCATTTAGTAAACATGTCAGAAAAGCCATGATGAGTAGAAGGGAAGATTATGAAAGTATTCATAAATTCTTCCTGTGCTTGAGGAATAACGAATTGAATTGATCATAATTCAGTGACATCACATTTTCTAAAACTTAAAAGCATACATTTAAAAACCTAATTTAAAGTGATCACTGAAAAAATTTTTTAAGTAATGTGAACTGCTTTATCTCCTCCCTCACTCTCTTATTTAGGTTCAAATGCTCTAGGTAGGTGTTGGCTAATTTTATATGTCAGTTTGGCTAAACCATGTTATCAATTATTTGATGAAACAATATTTTAGGCATTTTAATAACATTATATTTTAAGGCAAAAGTAACAAATTAACAGACTTTAAATGTGGATGGGCTTAATCCAGTCATTCAAAGACTTTGATAGAAAAAGACACCTCGAAGAAGAGGAAATTTTTATAACAAATTGCATTTAACTTATGATATATCCATAATATCATCAATTCTTAGCTTGTAGTAGCTGATCTACCCTGTAGTTTTTTTTTTTATAATCTTGTGAACTTATTGTATAGCAATTAGACAAGAGAAATATATAAATGGAATGTAAATTGGAAAAGAAGTGAATTTATTACTATTTTCAGACGATATCAGTGATATATATAGAAAAGCCTAAAGACTACACTAAAACTATAGAAACAGTACAGTGAAGTGGCAGGCTACAAAATCAATATACAAAAATATGTTGGATTTTGGGCTCTCCCTGGTGGCATAATGGGTTAAAGCATTGTGTTACGACATTCTCCGAAGCCACTGAAGCAAGAGTTCGATTCCCAGCCAGGCAGCTGACCTACTTGGCGTGGCAGATCTCTCCTGACCCTCCCCCCGGCTCCCCTCAGCACTGTGCTTTATCAGTCTGCCTGTTCTGCTCCCCCTTTTGTCTCTAGTGAATCCTCTTACTCACAACACTTCTGGCCTGTACCCCATTTCTGTACGCATAAATAAATAAATCTTTAAAAAAAGTTGGATTTCTATATGCAAACCAGCCAGATGAGAAAAAAAAAAAACAAGAAAATAATACTATTTACAATTGCATCAAAAAGAATAAAAGAATCAAAAAACTAAGAGTTGTCTTAATAAAGGTGAAAGGTGGTGCAATGAAAACTATAAGGTACTACTCAAAAAAATAGATGAAGAAACAAATAAATGGAAATATATTTCTTGATTATGAACTGTATTAACATCAATACAATGACCATCCATCTTCAGATCAGTACATTCTTTAGAGTTAAAGCAATTCCTATCAGAGTTTCAGTAGCATTCTTCAAACATAGAGCAAGCATTTCTGAAATTTGCATGAAAACACAAAAGACCTTGGACATGTAAAACAATTCTCACAAAAAAGTAAAAGAAGAGATATGACTAACCCAAATGTTAAACTATACTGTAAAATTAGAGTAATTTGAACAATATGAAATAGAATAAAAATAAATACATACTGACAATGGAACAAATTTAGGGCCTACATATTATTCTACATATTATGAAAACTGTGGAGGGGGATTGCCTTAGTAAAGCAAGGGGTTAAAGTGTAGCACTATAAAGCTACCTGAAGCCACTGCAACAAGAGTTCCATCCAGGCCTGGGAGGTGACCCATATGGTTGGTACAGCAGACCTCTTCTGTCTCTCCCTCTGCTCCCCTCAGTAGTGTATTTCAGTTGATCTTCCTTTTCTGCTCTTCACTCTGTCTCTGGTGACTCCTCCCACCCCCCCCCCCAAAAAAAACTCTGGACTGTATCCCAACTCTTGTATGTATAAGTAAATACATCTTTTTTTTAAAAAAAGAAAACAGGGGCCCTCCCTGGTGGCACAGCGGGTTAAAGCACAGCACTAAAAAGCTAAAGCCACTTCCGCATGAGTTCGATTCCCGCCTGCCCTGGAGGTGACCACATGGCGTGGCAGACCTCTCCTGACCCGCCCGCTGCTCCCCTCAGCAGTGTACTTTGTTGATCTGCCTGTTCTGCTCCCCACTCTGTCTCTGGTGAAGCCTCTCACCCCCCTGAGCCTCTGGCCTGTACCCCAGTTCTGTATGTACAAATAAATAAATCTTAAAAAAAAAAATTAAAAAAAAAAAGAAAAAAAAAAGAAAACAGTATGGAGGGTTCTTAAAACACTCATAGATCTACCATATATTCTTCTAGCAATTCCATACCTGTATATCTGTCCAAATACAAAAACACTAATTCAGAAGTATATCTCAACTTCCCATTTCAGTACTTTTTGACAATAGCTTTAAACAGCTAAGTCCTCAACGTCAGAAAATAGTATTAAAATGATTAAGTTTGTATATGAGTCATTTACTTTTTTTTTTTTAAAGATTTATTTATTTGTTCATACAGAACTGGGGTACAGGCCAGAGGCTCAGGGGCGGCGAGAGGCTTCACCAGAGACAGAGTGGGGAGCAGAACAGGCAGATCTACGAAGTACACTGCTGAGGGGAGCAGCGGGCGGGTCAGGAGAGGTCTGCCTCACCATGTGGTCACCTCCGGGGCAGGCGGGAATCGAACTCATGCGGAAGCGGCTTTAGATTCTCAGTGCTGTGCTTTAACCCGCTGCGCCACCAGGGAGGGCCTCATTTACTTTTTTAAAATCAATTTTTATACTGGAGTTATGTTTCTTATTTGAATAAACAATGTTATTTGGTAAAGGTGCAAAACAGCAGAACATGTAGGAATTATCTATGAATGGAGTTCCTTTGATGATTTTAAATTATAAATTTATTTCTAACTCACTGTAGTAGTAAAAAAAGAAAAAAAAACTTAATCTAAATTGAGGTTTAACTATGTGTTGGATAAATTTTGTATCACTTATGGTAATAAACTAGCATGAATGGGAAATTAAAAAAAAATAATTTCTGTTTTTTTTTTGTTTTTAAAACTCAATTTAGAATCTTTTATATATTCCCAAAATGGTTAATCTGAAAAAAAAATGCAATTTTTTTCCTTTTTACATATAGAGCTTCTTATTTGTTAACAACCAGTTAATCATTGTTATATCTTACTTGTTTATAGTACTTAGTTGTCAGTAAATTTCTTTTAGACTTCATGCCAAACAAAATATTCATAACTTTGTAAAAGAAGTGAAAAACAAAATATCTTATCACAGATTATAGCATACTATTTGTATATCGTTTATGACACAATTTATGTACATGGATTAATAATTATAGTTTCTGAACCTAATAATTTATGCATTAATATTTTGTCCCTGTCATGTTTTTAATTTTTGCAATTAATTGTTTTAATAATGGAAAGGTTAATTATGCTATTCATCAGAATTGCTTGCAATGAAATGGTAGACAAATAAGAACCTACAGATAAAGGGCACACTTACTAATCAAGCCTGTCATTTCTTTGGAAAGTAAACTTGCTGTGACAACTGCATAGATTTATTTAATTTACAAAACCTTGGGTTTCAGAAAAGCTCCTACTTAAACAAATGGAATTGTAACAGATTTTTCAAATTTAAATTGTAGGTGTAAGTATATTTATGTTCCTGTACACTAAGCACACAATATAACTCCACTTGTTTATTAATGTATAATACAGAAAACCAGTATTTAGTTCTAACGACATATTCCAATACCATGCCTCTTGAAACTATCCATGCGTGATATCATAAATAATACAATTATCATACCAAGTATGACAAAAAATAAATTCATATGAAACTATCAGACATTTTTCTAGTTAGCAACCTGCTCTTCATTGAACTTTTAAAAGTATAAAGATGGTAATTTTATGCTAATAAGTTTAGCATTCAACTCCACTCTGGAATAGTACTAGAATGATCATGATGTAATGCTATTTTCAACCTCTAAAGCAGTGTTTCACAAAATTTGATCCCATGGCAAGAACATTTAACTGGTAGATATATTTTTAAAGATTTATTTATTTATGCATACAGAACTGGGTTACAAGCCAGAGGTGCAGTGCGGTGAGAGGCTTCACCAGAGTTAGAGTGGGAAGCAGAACAGGCAGATCCAGATCTACAAAGTGCACTGCTGAGGGGAGCAGCAAATGGGTCAGGAGAGGTCTGTCACGCCATGTGGATCACCTCCCGGGTGGGGGATTGAACTCCCACACTGAAGCAGCTGCAGCCAGCTTGCAGTACTGTGTCCTATCCTGTTGTGCCACCAGGGAGGGCCCTCAATAAGAACATTTAGAAAATACCTTTGGGGGCAAGTACAGAGGCCTAGCATGACATCTTAAATTAGGTAGTGTGTTATTTTCCTCTCACAAGACTTGAAATCCAGAAATGGGTATTACCAGGTCACAAACCTTTCACTTTTGCTCTAGTTATCGGTGGTTTTCACTTGTTAAGTTCCTTCATGATTCTAAACTGGTCACTGGCACTCCAGCTATTTCAACTATATTTATTCTAGACCATAGGAAAGGGAGAGTATTCGTGGTAAACATTTCAGTAAAAGCAACTCTTCAAAGAACTTCTTTGGAAGGCTCATTGCATAAATTGCATTTAGATTTTAATTTCTGTTTGTAGAATATGCATATCATTCTCTAAAAGAAACCATCCCAATATATTATCCTATTACTACCTCTTCCATACATTCAGATATCTGAATGCAGGTAGGTACTTCTTAGGTACTTCAGAAGAAAATATTGCTGGAGGCGACACAACTGGCTTTATACAGCAGGTGTAGTATCAAGGAATTGTTTCCATAGTTTCATATCTACAATTCTTGAATTCGCTTGATCTTTTTTATCTTTTGCATATATTTCCTTCCAGAAATATAGTTCATTTCCAATTTGTTTACTTCCAGATTCCTTGGTTGAGTAATCACAAAACAAAATCTTGTTCTGACATATTTTTTAGCCTGGGAACTCTTATCTTTACATCCTATTTTCTAACCTCACTTAATTTCTGTGATCAGTCATTTATTTTTGTTTCTCCATAATTATTCATTAAGCTAAGATCTTCATTCTTAAGCTACTTTCTTAGATTATTGACCTTGAAAGCAATGGCTTAAATGGGAAAGCAATAGCTTTTTACTGCCCTTACTAGAAGACTAGATACCAGCTTATCTCTAGTTAAAGTTGCAGTTTTAAAGTTACCACAAAAAAAAAAAAATCACTTTCCAGTTGAGATAGAGCCAGGTTTCCAGTCTTGTAAATTTCCTTTCTGTAAGGCATTTAGTCAACATAGATTGAAGGATAAGGACAGATAGTAGAATTTCCTTCCCTCTCTGTTCTTGGAGTGGTTTACTGTACTCTGAGTTTATCTCCACTTTATAGGACTTTGCTAAATTGGAAGGGAGCCAATAAATACCAACGCAGTCCCTGCCTTTTACCTCTGTGGTACAGCTGGTTCTATTTTCTAAATAATTTATGACCTACCATATCTTGTAAAGAAAATCTTTACCTTTCTTGAGAGAGAACACTGCAATGATGTTTTGAGTAGAGTCGTTTTCTTTAAACATGGTGTTTGCCCTTTCTTTGGAAGCATTGATCATGTACAATGTCAAGTATTTGGGACAGATAGGCATGTCTATTATTTATGCCACTGGAAGAGCTAGTTGCATTATGCAATCAACAGTACCTAAATTCCAGAAGAGATGCTTTCAGCTCTTAATAAAAACGTTAGATGATAAGGAGAAAAGAGTATACTCACCACTCAACATATTCAGAGACAAAGTTTCCCATTCATTTCCACAGTTATTTACCATCACTCAACAATTCAGTAAATGAGGGCAATATAAGTCTAGCCCTCAGACATTTTAAACTCTAGAATTGTAGGCAAATACAATTTTACTTGACAAAGAAATCAATGTCATAACAAATTTTGAGGAAATGAGTGGGGTGCTAACCTGTTGCTAAAAAACACTAATTGAATGTACCTCTTATCTCAAGTTTATTTAACTTAACAATTCTGTTGGATTTTTATTTCCCTTCTAGAAATTATCAAACTGAGTCACAGAACATCTAAAATATGTTGCTCACAATCACAGGTATTGATAGCAGATATGTCAATACTGTTATTTTGATACAATATTCATGTTCTTAATCAGACACTGCCTTGTTTCTTCAGACAGTGACCCAGGAGGACTTATTTTAGAGAGAGTTTAGAAAAAGTAAAGATGACATCTGAACTAAGACCTAAGGGATGAGAAAGAGTCAGCCATGAGAAGAGCAGGAAAAGATTCTTTCAGGCAAATGAAACTATATGTAGGAGATGAAATGGGAATGGGTATGGTGTGTTCAGCAAACTGAAACAGGCCAGTATGTTTGGAGAATTGTGAACAAAAGAGGCAACTGATGATGATCATACAGAATTTTTAGGCCATGGTAAAAAATTAGATTGTAGTCCAGGTGCAAAGGGAATGCATCAAAGACTATTTAAAACCATTTTCATCAGCTAAATATTGCTGTCCCTTTCAAGGTGGTTTGAAGTTTTTTTGGAATATCTCTGTGTTTGGAATTTTCTGTAACAGAATGATTAAAAATGAGACAGTCTCTGAAAATATGGCATCTGGTCATTCTATTCTTCACAGAAAATCAAATAAACATGATTTCGAGTATTTTCAGGAAAAGGCACTTTAGGTTGAAATCTTTTCATTCATACACATCCGTCTTTTGTCTTATGGCTTCTCAGTGGAATACATAGCCACAAATACTTCTTGTTTCTTCAATCAGAAAGAAAGAAATGAACAGATGGGAGATCAAAGGAGCAGCTGAGCAGAGAATCTGGCAGAAATATGCAGCAATTTATAGGTGGATGAGTAACAATTTGAAAGACTAGAGTAGAAAGAGACTGTAAAAACGACTCCTAGTTTCTGTCTTACAGATACTGAGATACTCCTTGATCTTTTCTGATAAGAATTTGTACAAAGAGTATATGGTTGAGCTTCCTATGTGAAAGCTACAAAGAAATTGCTTTTTACTAAGTATCTAGTGTGGTACTTTTTCATAGAAAAGTTTAAGTTATTTGAATTATTGGTAAGGAAGTAAAAAACCAATATACAACCGAACAAATTATTTATATGCAACTGTTTCTACTTACAACTAAACATGAAATTTTCCTGCTTCAAACTGATTAGCAAATATAACCCTGTAATTGGTTGCTTTACCTCCTCCAAAATCTAGCAGGAAAGGCTACCATGATGCTATAAAAGAGCTTTTAAATGGATTTTATAATTTAAGAGTGAAAGTCTGTTTATAAAATTCAGTCTATATATCATTAGGACCTATTATGTTTTGTCCTTTTCCTTCAATCAGTAGTATTATGTTATTTTATGCAGACATATTGCAGTGTCCTTTGAAATTAGAAATCATTTCTAGGTCTTACTACAGCACTTGGTAAACGCTAAATTTCAAAACATAAAATAACACAATTATATACAAATAAAGCAAATATTTTGATCAAAATTCAGGTATTTCTTGTAAAATTTCTTGTTTCTTTAGCTTGTATAAGTTGGGATGTATGTATTAGTTTATTTGATTTTCAAATATATGTGGGAATGAACCAGGTTTTTTGAAATAAAGTCTGTTTAGTTACTTTACATTTCTTCTTATACTCTTCCCTCCAACATCTATTACATGAACAGATTTTTTCAGCATTTCTTTGAATATTTTTAACATATATTTACTACTGACCACCATACACTTTTCTATTTACTAATGTCAGTGTTTAAAATTTAACTAGTTAGAGAGAACTTTTACAGTTTGATGAAGAACACCTGCAACAAAAGGAAATGTAGCCAAAATTATACTTAATGATGTTAAAAGCCAAAAAAAATTCTCAACAAGACCAGAAACAAAGCAAGAATGAACCTCTTCATAGTTCTCAGTATCACTCTGGAAGTACTAACTAATGCAGTAAATTGAGAAAAGGCAATAAAATATATACAGATTGGGAAGGAAGGGATAAACTGTTTTTATGGATAAGATGGTTGTCTATGTTAAAAAAAAAAAAAAACAGTGAAAAACCACAGCAAACTCCTAGAAATAATGGGCAATTAATGATAGCAAACTTTCAGGATACAAATTCAATACAGGAAAGCTAGTTGCTTCCCTTTTCTAATAGTAATAAACAAATGAAAATCTAAAAATTAATAGTATATATGTTAGAACCCCCCAAATGAGATTCTTTTTTTAAAATATTTATTTATTTATACATACAGAACTGGGGTACAGGCAAGAAGTGCAGGGGTGGTGAAAGGATTCACCAGAGACAGAGTGGGGAGCAGAACAGGCAGATTGACAAAGTACCCTGCTGAGGGTAGCAGTGGGCAGGTCAGAAGTCTGCCACACTATGTGGGTCAGCTTCCTGGCCAGGGATCAAACTCGTGTTGCAGTGAATCCTAGAGCTTCATAATGTGGTGCTTTAACCTGTTGTGCCAACAGGGAGAGCCCCCTAAGTGAAACTCTTAGATAAAATATGTTCAGGCTCTGTAAAAGTAACATTTTTTTTTTCAAGATTTATTTATACAGAACTGGGGTACAGGCCAGAGATGCGGAGGGTGAGAGGATTCACCAGGAACAGAGTGGGGAACAGAACAGGCTGATCGATGAAGTACACTGCTGAGGGGAGTAACGGGCGGGTCAGGAGAGGTCTGACGCGCCATTTGGTCACCTTCGGGGCTGGCAGGGATTGAACTCATGCGGAAGTGGCTTAAGCTTCTCAGTGCAGTGCTTTAACCTGCTGCGCCACCAGGGAGGGCCATAAAAGTAACATTTTTAAAAAAAAATTTTAAAAATCATGAAAAAAATCAAAGAAGAACTAAGTAAATGGGGAGATAGTTCATGTTTATGAATAGGAAGCCTCTATTGTCAAATTTAAGTTCCTCCTAATAATATACAGATCCAGTGCAGGCCAACAGTATATTTTGTAGATACCAATTAACTTATTTTAGCATTTGTATGGAAATGCAAAATGCCCAGACTTGGCAAGAACATATTAAAGGAGAACACAGTTGGAAAATTGACACTACCTAACTTTAGACTTCTTATAAAGCTGTGGTCATCATGACAGTGTGGTTTTGAAAAAAATAGGCAAGTGGCTCAAAGAAGCAGAATAGAGAGGCTAAAATAGATCCATGCAAATATAGTCAGTTGAACATTGTCAGGGGAAAACATAATCCTTCCTATCAAAAAATGTTGCAAAAATTGGGTAACCAAATGCAAAAAAAATAATCATTCTACACAGACATCATACCAATCAGGAAAGTTCACAGAATATGAATCATAAGCCTAAATGTAAAATATAAAAGTATAAGATTCTTAGAAAATAAAAATAAAAATTTTAAATAATAAAATATACAAATCTAGATATACCTGGGTTTTGAGATGTGTGATTAGATACAACTCAAAACATATTCCTGTGAAAACTATAACTGAGAGCTATTACTTCACTTAAAAAAAATCCTTATTTCTGTGAAAGACACTGTCCAGAAAATGTGAAGACCAGCCATAGACTTGAAGATCATATTTACAAAAACATAAATAATAAAAGTCAATAATTTAAAATATCCAGATAATTCTGAAAACAGCAATAGAAAAAATAGTTAAAGTTGGGCAAAATATATGAATAAACACCTCTCCAAAATGATATCCCTCAAAAGTGAATGAATACATAAACTGTGATATATCTTCTCAATGGAATAATATTCAACAATTAAAATAAGTGAGACACTAAATCATGATCAGATAATGTTGATCTTTGTTGCCTAGTTTCGAATGTGGCTATTGCTAAATGGGGAAAATGACATTTTAGTTTTGGCTCACTGTAGATACATGGGGAACATATTCACCTCACCTAGTTTTATTCCATCTTATTAGACCACTAAGCTTAACAAAACACTGAAATTTGTAAAGGACTATAGGTCCTTATATTATTAGCAGCTTATTTTTAAATTTCCTGTCTTTTAAAATGCCATTCATTTTCCATTGCTTCATGGTAATAGAACCAGGTCCTTACTCTATGTCTGATCTGAATTCCTGTTGATTTCTGTCTAGTTTAATGTTAGCTTACTTCTAGACCTGGAAAGTATTGGGAGGTAGCTCCTGGCATATCTCTGTCTGCCTGTCTGTCTATCTCTCTCTCTCTCTCTCTCTCTCTAATGCATGTTCATGTGTATGTGTGTATATGTATATGAATATATATATGTGTATGTCTGTGTGTGTGTGTTTGTGACCTGTTATTGTAGACATGACCAATGAGTAGGAAAAACAACTCTAAATTGTTCTGTTATACTATGAAGACAAATGGCAAATGTTTTTTATGCACCCAAACATCTGTATGCATGCCTGAATACTTTACTCATGTTATGGTTTTGCTTGTCAGTCATACAGTGATGTCCATGATTGTTTCCAATAAGGATCTCTTTGAGATGAATTAATTATCATTTACCAGGTCTGCTCTTTGAGGTGTATGGATCATGTAGTGTTCAGCAGAGTAAAAGAAACTATTTCATAATCATTGCTTTAATCTGAAAAAAAAATCAATATGAGGTGATAATGATAGCAATTTATATTTCAGAAAGCATAGAGATTTTTTTTCAAGAGTACAAGGTGAATCAATGTTAATTTACACCTGAAAACCAAGCTTAAAAAAAAAATACAGGAAACGTTCTTTAGACTGTCACCAGCTTAAATATAAACAAATATATCTTAGTCCAAATTATACACTCACACATACATAGTATGGGTATTATATATATATATGTGTGTGTGTGTGTGTGTGTATACATATGTGTGTATATATAATATGTGTATATATTATATATGTGTATATACAGTACATTTATTTACATTTATTTACATGCATTTATATTTGCATGTATTTTATGTATATTATGCATGATATATACTATATATATATGTAACATACACACATGGATATAAATATAGATGCATGCAGTTATATAGTATATACACACACATGTATTCTTCAAATGTATTTATTGTGTATTTATCAGACCAAACAATATATCTACTTTAAAAGATTTTGAAGAAATGCATATATTAGGATGCTGCCTTTTTTTTTTCTTTTAGAAGATTTATTTATTTATGCATACATACAGAACTGGGGTATGGGCCAGAGGTACAGAAGTGGTGAAAGGATTCACCAGAGACAGAGTGGGGAGCAGAACAGATAGATTGATGAAATACACTGCTGAGAGGAGCAGTGGGCAAATCAATTGATGATTATAATGCCAGGATTATTTTTTTTCCATGTTTATGGAGTAGATTCAGAGTGGAGGAGGAACATGTGTGGATATGAAAATGAAAATGCCACTCAGAAATCATGTTGCAGCAAAGTAGGCCAAGTTATAGGCTGGGTTTTAATAGCACTCTGATAATTATGCTTTTCTTTCTGTCTTCCATCACGATGTGCTTACACATCCATAGAAGAAATGGAACTTTTTGACATTTCTTAATATTTTAAAGTGATAAACTGAAATTACCCTTTTGAAAGTATAATTGTTAGAAATAAAAAGCTGCTACATTTTCTGCTATGAAGATATATTTTAAGCACAAGCAGGATACTTTATGTCTAAGCGCTTCTTGTTACATCAGTTAAATTAGAATGCTTTGATATGTTAATTATTTATCATTTTAAATTATGCATATTTCAAAATCAAAGAAATATGTAACCTATAATTTATTATTCATTTAGCAAGAAAATGTGTCTTTATATGGCTGTTTCTCTTCTAGGTAAATAATGTCTGTTTTGATGTAAAATGTATCAACACATGGCTTTAAGTACAAGATAAAAAAAATCAGTTATTCTTTCTCCTCTGATTTCAGTTTTTTTTTTTAATCTACAGAATACTTCAATTATTTGTTCTCCAGTGTAATCAGTCTCACTCTTTTATGTTTTGATGTTCTAAATCCATGCCTTTAGGGGTATATTAGGATATATTGGGGAGATATTAGGGTAATATATATATATATATATACACACACACACACACATACACACAGACACATATATTTGCATATATATTTATAAACACACACATATGTATATATTTAATGTCCATAAAAATATTTGCTCTGGAATTCATACAGCTATATTACATTGGCAGCACTTTGAGGTGAAATCCTTGTTATAAAGAACAAGGATTTCAGTTAACAAGGATTTTAATTAAGTAACACTTTGCTGACAGTAAGATTTGCTATTTTTTTGAAGTTTGTTTTTGTGTCTCAAATGTTTGCATTTTCAGTTTTTCTTTCAAATTTCTTATCCAAGAGCCATTGTTTTACATTATTATTAATGTATTGGAAGTATAAGATCTCCTACTTCAGCTGTAGTCATAATAGTGCACCCACCTCCCAAGCATTCAAACTCCACCATAATCCGTTGTGCTTTCTCACTACCTGTTCTTTTTTCCCCTGCTATTTCAGTTCTGTGGTCAGTTTTCAAGGGTTGATTTAAAAGTTTATCTTTGTCTGACCTTTCATTGGTTTGTCAGTCATCCACATATGAGTAAACACCTGGTTTTTATCTTTCTCCTCCTGACTTATATAACTTAGAACAGTCTCTTCCAGCTCCATTTATTGTGCTGCAGATGATCTACTTACTTCCTTTTGGGTACTTAGTTTGTTCCCATATCTGTCTCTAGTTTGTACTAAAGGGAATGTTAACATTTTAAAAATAGAAAACATTCTAGTATTCAAAAAGCAAAGAAATTACCTTATCATGTAATCACTTAAATAAATTAACATGATACAGTGTTTATTGTTGATCTGTATGTGTGTTACTAATTGCCCAAGAATTATTTATTGTTCAAAGAATAAAGAACTAATTTACTATGAAATCAATGCCTTGAAGGATAAATTGATGGTAAATCATGAAGCAGGATAAAGAGTCTTAGTGTAGTGGGCATGTGCTAGATGGCCACAATAATTCCTACTATCTGACATTCACTTTGTGCTGTAATCCTATTTCCTTGTATGTAGGCTGTCCTTAGTTACTCTTTATTGATGAAAAGAATACTGGAGACGTGATGACAAGCTTATAATTTCAAGATCAGACTATATGTGAAGAGTCTGGAACCCTTCCTGTTACTCTCTCTCTCTCTCTCTTTTTTTTTTTTCTGTTGCTCTACTCCCTCCCTCCTTTTTCCCCTCTCACAGATGTCTTCCACTAAAGGATTAGGAAACTTCCATGTTGTAAATAGTCCTCTGGAAAGGTCCATGGTTGAGAAATTCAGTTGTAACACCACCTAAAAACTAAGGCCTGCCAAAACACATGACAATAGTTGTAGTTCTATGTTCCTGAAGTTCTGGGTTAATTTATTTCATAGAAATAGAGGATTAATACACTAGGCAAAAACAAAAACAGGAATTCTGTGATTCTAAACTTATTTAGCTCTATAATTCAGCGTGCCATTGCCTTGGTGTCTGTAAGAGATGAATAACATAATGGTATTTTATCCTCATGTCTTTTCCTGCAAAAATTTCTGCTCTTTAATCCATTCATAAAATACTCAGCAAATAAGCTTTTTTTTTTTTTCTGTGAAATGCTGTGAATGAATGAGATGGTCAAAAATTTAAAAAAAAAAGGCAGAGCCAACTTTTAAAAAATTCCTTCCTAGAGACAGCAATATTTTATTGAACATATATTTAAATGTTTTGAAGATCAAGATTTTACCTCCAGTATATTTGTATAAAATGATTTTGCTGAAAAGAGAACTTTAGATTGTTACCTTTCCCAGCATTCTATTCCTCCCATCACTTCTTATTATGAAAGATAATAATCATACCTTATAATCTAGGCCAGTATTCCCTGCAGCATAAATCAATGTTACATGAAAACTTAATATTTATTGCCTGTTCTACCTTGCTGCTGACAGTCCTATTAATGCTTCACTTAGCAAGTCAAAAAGCGATACCTCAGTACTGTAGAGTACCAGAAAAGATTGAGAAAACTCTTTGTACACAAATCAACTGAAAGCATAACTTATCTTTTATAGCACAGGAAGATTAAACACATGGACATAAAAATCCTCACAATCATGTAACTGGAGTTGTGGTTCCCGCGATTGCTTTAATAAATCCTTTAAGTATGCTTTCAATCTCTCAACAATTCCTGACAAAGCTTGTGTGTTGTTGTTGTGAATCTGCCTACCTCAGAAGTCCTGATGGTGAATATTTCATGTGGCTTATCACTTCTCTGTGTGTCTAGTTTAGAAGAAGCTAGTGAACTGTTTGTTCATGCTTCTTAATACCTCGTTAGTGGAAGATGGATTTGTACTTCAGCCTTTAGCTACCTAATTTCCTGTTGTAGAAAATAAAATTTTATTTTTGCAAATGATGAATGAGGTGATTATATTTCACAAATTTTAAGGTCACAGACCATTAGCTGAGTCATTCAGAGCACTTGTCATTTTACACATACATATGCAATGTGAGCAGAGCGGGTTGTGTTGTGGTATATCATTGTTGCCACAGAATAGTCCTCATAAACTTTTTTTAATGAAAACTTTTTTGGAACAGGCTTAAGCCCAATGACTACTATAAAAATTAACTGCTTCTGAGAGTTAAATGATTGCTCATATTGGAAATTTGGATTTGAAGAATTTCCTCTTTAATCTTAAAATACTGATCTAGTGTGAACCCATAAATTATTGCAAGCCAGGAAAGTGTAAATAGATGAGAATTCTTCTTCAATGATATGCCTTTATTGCATATTTATGAGACCAAACAAAATATCAACTTTGGGACATTTTTTTTTTAAAGATTTATTTATTCGTACAGAACTGGGGTACAGGCCAGAAATGTGGAGGGTGAGAGGCTTCACCAGAGACAGAGTGGGGAGCAGAACAGGCAGATTGACGAAGTACACTGCTGAGGGGAGCAGCGGGCGGGCCAGGAGAGGTCTGCCTCGCCATGTGGACTCCTCCGGGGCAGGCGGCAGGCGGGAATCGAACTCATGCGGAGGTGGCTTCAGATTTTCAGTGCTGTGCTTTAACCCGCTGCGCCACCAGGGAGGGCCGACTTTGGGACATTTTGAAGAGATGCGTGTGTTAGGACACTGCTTTCCTCTGTATTTCAAGAGTGATCTTCTCACTTCGGTCTGTTGGGCATTGACTTTAATTTATATCTGGAGGATTAGGGTTTGACATTTCTTGATGACAGTAAGGCAAGAAAGGTAAAAAAAAATAATTGCCAAAAGGTCTGTTAACAAATTCCATATCACAGAGTTTACCACTGGAGAGTATTAACTCGGACATTTCTTGATTTTGTTTTCTTCTTATGGAGCCATTCCCCACACTGTCCCTAGTATCCATGGGGGTTAGTACTAGGACTCCACCCATTCCAAAATATGTAGTTGTTGCAAAGATTTACATTTCTGGTGAGTATTTGAATATAATGTACACATAATATTTTATGTGTCTTAAATCATATTTAGATTAATTAAGTACCTACTACAATGAGAATCCTATGTAAATAGTTATTATACTGTGGTATTTAGGGGATAATGAGAATAAAGAAAAGTCTGCATCTTCAGTATCAAGACAAATTTTTTTCTTTTTAATTATTTTAAAGATTTATTTATGTATACAGAATTGGGGTACAGGAAAGGGGTGCTGAGAGGATTCACTAGAGACAGAGTGGGGATCAGAACAGGAAGATCAACAAATTACACATGCTGAGGGGAGCAGCGGGCAAGACAGGATAGGTCTGTTGTGCCATGGTGATCACCTCCAGGTCTGGGGATCAAACTCGCATGGAAGCACCTGTGGCTTGCTTGCAGTGTTGTGCTTTAACCTGTTGGGCGACCAGGGAGGTCCAAGACACCAATTGTTCTATCTATATATAATCTCATTAGTTTCTCATATGAAATTAGTTTATTTTACTAATACTTGCCTTTTCTCATTATAATATCACTAACATTGATACTTTTATTGCTACTCTTAGCCACTCTACGAATTTTCCACCAATGCCAATTTAATATTTAATCTTTAGAATATGGTCCTTTGCAGCTCATCTGCATTCTCTATTCTTTTTTTTCTCTGTGTCTGACTGACACCACATTTTATATCTAAGAATTAAACCTATTATGTTTATTTAAATGATACAATATAGTCCATTTCTGGTGATGTGTACCCAACATTAGCATTCTGTATATGGTGGCCTTGTATTACTTTACAAAATTTGATTTGCTGAATATTATATTCATGAGGTCTCTCAGAAGTTTCTATTAGGTTTCAGGACAAATCACATAGGTCCTAATTAAAAAGCTTTTTGGTATAGGTTAAACTGGTGCATTAAGAAAGATGGAACAAAACCCTGTCTTTTGTTCAATTTATTAAATACAGGAAAAATCTATCAAATAGCCTTTTTAGTTGTTGTTACATTTACTAGTAAACATAAATTTTTGAATTGCCCAAAATTAACAAAAGAATCTGTCAATGATATTCCTCTGCTTCTTGGTTGTATCTCATCTATGGCTAAGTAAGAGCAGAGTTAGGCAATCTGTTAACAAAGTTATTCAGAATTCTTAAACCTGATACCAGGTGTCATTGGCCTTTTGTTTCCTTCCAGGAAGTCACTCCCTCCAGGCAGCATTGTTGAAAATAAGGTCCAGGCCCTCGCTAGTGGTGCAGAGTTAGAACACAGCACTGCAAGTGTTGGGTCCCAGCCGGGATGAGCCTCCCCAACCACCCCCAGAGCTTAAGCACAGAAAAACATCCTGTTTTGTCATAGATCATAACAGGGAGAAAAACATCCTGTTGTCTGCCACCTGTGTGAGTTGTTCAACCTGTGGGCGGCTGATCAATATCTGCCCTGATAGCAGTGAGGCATGTGAGGGAGACTTCCCCTGGCCCTCAGGACAACACCCCGGTACTAAGGGTATAAAAGGGAGGCTGGAGAGAAAAATAAAGACGTTTTGCTGCAACCATCTATGTGAGCTACTTCTTCAACCTCCACGTCCCTCGCTCAAGACTCGTATCCCTGCCGTGCAGGCACGGCAGCATGCTAGCCCCAGCCGCCATAGTGCAAGTTCAATCCCTGGTCCCAGAGTTGATCCACATGGCACAGCAGACCTCTCCTGTCTAATCGGCTGCTCCCCTCAGCAGTGTACTTCGTCAGTCAGCCTGTTCTACCCCCCACTCTGTCTGTGGTGAATCCTCTCATAGCCCCTGAACCTCTGGCCTGTACCCCAGTTCTGTATGCATTAAAAAAATAATAATAAAAAAAATACATCTTAAAAAAAAAAGTCCAGCTGAGTATTGAAGGTATGTAGCTTCACAGGACATGTGTATGTCGATTTGACTGGTGACTGAAAGATAAATTACAAGTTCTATAGTCCTGAAAATGTTATCGAACTGCAAGACTTGGAATTACATACTTGGATATAATTGAACCGATCGATAAACCAATAGAAACAAAAACCTTGTCAAAAATATAATTTTATTACTTCTTCTGATTCTATTTAAGGTTTTGTGTATAAGTCCTTTCATGAAATATCACTTTCTTTATGACTTTATTATGACCATTCTTCTGGTATCTCCAGTTGGTCTGTTTGTTTTAATGTTATGGTTGTTTTGCTTATGGTAAAAATCTACTTTTTTGAATAACCTCAGAAAGCTGAGCATAGAAGTGGAACATCCAGAGGATAAGGAGGAAGAGGGTAAAGACAAAGAGGGAAGGGAACACAATAGACTATGGGTGATTGATGTTGGGTGCACTATGGTGGAGTGGTTCATGGAGGGTATCTTTTCTTCCAAAATAACAATAATATCACAAACTAACATTATTTAAATTAAAAAAATGAATTCAGGGTTAAAATAATCTATTTTCTGTACTTAAACATACTTTTTTTTTTAAAGATTCATTTATTCATACAGAACTGGGGTACAGGCCAGAGATGCGAAGGGTGAGAGGATTCACCAGGAACAGAGTAGGGAGTAGAACAGGCAGATCGACGAAGTACACTGCTGAGGGGAGCAGCGGGCGGGTCAGGAGAGGTCTGCCACACCATGTGGATCTCCTCCACGGCAGGCGGGGTCCGGGGCAGGCGGGGTCCGGGGCAGGCGGAGATGGAACTCATGTGGAATTGGCTTAAGCTTCTTAGTGCAGTGCTTTAACCCGCTGCGCCACCAGGGAGGGCCGTTAAACATACTTTTATCTAAAATATATGACATTTAGTTGGTTCCCTTTCTCTAAACACCCAGAACCGAGTAAGTTTTCCTTATTTAAGAGTTGAAAAGTACTCTGGCAAACCCAGATACTTGTTGAAAAATCACTACAAATTCAATGAAGAATTTGAAATGATTATTCAGTCTTTATTACTACATAAAATATTGATATTATTTTATGACATTAAAATATTAAAAATTATTTCTGACCACTCAGATAATAGCAGTTTTTTAAGTTATTTCCAGTAATAATTATTGAGTGACTCATATTAAAATCTTAATAAGTCCCAGTTTCATTAGGAGTTTGATGGCAGATGTAATGGCATTAAGGTATTATTCAATAAAACAATAAGGAGTTTGGGTTATGAATTGTTTGCTTAGCACTGTTTTTGGTCATGCAAATAATAAAGCAATGACCCACACATTGTGCTAAGTTTTTCAATGTGTTATACAATGGAGCTCTCAAATACATATTAATTATGAGTGTGAGCCTAAATCTAGCAATATACTTGCTCCTGTAGCAGAAATTTGAAACCAAATCTGTTTTCCTTTAATGCCGATGCTCAAACCACCAGTCAGTCCTAACTTTAAAGGGTTTAGACCTTTTGCACTGGATGAAAACAGGATCTTTTTTATTTAATGAGTAAATGAAATTAAGGAAAACAGAGTATGTGAAATATAATAATTCTCTTACATGTCCTTGCAATTTATGTAGGTTGTAAGACTAGTAACTATAATGCAGGCCCTAATTATTCAGTTACCACATTTTATTAAATTTTTGTTTTTTTATTAAATATTTCATTTTTAAAGTCTCAGAAAAATGTTTTAAATGTATTTTTTATTATTTTTTATAGATTTTTATTTATGGATACAGAACTGGGGTACAGGCCAGATGTACAGAGGCAGTGAGAGGATTCACCAGACAGAGTAGGGAGCAGAACAAGCAGATCAATAAAATACACTGCTGAGGGTAGCAGTGGGTGAGAGAGGAGAGGCTTGCTGGGCCTTGTGGATCAGCTCCAGATCTGGGGATCAGACTCACACTGTTTCATCAACAGGGAGGGCCTTATTTAATTTTATTAAATATTTCTTTGATTTTTTTTTATTAAATATTTATTTTGTAGAAGAACTAGAGTTCATGTGGGGGTGGGAGGATTCACCAGAGACAAACTGGTAGGCAGAACAGGTGGATTTACTTTCAGTGTATTTCTATACTGCTAAGGGTAGCAGTGGAGAGAGACAGGAGAGACCGCCTACAAAATAATTGTGTTAGCTGTTTTGCTGTGAACTAAACTCAGGACATATTAATGATAGTGCTGAGACTTAACCCTTAGGCCACCGGGGAGACACAGTTGTTAGTACCTTTAGATGTGAAGATGACCATTTATCATTTGCTGATAACAAGGAAGAACACATTTTTAAATTTCAAAGGCAGGGGGGCAGTTGTCTTTGTAAAAAAAATAAAGAAAATGAATATCATTTTAAAGCAAATAGCCAAAACTTATCAAATAACTGATGTTAAATGTTGAATTTACCCATTGTGGAAAAAAATCAAATGAAATTCTCATTTTTAAACTAATTCTAATTTTGTGAGAAAAATTTATGGAAATACTATGTTTAGAGCAAGTAAAATGCTAAGATGTTACAAATTTGACCCTCCTGAATATTAGGACATAAGGATAGAATTGTTTTATCATTATAAAATGAAGGTATAGACATCTGGGAAGAAATAGGTTGAAGATTGACCAAATAATTGATCTAATAAATCATCATAAATACAGTGTTTCCTAAATCACATAGTCTTGCAGAAATTCTTAGTTATTTTAGACAGTTATGGATGAAATTTTCTTGAGAAATAATTACTCTTTAAAAAAAAAATCTTAATGCTTAATGTATCAGATCCCCCAAAGATGTCCTCACAATCAGAATATGAAAACATTATGTCACACATGGAAAAAGTAGTATTGCACATCTTCACATGGGAAAACCATATGGATTATACAGATTGGCCCAGTCTAAGCACAGTTGTTCATATACATTAAAGAGACAGAAAAATCTTAGTCGTTGAAGGTGTAATGAAGAAAGTGAAAGTTGGAATGAAGTGGAACAAAGAGCTAAGGGATATAGCAGTTCTTAGATGTTGTGAAAGGTTAACAAATTGATTCTCCTGTAGAGCCACAACAAGAACACAGAATCTAAACACTTTGCACTTAGACTAGGGAGACCCATTTTGAATTTCTGATCTCCAGAACAGTAAAATTATAGATGTGTGTTGTATAAAGTCACTTAACTTGTGTTAATTTGTCATATCAGCAATAGGAAACTAATATCTTTTGAAGAGTCAGGGAGGAGAGGGGATTTCACTCTACTCATCTAGGTCCTTTTATTACTGGTCAACAATCAAATTAACATCAGACATATTAGGGAAATAAGTCAAATTAATTCCTTGTGTGTGGGGAATCTATATAAATGTTGGATTCCAACAACAGTGATGCAAATTGGCAGAGGAAGAGAGTGTATATATCTTGAGCTAACGGGTGGAATAAAGAATTAGGGCTTCAAGGAGAGAGCAGAGACTCACATGATGAGAAGAGGGTAACTGATATGATGACAATCAGATGCTCTGTATTCTATGTTTGAGATATTGTATAGATAGGTTTCCTCAATAGAAATTTTATTCAGGACAAATTCTAGTTCTGTGTGGAAGATTATTGATGTTTTGGTTCTGGGCATGGTGTAGTGACATAGATTTCCAGTTTTGTAAACAAACACAAAATACAATTAAATATGATAGATGGCCACTCAATTTAAACAAATCTAATTCTGGCTAATATCCCCAATTTTTACTCTTCTAATTAATGTTCCTGTGTACTGACAGGGCCTTGAAATATTCCACATGACTCAGGTATACAAATAATCCACAAATCACTGGAATGCTTATTCTGGACATTTTGTGGAAGCCTGTCCTTCAAAAGACAAGAAAGACTAGATGGTTTACCAGTTCTTTTAGAATTTGTAAGGCCTTTCCCACTTTTAGCACTAACAGTGTCGCATCTCGAAAACTCTTCAGTGCTAGGCAAATCATGATAGCTGGTTACTCTGTATCAGATTGACATTCTAGCTAAATCAGATTATGACCTCTTGAATAAACCAATAAGGAAATTAGCCCATTTGGGGGTAGGGGGGCTATAGAGAAGTTGCATTTTACAAAAGGACTGTATAGTAAAACATGCAAAAAGAAAATTGCGCATGATCAAAATCATCTTAACAGTTCCTTGAATGATTCTCTGTTGCAGACAAGCATATTTTCTCTCTGTAAGTCTCACACAGCCAGTTTTTCTCCCCAAGCTACAACAGACTGTTCTTTTCAGATTAAGTCCCAGAAGGAACTGACATGTGTTTAGGGACCGTGTTGATCATGAAAATCAACAAAACTGGTTTATTGAGTAGTTTCAACTCAGTGGGGGTGTAAATATGAGGAGTTTATTTTTCTACACTCTCTGCTTTCAATTGTGATCTGTCAAAATGTCCTTATTGACATTTCTGGCAGGTTCCACAATTTTCAATCACTCTGATTAACGTCCACTTCAGTCAATGTAAAACTTTCCTTCATGTTATTACATCTTCTTCCCATGTCAACCTGACCTGAATGCCTGCCTGCTGTGGTGATGTTGGAGTGTGGGAAGAGAAGGAAGTGTCTCTGCCCTCCCTTGATCTCAAAGTCCTCTCTTTACCAATATGTTAGTCAGATGAAGATACAATAGAAAAGAGACAATTATCTCCACTCAGTTGACTGCTTCATTTGGCAGCATTTACATTTCTCTCTAGTAAGACATATGTATGAATTTATCTCAGGGCCACAATGGGCTCCGTCTTCCCTTAGTTATGGTCACCAGGAGTGTTTTATACAGCTTATCTCCAGGACATTTCATTCTTGTCAGCATCCAGTAAGTGCAAGACATTGGCTCATTACTTGAGCCATGATCTTTCTGATCCGTTGGTGCTAAGAAATATGCACTTTGGGTCACCTGAACAATGGGTGAACAGGATGCTACATAGGGTTGCCTTCCTACATTCTCCCATCCTTTCTAGTCCTCTCCTTTCCTGCTTATATAGTCATAGAGGGTCATAGCAATATTATTGCTTAAACAGCATGCTTGGAAACAAACAATGACTTTCTGTGCTTAGCTTTCCCATTTCCATAAGAAATTTGTAGTAATCCCATCTTGTTTAGTTTTTCCATGGAAAGAGATGAAGTAATCTCTTTTCCTGATGACAAATTTCCCAGAACCTCTCTTTCCTTTCTTTCTTCCATTTCCTAAACCCCTGCTGGGGGGATAGGGAAGGATAACTGTGGCCAGAAAAATGAAGTAAGTCATGTTATACCCTAAGACAGGATAGGCTACTTTAAGGGAGACAAAAAGTTACCTCTCAGGTTCTCAGCTGCAACTGAAAATTAACTTGACATAGGAAAAGTGAAAAGAAGAAAAGCATATAGACTTACATGTATCTCAGGAGGGGACACCGAAGAAAATGAAGATATAAAGAAGTAGCCAGGTTTCAGTGTACATATGCAAGACAGAACACAGGGAATTGTTTTGGAAAGGTAATGAAAACACATGTGGAGAGAGAGAAAAAAATTAACAAACTTTTAAAAGTAAAATCTGCTTGTACAGGTTTCTTTCAATCTCATCTGCCTATCTGTGGTAATAAGAATTGTTTTTCCCCTTTGGTCTACTAGAATAGCTTTTATAAGGGAGTTTTATTCCTCTGTTCGGGAGGAAATAGGGTGCTCAGAAGTGTCCTTGAACTTGTTTTTCATGTATAATAATCCTTATTTCAAAATGGCACATTTTGGCTTGGCGTGTTCTGTCAATCTAAATCTTTACTTCTTGTCAAAGTAAAATGTCACCGATCTTTGTTATCATTGGGCACTTTAGACACTAATGGAAGTCATCATAAATCAGGACATATTAAGAGTAATGCTTTGCTGGGCAGTAGGTTTCCCTTGTGAGAGGGGACAAAATTGATAGAGGAAATACAGACTCAAGCTTCACATGCATACGCAGACTGGATGTGAATAGCATGGTGTTGGTCAGAGTTTGCTGATATTTCTACTGTTCTCTCTTGCTGTTTTTAGGTAGAGTGAAGTGCATGTGAGCATTTGTATTGAAATGTGGCTAGGTTACAAATGGGTACAATGTAAGTGCACTATGGTGAAAAATAATCTTGGAAAGTCTAGACTTGAAAAACTTTGAAAAGCAGTCACACAAATGTATACTTTCTTAGTTCACTGAAATGCATGAATGGGACAGCAGCAATGCAGAAATACTCATAAATTATAAGTAAATGAGGAATCATCAAGACTATGTGACCTTCTTGAGGACAAATATGCTATTGTCTTTAAAAGAAAAGAAGCAAGAAAAAGAAATGTGGAGAAAAGTGAACAGAAGGGAGCCTTACAGATAAAAAAGCAGCTAAAGGGCAAATCAACCATTTCTAATATATAGACTTCTTAAAAAAACAAATTTACATAAAAATTATAAATTATAAATTAAAGTTGATTACTGAAATAACTAATTATTAAAATACTAATTATTAAAAGAAAATTGATAGTATAATTAGCAAAATTTTAACACTGGCTTTATGTTTTATATATTTAGTAATCATTCTATTACTTTTAAATAATGGAAAAATGGTGCTGTGTTTATATTTTAAAAATAAGAATTTTTAAATTAAATGTGTTTTTGAGTGCTGTGTTTATAATTTAAAAATAAGTATTTTTAAATTTAAATGTTTCTCTGAAGCTTACATTAATATTTTAGAATGCTGATGTACTTAGTGCTCAATTTTCAAAATGTTCCCTGAAAGTTTTCTTAGTAGTATAAGTGGAATTTAAGAACAGATTTCTTCTCTGTTTTAATTCTAATAACTAAATTTAGAAATGCATAAACATTAAGTTTATATAAACCAATCTTTACACAATGAGGAACAATTGACATTTTATATTTAATGTGCTCTATCTATTCTATTGCTTATGCAGAGAGATACAATAAATTGTAGATGAACTGATGGACCATGTTACTTTTATGAGCCTGTTTGAAGTCACATGTCAAAAGCAACAAGGAATGAGTCAGCAGAGAGGTAGTGATGCAGAAGGAAAATGTGGATCTGAAAGTGTTTAATAGGTAAGATGGCAGGCTGTGGAGATCGATTATGAGTGGAGACAAAGGATAGAAATTGGGACAGCTTGTAATAGGACTGTCAGTTGTGGCACAAATACATACTAGATGGGAAAAGATTTAGCAGAGAGGTTGTGCATTTTGTTTTTGATTGAGGTTGGGTTATCTCTGTAATAATTAGAAACAGGTGTGCAGCCGTCTGGCACATACTATATCAAAAGTCCAGAGGAAAAATCAGGACTAAAGCTAGGAAAGCCTTTCTCAGAATAGAGTGCGTAATTGAATATACAAAATCTTCTACATTGCATAGGAAGAGAATCTTAGATAGAATGTACAATGTGGACTGTGAAGTCATTGGCAATACAAACTCTTAAAAGATGATATTGGACTAAAACAAGGAACACAAGAGGAGAATAAAGAAATAAGAAAAAAAATGTGTGTGGAAATCCACAACAGCTCAATGTCATTGTAAGCAAGTGACTTGAGAGTTTTAGGGAAGATAGGAGTGATTGACAATGCCAAAATGTAACAAGTAACCCCAATCAGAGCAATATTAAGCAATTTCTTCTAAGGTTGGCATTTGGGAATTCATTAGAGAATTTAATGAGAATACTGTCAAAATCTTTGGTAGCAGAAATCTAATTTTAAGGGCTGAGAAGAAGACAGGTAGGTAGGAATGGAAATGGTGGAAATGATTCACACATTTTAAATAGCTTGGAGAGTAGAACGATTTGCTATCAGCTAGAAGTGATGAGGTGTGGCAGGGACTGGGGAGTGGAACACTTAACTTTGTTTATAGGTTATATGATCATGAGTATAAAAGTAGATTTTTGAGTGGCCAGTAAGGAAACTAAGTGTCAGAAAGTCATGAAAGGGCCCTCCCTGGTGGCTCAGTGGCTTAAAGCACAACACTGCAAACTTCAGTGTATGATCCCCCGCCCCAGAGTTGATCCACATGGCTCAGCAGACTTCTGTTCCACTCACTTCTCCCCTAAGCAGTGTACTTAATTGATCTGCCTGTTCTCTCCCCTAGTCTCTCTGGTGAATCCTCTCACCACCTCTGGCCTGTACACCAGTTCTGTGTGCATAAATAAATAAATCTTACAAAAATTCATAAAAGTTCAGAATTGTTGCTGAGGTCATGTTTGGGATGTCTTCACTGGTGAATTTTAGGTGATTCAACTATCCACTTCTTGAAGAACAATCCTGTTATCCCAGTGCAGAATATTATTTCCTTTTGTGCTCTGCAGTTAACTTAGTGACATTTTCAAGTATTCTGTCTTCATTTTGTACTTGGCATTTTTGTTGTTGTTTACCTCCCTTAGTTTCTTTATGTTCCTATTTTCCTCCCTCATGTTTCATTGCTACAGTTCCTCATAGAGCATACTACTAAGTTAAAAATAAGATAGATATGTGCATATAGAAATACTTGTAAAGTGAAAATTCTGGAAAAGTTTCACCTCATCTACTAGTGAGGTAGATTTCTCATTTATCAATAAAAAGATATATTCTCACTCTCTCCACACACACACACACACACACACACACATAAATTTTTTTAATTTATTTATTTTTGCATGCAAGAGCTGGGGTGTAGGTCAGAGGTGTGGGACTGAGGTGAAAGGATTCACCAGAGAAAGAATGAGGAGCAAGACAGGCGATTGACTGAAATACAGTGCTCAGGGGAGCAGTGGGTGAGATCAGCTCCCTGGCTAGAATTGAACTGATTGCAGTGGCTGCTGATAGATACATAGTGCTGAGACTTAGCCCCTTATGCCAATAGGGACACCCCTATAGTATTTTTAAATTATCTTATCAAAAGTGAAGTTTGCATCTTGTTGCACTTTAATGTCTTTGTTTTGTTTTACTTTTTCATATTTGCCCAAGAAACTTATCTCTCTTATTTGCCCAAATGAATACGGTGTCTACTGCCTTAGATACAATCTTTCCTCCTCTTTTTATATATTTATAATTTAGAACAAATTACGTAGCATTTTAATACATTATAATTTAGTTTTCATTGAGCTACTGTTCTTGTTTCCCTTAAGATTGTCAAATCCTTAAAGACAAGTGCCTATTGAAAAAACTTGCTAAATATTTATTACCTACTTGACCTTAGAAAATATTAGTTTCTCTGTTTTTCCTTCCTTCCACCCATTGTGTCTTCCAACAGATAGCTAAATATGTTCTCTATCACATAGAAGTTCTGTAATATCCCACTTGAACTGAAATAGTAAAGTTGCAAATGCAATTGGGAATACAAATTCAAAATGAGAAAATATTTCTTGGAGTGTACTGGATTTTTGGAGAAGCTACTGCTATCTGGCTTCTTAGAATTATTATATATTAATCTTTACATTTTCATCTCTCTCCCTAATTCTATATGTTTTTTTATAGCTAGCTATACTTTTCCTTTTGTTACTTCTGGGATATTCTAATTTTTGAGGTAGGAGCAGGCTTGAAGCAGGCTGAAAATGTCAGATACTCACTTTTTTAGTTCTCTTATAGCTAGGAAGCAGGTTTCAGAATGAATCGTAGCCAATTTCACACCTAGTAAAGATTTTGTATTGAGATAGTAATGCTGAAAATCTGTTCCGACTGTCGCATCATCGTAATTGCAGCATGATCTAGTTTCTGAGGCTGGCAGTGGCTCCAGCAGCAAGGCCTATTACAGAACCTCTGGAGTTAGATTCATTGCTTGGCATGATGTCATTGGACTTTTGCTGTGCAAACTTCTTTATTCTTATCTGTGCTTTTCTTTGTAGTTCTTTAATTTTACGTTAATTTGGTGTGTCATGCAGTGTTTGATTTTAATAATTTTCTTTTAAAGATTTATTTATTTGTGCATACAGAACTGGGGTACAGGTCAGAGACTCAGGGGAGCAAAACAGGCAGATCGACGAAGTACGCTGCTGAGGGGAGCAGCGGGTGGGTCAGGAGAGGTCTGCCACACCATGTGGTCACCTCTGGGGCAGGTGGGAATCGAACTCATGCCAAAGTGGTTTCAGCTTCTTAGTGCAGTGCTTTAACCCACTGCGCCACCTGGGAGGGCCCAGATTTTAATGATTTTTTTAAAAAAACATATTTAGTTAAGACTAGTTTCTGTCCCTTATGGAAAATGATTCTGATTAATGTATCAGAGAACGAGATAATTTTTATTTTATTTATCTTTATTTAGGATGATTTTTTCCTTGTGACAGTTTTATAGAGATTTAGGATATTGCAAATCTTATATGAAATTGAACTGTTCTAGGTAGTATGGAATTTATACTTTTATATGTATGTATATTACAATACAGAGGCTTAGTATGGTGTTAAGCATAGATTGTATCAGTGCTATATATTTCAATGGTATATATTTTTACTTTAAATCTTGATGTGTCACTGATAAAAAGTAGGAGATTTTAACACAGTTTTGTACAATTAATTATGACACATTTGTAGTTCACTTGAACTGTTTTAATTAACTTGTGCATGTGCTATAGTGCTAAAATACTTCGTGGGCATTTGGTGTGCACATTTAGCAAAATGAGGAAATATAACCTTATCACCAGTTAACATATCAAGTGTCTAACTAAATTTAGCTGAGCCTTGTTCTGTTATACAAGTTCCCACTTATCCAAGTTGACTCCCATTAGCCACTGTGCCATAATGGCTTGTGGGAAGTCTGAACAGAAAATTGAATTAATGCAAGCCATTTCTCAATCATTTCTCATTCTCATAAAATGATTAAAGCTGATGTAAGAGGGCTCATTAAAACAGAAAACATTAGGCTCATTAAAAAGCCATTAAACCATCTCACTTCTCTGATTTATTTTATAGTAACCTTATTTGCCCATTGTTTAAAAGTCACTGCACCCCACATTTCTTTCCTTATCATGGAGGAAATAGTTTCCATGTGTTCACTCTGGTTGTGAGGTTATTTGACCTTAAAGTCATCTGTTAATAGTTTTGCTTTGTTTATAATAACTTGAGACCGGCATGTAATGGGAATCAGCTAACTATTCCCAGTTGTAATAGATTAGTCTTCCAGTATTTATTTAAGCTCTTCTGTATGTTTGCTTCATCTTTTAACCTTGTATTTCTGTCTTTAAACTAAATTGCTGCTTATACAGTCAGTGACTGCCATTTGATTATTGCTTCATAATACGTGATTTTTTTTTGTTCTGAAGCAATAATTTCTATTGACAAACCAATAAAATAACAACCTGTGAAAATCCATCTTTATGAGAGATTTAAGTTTGCTCAAGTTATGCTTTAAGTAGGATGCTAACAATTTTTTTCCTAATGAATATATTCTAATACATCTTTGCAGGAATGGGTCCAAATGAAATGAAACTGACTTTGGTTTAAAAAAAATAAAATGATAATTATTAAATTGATGTATGTAAAATATATAAAATAAACATTATTATATAAAGTAAAACTATTTAAAACAAAAATCAATCCTGAAATCCCAGTGGTCCAACCCTAGTGTTGCAGCCTGATGCCAGTTCTTGTAGCCTTTCTCTATTTATAAGCCATGCCTTCTGCAATGTGTTAGGCATGGTGCACTGCCTATACCACCGTCTTAGAAGAACTAACCTGAGCAGGTGTGCAAATGTACAGTTGTGTTGATGCAATGAATGTCATGCTGACTAGGCCATCTCTTTATTTCTGTAGCTCCAAGAGAATGTAAATCAGCTGTCAGCATCTCAGCTTCCCTTTGACCTTCTAGTGAGCTTGTTTCCTTCCCCTCACTTCCATCGGGGTTGTTACATCCAGAGACATTAAGTAAGCATCCTGCACACTCGACTCTCAGTTAACTAGACGCTCAATTCTCTTTCTTATACTTAGAATTGTTTTTTTTTTTATAATCATTCTACCACAGTTGTGGACTATATGTGAAGAAAGAGGAAAACCAGGGATTGGCTTTCTTTTGGTATATTGGATATTCTAATCAGATGTCATTAAGCCTACTTAGAATACTGGTTTCATATTTTGTTGGATATGCCTTCTCCACATCCTAAAATTTGTTTGTGGCACAGCAGTATGTGACTTATCATAATGATAATTCTAACCAAGGCCTCTAAAATGATGATTAAATTTATGTGAATATAAAACTATGATAAATCATAGTGGTTAAGGGTTGGTAATAGTATTGTTCTTAATTTAAAGAGGAGTCTTTGAGAGGAATAAGGAGGAGTTTTGAGAAATTTTAATAATCCTGCCTAATATCAGGAAGTAGTAAGGAGAGCTAGGCTCCAGTTTGCACGCACCTGACACCAAGGTCTGTCATAGCTGCTCTACTAGGCTTCTGGAAAGCTCTTCTCCAACTTTAATTAAAGTCACCATGCAATTGAATGATACTTATTAACTCTTTCCATTCTTTCATATTTAAACTCAAAACTGTGAACTGGAAGTTCACCTAAAAATGTATTTGTTTGATAAATACCTGCAAAATAGTATACCAATTTTGTCTAATCAAATGCCAATGAGTCTGTATTTGTTTCTTCCAATTTTTTATTTATGTCCTTGAGTAGATTGGACATGTTATGGGTATGCATTTTATAAATGAATTAACACCAACTTTCACAGTTCCAGTTACTAATGTTAACTTATATTGATATTAGTAATATTATTACTTATGATTAAACGTGCAACATAGGCAGTTTCATCTTATAAATGAATTTAAAATGTTTTATTTTATAATTTGCATAATTATAAATAATGTTATATTTGGAGGAAAAGTATATGCAAATAAGTTGACAATTATTTGGAAATGTTCATGCATCAAAATTGGTCAAATTCAAGGATGATTTAAGTCAACTAAGCTCAGAATAGATACTTAGACATAAGTCACTTAACCAGTAATTTTTCAAGATAAATTTTAGAATGAAATTATTTTTTAGTCACATACTTCTGCTATGGAAAACAACTACACACATAAATAATAGCCCATACTAACTGTTACCCAGAATACTAATCTTTATTTGAATGTGACCACAATGTTGTTGTTTTTTTTTAATATTTGTTTATTTATGCATACAAGGACTGGTGTACAGGCCAGAGTGGGGTGAGAGGATTCACCAGAGACAGAGTGGGGAGTAGAACAGGAAGCCTGACTGAAATACACTGCTAAGAGGAGCAGCAGGTGGGTAGGAGAGGTCTGCCACGCCATGTGGGTCTCCTCTTACTGCAGTGGTTGTGGATAGCTTCATAGTGCTGCGATTTAACCCGTCGCACCCCTAGGGAGGGCTTGGATGTGACCACCACTTCTAATTAAAAATCTCAATTTGCGCTAACCTAAAGGAGAACCTTTTCTTCAAGTATTCCTGCATAATGTTCAGAGCCACTCAGTATTTTTTGTGCCTAAAACAACACTACATATATTTAATATTTGTAAGCATTTATTAAACTGATATATCTTGTAGATATCAGGGCAAGGATTCAAATTTATCCTTTCTTTTTGTGATCAGTAATCATTTAATAATTTTGTTGAATGGAGTGTCCATTTTCCTATATCCTTGCCTTAATTAAAAAGGCAAGTATGGCCCTTCCTGATGGCGCAGCGGGTTAAAACACAGCACTAAGAAGCTAAAGCTACTACCGCATGAGTTCGATCCCTGCCTGCCCTGAAGGTGACCACATGGCGGGACAGATCTCTCCTGACCTGCCCGCTGCTCCCCTCAGCAGTGTACTTCGTCGATCTGCCTGTTCTGCTCCCAGCTCTGTCTCTGGTGAATCCTATCACCCTCCACATCTCTGGCCTGTACTCCAAGGCTGTATGAAAAGTAAATTAAAAAAAAAAGGCAAGTATATTTACTTATATTAAAATTCATAAAGGATTTTTTTTAACCTTTCCTCAGTAGGTTGCTGGAACTTTCTCCCTTCTTTTCCTCTGTAGATTGTTAGACTTCTAGAAAACAGTTTTCATGCTCAGCAGCCATATTTTTCCTATTAGTAACATCTTCTTTTAGTATGCCACACACAATACAATTAATGGACCTATTAGAGTGATAATTATTATTAATTGAGGTCCATGGTTTATTCTGATTTTCTCAGTTTTTAAATAAGGTCCTTATTTTTGCTGTTAATGGATTCTATATAAGATACAAGCCACATTAAATCATCATGTCTCCTTATACTTCTCTTGACTGTCAGTTTCTCAGAATTCCATGTTATTAAAAAGCCTGGTATTTTAGAAGTATGCTTGTCAGGTATTTTATAGTTGTTTGTTGGAATTTTGCTGGGATTTTCCTGATGTTGTTTCTATGATTAAACGAGGGTTATGAGTATTTGGTAGAAAGATTACAAAGGTAAAGTGCTAGTTCCATCAGTTACATGTCATATCAAGGGAGCATATTACCCATATGGCTTATCGCTATTGTTAACCTTTATCACCTTGATTGCCTTGACACCTGGTAAAGTCTGTCAGGTTTCTCAAATATAAAGTCACTCTTTTCTATTCCTTTCCACACTGTGCTCTTGGGAAAGATATTATTATGAGTATCTCACACTTAAGAGATTTATTCTTTTTGTAATCACTTATTAATTCAAACATTTATATTTGTAGGAACTCGCAGATATTTATTTCATACTCAACACCACACTATTTTACTTAAAAAATTTGTCTCATATTTTGTGAGCTCTTTAATTTGGCCCTATGTCCTATGACATAATCTGTAATTGAGATTTTTGTCTGTCTTTCTGAACTTTTTATTTGTACTTCATATGTTCCACTGTGAAATACTGCTGACTAATGTATATTTTCTGTTGCAGTTATGGAAGCAGATATTTCTTTAAAGACACCTGTTTCATTTTGTTGGTCAAGGTTTTTGAAACCAAAACTTGGGAACTGGGCGTACTTATAGATACTGGGATATCTTTATGCCACTTGACAGCTGACAGAATAAGAAATGTTTATGTATACTAAGCTGTGGATGTGCCTACAGGTATATCACATATACATTAATATTAATATTATTATGTTTATATAAACAAATATATTTACTCTATATAAAAATAACCATGAGTTAATAGAGAGCTAGGAAAAAAGGAATGAGAGAGAGGGAGGAAGGGAAGAGAGAGGAAGGAACCCCAATATAAGAAAGCTGACTTCCATCCTCTACCATTCACTAATTTATTCCATTCTAGAATACATGCATACGAATATCAGATCTGAAACTATATACCTCCATCATAAACAATAATATAGAGTACGATGTTTTCACACTATTTTTTTTAACAGTCGCTTTCACACTATTTTTGCCTTTAGTTTTACAGACTAGTATTATTTAAAAAATTACTTATGTCATCACATTTCTCCTGTATCTAATTAAATGGGGTTGTCTCATACAATTTTAAGAGTTAGATTCTTTTTGTTACAGTATGTATTAATTCTTGGGAAACCCTGACATCCTAACTTTTTTTTTTGAGTTGCGTATGTTAAGGTTCACTCTTTCTGCTATAAAATTTCATTCATTTTTGACAAATGTTTAATCACGATCAGCTATCAGAGTCTTAGGACAGTTCACTACCCTTAAAAATCCCCCTACTTACTATTTAACCCTTTCTCTTACCCTGTTCCATGGATCATTTTATTAACTCTACAGAGTCTTTCTCTTCTCATGTCATGTAATTGGAATCACACAGTGTGAAGCCATTTGAAACTACCTTTTTTCATCAGGTGAGAGGCTTTTAAGGTTCCTTCATATAGTTTATGACTTGTTAGCTCGCTTTCGCTGAAAGCCTCTGTCTATAGTAAACAAACATGAACATGTTACTTTTAGAGTCATTTTTGATGCATTTCGTTTAATAAATAACATTTTAAAAAACTATTTTCTTTGTGCTTGACTTTTTTCCTCTCCCCCTCTTTTATAATCTGTCTGGTTTTAATTGAACATATGTCCTCTATTTGATTAGTGTTTTAGTATTACCTAAAAATATATAGACATATATTTATCTCAACAAATCCCCTTTCAAATATTATATTGCTACACAGTGCAGATAACATAAAAGTGTATAATTAGTTTCTTCTATCTATTCCTCCTAAACTTGTTCTGATTTAACATCATCATTGACTATATCACTTTAAAATCAAATAAGAATATGAAAAAAAATCTTTCAATAATTTTTTCTTTGATATTATGCCATTTTTAATATAGATCCAAATTTTAGATACCATTTTCCATCTCCCAATAACTTTGAAGAACGTTTCTTATTTAGTTATGCAGTCACTGAATTTCCTTGGCTTTTTTGTTTTTGAGAAAGCCTTGTAATTCCTTCATATTCAAATAGTAATGAAACTTTAAACTTAAGATGTTTTACTTTCATCACTAAATGTTCACTCTTACTTTCTTTTTGCATCCATGGTTTATGAAACATTTTCTATAATTAACTTGCTATAATTCTCACTACTTTTTTGGCCCTTGGATTCTCCAAGGTTTTGATTTCATATTAGCTTTTCTGCAGTTTGAATGTTATATACCTAATTGTAGAATTTTTGGTCTTATTCTGTTTGGTGTCTGAGTTTTGTGAACCTGTGCTGCAAAGTCTGTCATTAACTTTGGAAAACTTTAGTGATTATGTATTCAAGTATATTATCTACCCCATTTTCTCTTTCTCAGTCCCTCCTCCTCCAAGTCAAAATTTTGATTTTTCTATTACCTTTCTATATTTTCTTAATACTTTCTTATCTCTGCTTTTATTATGCATCTATTCTTACATTCTATATACTTTTTTACATTTGAGCATTTTACAGAGCAATATTTATTATAAACTGTCTGAGAATTCTATGTGTTCGTTCTGACACTAACTGTATACTTTTAGGCCTTATTTGTTTGTCTTTCTGTGTGTGTGTGTTTCCTTTTAGCATTACTCATTATTTTTCTATGAAAATTCTGTCGTGTGTGACAGATATTAGGAATTGAGGTAAACAGGTCTTTGAGACCTGTTCGAGATTTTAGGTTAGATTTCTTGGGAACAATTTTGTCAAAATAACTTTAAATTATTGTTGTAGCAGATTCTGCTAAGATAAACAATTCTTGGCCTAGATACTATGGATTCACCTCCAGTTATAAATTTCAGGGTAATCCTATGTTCTGTGCTTTCTTTTCTCTGAAAGATCCAAGAGAGTCACTGATTTCAGTTTATTCCACAATTTTTTTTTCTTGTTTTAAGAATGAAGTACAACTTTGAAATTTTTACACATTGGAGGTAGGACTTGAAGTCTTTTATCTCTTTTTTTTCATTACCAAATAATAGTTCATGACTGTTACTTTATCTTGAGTATATAAAGGCATAACATAATGCTGGAAATAGAGTAGTTATTCATTAACAATTGCCTTACTATTCAATTTTCTTTTATATAGGTGATAAAAGAAGGTTCAAGCTTGACAATAAAGCCTGATTCCAAACTTTCTGTATAATTATTGTGATAGTGATATAGTCCCATGAATAGCTTCATTGAGTATCACTTATGATATTATAGATTTCATCTTTGCTACAATAAATAAATCTAGCACTGAAAAATGTCAAATTTAAATTGTAGGTTTATCCCATACTGGAGAAACACACCTTAAAGTCTTGATTCCTAAAAATGATATCTACAATTATTCTACTCACCTGTGAGTAGTTATAAGAATATTCACTTTTTTAAAACAATCTTTATACACAATAAAGATTAATTTTCACAAAATGATATAAGATGTTCAGTAGAAATTGAAAGTCAAAACTACTCTATAAATCCCCAGTTCCAAAAAGTTATTTAAGATGATCAGGGACATAATGCTGCAAAGTAGAAAAACTGAGAAAAAAAAAAGTAATAGATGTTTATTCTATAAAAATACACACCTAGAGAATGAAATCAGTACATATATATATCTGTTTTTTGGAAGTCCAGTTATGTCAAGTGAGATCCTTTCTAGTACTGAAATCAAGGCATAGACTATGGCTGGGTTCTCATCTGAAATGCTTTAATTATTAGATATTGTGGAAATTATACCAGTATTAATGACAAAAGTTTTTAATACCTAGCTTCCTATTATGAATAAATTGTGTTGTCTTAGTGTTTATAATTGCCCCAGTGATCTTTCGAGGTTCTTAAATGTATTGTTACCTCTCCAAAGAAAAAACTTCCATAATCTCTATGCAGTGAATGTGTAGTACAAAAATAATCCAAGAATAGGATATTAGATGGGTGTCACTGTGCGTTGAATCAGATTTTATACTTTACACACATCATTTAAGTGTTCATTTTGGAAATGTAACTGAATAGAAGTATGGCTTAATTGAATGATATAAGCCATTTATGCTTCTATTCTCAAAAAAGTTTAAAGTTTCAAACCTTTAAGTCAACTATAATATAGGATCTTCAAATACAACTTTCAGAAAATGACACAGTGGGTCAGAACTTGGTGTGAAGGGGTGGAAGATACTTTCTCAGCCATGTTCACAAAGTTCACTTAAGTGTGGGCAAGAAAACGGAGTCAAAGAGAAGGATCTCATTTCAAATAAAGCAAATACTTTAGAAAACAAAAGTGAGAAAAAAATACCTAAATTCTTAATCATTTTATTCTGATCAAATGCCAAACCTTTTTTTTTTCAAATTCAGAAGCGAATAAGGATGTTCAAGAGTTATATGTATATCATAGTATTTAAAGCATACACCATTTTCCTTATTTATACTTATTCATTGCATTTTCTACATTTAAAAAAAAAAGATTTATTTATTTATGCTTACAGAACTGGGGTACAGGACAGAGGTATAGTGAGAGGATTCACCAGAGACAGACTGAGGAGCAGAACAGGCAGTTCAGTGAAGTACACTGCTGAGGGGAGCAGTGGGGGGTCAGGAGAGGTCTGCCATGCCATGTACATCACCTCCTGGGCAGGGATTGAACTCATGCTGAAGTGGCTGTAGCTTCTTAGTGCTGTGCTTTAACCAGCAGCGCCACCAGCCACCAGGGAGGGCCCTCTACAGTCTTTTCTTAAGAAATAATTTCTCCTATCCATTATCTCTGAATAATGACCAATCCATTTGTTAAAGTGCAGGGTTTTTAAAAGTTTGCCAAGTATTCTTTCTGGGAGTACCTAGAAGAATCTAGACTGATAGGTAATGACATTGACATTTAGCTATAGAAAATTGTGAAAATCTGTATACAAATAAAATCTTTATGATTGAAAATTAACTCATACCTAACATTAAAGAGTATTCAAACAAAATAATTAAAAGAGATTTTGTTTGGTTATTGTCAGTACTGCAGTCACGGGCAAGTTATTTCTTCTATAGTTCCCATCATTTTGTTTGTTTGTTTGTTTGTTTGTCATTATTCCAACCTGAGAGACTGGTTGTAAAGGTTAAGTGAAATTCTTAAGTGAACAAGCCACCTAGAATGATTTCCTCACCCAGAGAAGAATAGTACATAAATGATAGTATTTAATGTCAACTGTTGAGTGTGACCAGATATGGGCAATAATTAAAAAAAATGAACCTAATGCCTATATAAAGGCCCCTTTCCCCTACAGCACTCACAGTAGCTGTGGACCCCACCCTCGGGACCTCCATCTCAGCTGCTACCCAGGAGCAGTAAACTCTACTTTTCAGCCTTTCTCTCTCTTGTCTTTCTTCCTTGCGGCCTGACACAGAAATCGGTACAAAACAGCAACAATTTTGCTTATATGACCCCTTTTGCTCTATAGTTGAAAATTGTACCAATCCACACATTTAAGTAGTTCTGTTTAGATAAGATTCATTGAAAACACATGAGCTCCATGAAATTTACTCTCTGATTTCAAAGAAAGAATGCAAGAATATAGAAGAATTCCTATTCTTATTAAATTTGTTTCATTGATGATCCATTTAAAATATTACATCATCATAATCTGAAACTATGGGACTGAGAGTTTTTAACTCTAGCACCACCATTCAAATAATGAAAAATTAGAGTAATTTACCATTTGTTTAAAAAATATCTAGCACTCCTTGATATGCTAGAGATACTTTGGAGCCGATGCGTGAATGAAAAAATACTAAATCAATGAGTGAATGGATAATATACAAATGGATAAATTAAAGAAACTATCCCAACTCTTACCTACCTTAAATCTAGTAGAATAGAGAGGTGAGTTGAAACGATCTTCAGATAATTGTGCAGATTGCAGGTATTTTTCATTATTTTCAATATCTTAATCAAATCCACTTATATACATAGGTTGTCCTAGCCAGATAAAGTTACTATTAACAGTGTCTCATCAAGAGTAAATGTTGCATAAATCTTTAACCATTTCATTTTCTGTGTTTCCATTATCCTTTACATTTTAAATCATTCCTTCTCTTTTAAACTGATTCAGCCTTTAGATGAAATAGGAACCCTAATTTACATAGTGGTGATGATGTCTTTTTGGAGTTAGTGGTTTCTGGGTTCACTGTGGGAAAGGTTCACCAGAGCTCCCCTTTCAGCAGCACACGGTGAGATTCTTCATGAGTTGTATTTAAAAAGTAGGTTTATTAGAAAGACAGGGGAGGAAAAGAGACTTGCATAGGCACAAGCAGGCAGGAAGAGCTTCCCCAAAAGGGACAGGTTTGCAGGGAAAGAGACCTGCATGATTGCAGGTAGATGGCCTTGGGAGAGTAGCCTCCACTTAGTGAGGTCAGAGCAGAGAATTCCAGGCATGGTACAGGTCATGGGCAGGCAGGAGGCTGCTGGCCTGAAGAGGCAGAGAGTGGATGGAAAGAAGCATTTGCATAGTCACAGGTGGGCAGAGGAGTGGCTGCCCCATGTCTGAGCAGAGACTGCCCTAATATAGACAGCTTCTCTTTGGGAGGGGCTAAATCCTTGTGAGCCGAGGTTTGTTAACTGAATAGAATCTGAGAAAACTGGAGATTCCCTAGTGAGCTTCACCTCCATGTCCTTAATCTTTTACCTTTTGGGTCTGAGCTTCAGTCTGTTTTCTGTTGAGATCTCCTGCAGACACCCGAACATTGGCTGGCTTTGGCACCAGAGGACCTTGATTTTATGGCCGTGTCAATTGCTTCACTAGTCCCTTCACCCTGACCCCTTTATGCAACTCAATCTTGTGATATCTCCTGTGCATTCCTTCTTCCATCAGTCATAGAAAGCCAAAGTGTTTTTTTTTTTTTTTGCAATTTACCACCTTCCTAATATTCCCGAGGTTTCTGCTTTCTTTCTTTATTTACTGTCCATCGTGCTTCTTTTGTGTGTGTGTGTATGTGTGTGTGCGTGTCTATGTGCTTAATATACTTGGAAATTTATTCTTATACTTCATAGAAATATGAAACAGTTAAAGATAGTTATGAAAACTTTGCAGAATATAAAGTGGTACTTAAATACTTAATAGTAATTATTAATTCTGTAACGTAGACAAATAAAAGAGGATTTCAAGCGCATACTTCCAAGTGAATTGTATTCGCTGTCTAGGACTTTCTAAATAGATGGAACCTTTGCATTCCTGTTAGGCTGTAGAGCTATAAAACTATCACGTGAAATATCAATGTAAAAGTCATAGTATAAGCAGCAGCAACCATAAAAAACTAAAGCAGCAGCAAAATAACCTCACTATCTTTGTTGAATGGAAATATGTACTATCTGCTTAGTATTTAAATATACACAATAAACATTGTACTTGAAACATTTTCATATTTACAGAGTTTCTTTGCAAATGTAAAGCTTTTATATAGAGGGGACTCAAAAAATAATATTTGAAAATAAAAATTTAGAAAAAAAAACTTTGGAGAAGAAAAAGAGCTAAAGAAAGCAACTTCTATCCTGTAAGAGTTGGCAGCTGAAACTGGGGAACTGTAGAAAAACTCCCTTACTTTTCTAAGTCTTATCACAGCATTTCCAGGACCTCTAGAAAGTTAAAGGAAAATGGGGAAACTGAGGCATAAAGATAGCTAGATTAACAACAATCACACTAATGGAAAACTGCCTGATTTTAGATGCTTTCTATAACAATACAAAACTTGAGTTGTAACATAAACACTATTTGGTTGCTCTGTAATAAATTATCAATATTGGCAAAACTGGCAGGTTAGAAATCTAGCTATATACTAAATGCAGTTCTTAGAACTTTTAAAAAATCATTTTCTCAGATATTTCTTTTGTGAAATAAAACCAGTACAATATCTCTTTTCTACCTTATTTCTTTTAATTTGAAGAAAAATTTACAATTTAAAAAATTAGTGGTTTCTTGAGCATTTCATAAAGCATATCGCAAAGTCATTTGGATTCTGTAAGTTCAGTCAGCTATTATTCAGATTTATACTACATTAATTCTATATGAACTTTATAGTGTACCAGTAAGTTGATTAATGCCAGTAAGGAAATTACAAGCAATTAATACCTACAGAATGGTTTCAATTAGTTGAAAACAGCCTTCAATAGTAAAAAAATAAATAAATATTATTTTATTTTCTGTGTAATTGTCTAGCATTTGTACAAATGTATTATGCTATCATAATAATAATAGATGTTTTAGAAATGATACATTTTATTAGATTTATTCTAGTTATAAGAAATAATGTGTGTTTTAATAAGTGGGCATAACTATGCTACTTGATACACTCAGGAAAAAAAAAAGATAAATTCTTAGACCCAGCAAAATACACTGAATACATGAAAATATTTTCCTTTTCTCTAACCTGCATTGAAGTGATAAAGGAAGAGATTTAGGATTACAAAAAAAGAATGATAATAAAAGTGAGATCCTAATTTACTTCTCAGTTTTATTTCAACTTAGTTCTTCATTGCTATAAGGCATAAAAGTTATTGAATTTTACTACATTCACCTCACGCTGGTTTCCTATCAAACAGAATATCAGTGGAACACCTCTGCTGAGCTCCCTACATGAAATTGTCCTTTTGTACGTCTCATAATCGGCGGCGATATGGCCAAGCATCTGGCGGTGACAAGCAGACGTCTTTGATTTATTGGCTAATATCACCGCTTGTTAGTGGATGGTTGAGCAGGAGACTAAAAGAGCATAAAATCAGAGAGAATAAATTATGAAGGCACCGAACTGTGCCATTATAAACCCTTCCTTGTCACAGCTGTGACACCTCATAGGAAATGGAGGATGACAGAAGTGTTCATTCTTCAAAGGGCCAATACCTTCCTCTAGTGATTCTGACCATAAATAAATAAATAAAACAAACAAACTAGACAGGCATATCAGAACTCAGCTAGCAATTGCCTTTTCCTCAATAGAACTCTTGGGTTCCAGTTTTCTTCTACTTGAAAGCAGAGCAGAATAGAACTGATTTCCACTAGATGAATATGAGAGAGATTTAGGATATTCAGTACTGTAAGTCCTATGTGGTAGAACCTGAAAAACAGGAGGTTGATGTACCCCACATTCTTTTCTTTAGTTATCCTGAGCAGCTTGCTGTTATTTAGATTGATGACACCCTGACTATTTTAGTAAGTCAATTTAGCACAGCCATTCACTCTATTGATGTCTGGCCAGAGGATGGTTTCAAGTTTACCTGACATCAGTTAGTATTTGTTAAAACAGTGTTCTAGAGAAATTTGAAAGTTAAATTGATTTTTGAAGTTAGTTTAAATGGTTCAATTGAATAAAATAAATCTGAAAATAAGAGTGGTAAGAATGAGCAATAGTAAAAAAATACATAAATATGCAGTAGTGAATGGTGAATGACAACATTCATCTTGGAACTTTTCTTTGAAATATAACATTTACTCCATTCTATAAAGTGGTATTAGTAGCTTATAATGTAAAGGAAGGCAAAGGCAAGAAGGCCAGTCAAACTGTTGCAAGATAAGATTCAGAGTGAGGGCACCAGCAGCTGACTGTTATCTACACCAGACATCCTCAAGCAGGGGCTTGTGACCACTCAGACCTAATGGCAAGTCACATCATGAAAATTCCCCAGCCCACCAAAATGCCTTTATATACCCCTGACTTTTAGGAGAAACTGGGGTCCATCCCGTCTGGGTGAGACCACTGTGTCCAGGGATTGGACCCTAGCCCAGGATAGCAATAAAGGCATGTACTTGGCTTTTGTATCAGTTCTGTGTCTGGGCATTTCTTGAACTCTAACAATAAATTTCAGAATTTAAGAACGATTAAGTTAAAGAGAAGGCAAAGTCAATGAGTTTATGCTTCACTTTCATTAACGCCACTTCAGGTGCAAACTTTCATCAGTTCACTGTAATAGTCATGAAAAGATAACTTTCAACCTTAGGCATGTCATTTACATGAAAATGACAATGGAAATATCTGTCAAGACAAGTTTAAGCAGTATGTTCAGGGGATTATAAAATAAGGTTAGACCTTATGTTAAATGCACTTATCACAAAATAATAATTGATACAAGTATTAAACGGAGCAAAAGGAATATTTTGGAGGTGGTGGAAATTAAACTTATATTACCATAATTTACTGAATATACATATCCAAACTCATCAAACTGTGTGCATTAAATATCTAGAACAAATTTACATGCTAAAATACCTCAATAAAGTGATTAAATTTTACTGGACATGAATAAAAAAAGGGTGGTAAGAGAAAAGATGTATGTCTGCTATGAAATATATTAAATCATTAATGTAAAATATACCCTATTTTAGAGTGGGTTTAGTACTGATTACAAAGACACATGTAATATAGCAAAATGCAATAAATTAGAAGTAGATTCAAAATTGAAAAAAAATTAAAAATAACAATAAATAAAAATAAGATAAGTATAATATTTATAATACCTTTAATATTCTAAAAAAATTTCATAATTTTTGCTCAAAACATTTTATCATACACCATCAAGAGGAATTTGCATTAATTATGGTTGAAGACATTCTCAGCCTCACTATAGAAAGTAAGTAAATTTGAAGGATACTTTTGATATATTGACTTATGATATATTCTTATTATATCATACTCAAGATATAAATTGAAAAAAAGCAAATGCATTGTGGTGGAACATAGTGGGTATTTAAATCTTGAATATATATATTCAAGATTTATTTAAAGATTTATTTATATATATATATGTATGCACCTATCTATTTACACACGCATATATATATATACATATACATATATACATGTGTACACATATATACATATATATACATAGCAGAGATTTTTTTATGATATCATTTTCCTCAGAGTTAATATTTCCATACAAGTCCAATAATTTTTTATATTTTTCCAAATTTACCTAGCAAACAATTTTTCCTTCTATTTAATTTAAAAATCCATCTGTACAATACAATACAATTGGATGGATTTTTGCTCAAGTTGGGTATTATATTTCTGCATAATAGCACAATGTAATAATGTATATAAAAATGATACGACATAATGAAAATTATTTTTGAGTTGTACTTATGGATCATTAAAAAATGATCATCTGTAGAAACTGGAACTAAATTTAATTTGAAGACCCTTGAAAAATAAATGATTGGGATTGCCTTAAATTGAAAAATCAATACACAAAAGAAAAGTTAACTGAAAAGACAACCTAGTGAATAGGGAAAATATTTATAGAGCATATCACTTATAAGGAATTAAGAGGCAACATACATTGAAAATCTCAATAAATAGGATGCAGATATGAATGGACAATTCCCCAATTTAGGATATCTAATAGGTCAGAAGACATGAAAATAAATTCATCATCACTTCCAATAAGAGAGATTCAGATTCAGATTAAAATTATAATGAGATACCATCTCATGTTGTGAAAATTATACAAATTAAAAAGATCATCAATAAAAAGTGCTGAAGGTGGGCCCTCTCTGGTAGCATAATGGGTTAAAGCACAGCACTAAGAAGAAGCTAAAGCCCCCTCAACATGAGTTCCATCCCCACCCCAGAAGTGATCCACATGGCACAGCAGACCTATCCTGACCCACCCCCTGCTCATCTCAGCAGTGTCCTTAGTCAGTCGGCCTGTTCTGCTCCCCCCCTCCCCCGTCTCCTGTGAATCCTTTCACTGTCTGTGCACCTCTGGCCTGTACCCTAGTTCTGTGTGCATAAATAAATAAATCTTAAAAAGAAAAAAAAAAGCTGAAGGTGATGTGATGAAAAAGGAGTCATATTTCTCTGTTGGAATGTAAACTAGTACATGCGTTGTGAAATGCTAGATGACCTAAAAATTGAAAAAATGCCAATGACATGTAATACGGCAGTCCCATTCTTTGGAAATATACCTAAAGAATAGGAAGCCAAGAACAATAAAACCCCATCTTATACAATTTCATAGCAGCGTTATTTACAATAGCTAGGACTTAGAAGTAGAAGTAGTTCAAATGTCTATTAACAGACAATTGGATACAGAAGATGATACATCTTAGAAGGCTTACGTATTACAAGGAGTCACTGGGTTTTCCACTTTAATAACCTAACTTTAATAAGAGAAATTGCATGCCACAAATACACATTTGTGTTTTGACTTGAATGGAAACGCCTCCCCAGATTTCTAGTTAAAACAAAACCTAGAAATATGACTGTGACACTGAGGCTTACCAAAGAGGAAATGGGCGATTGGAGAAAGAATGGGGCAGAGACCCATTGGACTATGGTGGAAGACAATAGTTATCTTGGTAGTGTGGTAACAAACACCTGAAGACAGGGATCCTGTTTTTCTGAATCATATATATTGCAGCAAACCTGTGTTACCTTAATTAAAAGAAAATATCCAAAAATAACTTAAAAAAATGAATGAAGTGTGACTTGTTTTCAAGATACTCACTTTCTCAAGCCTTTTGTTTTATTTTATCAGGTATGAGGAAAATGCTTATGATAATGCCCTCTATAGTTAACAAATGTTTAATAACACATATAGAAGTTTGGTTCCTCTATGTGAAAAAACAAACAAACAAACAAACAAAATGGGTCTCAGCAATCCAAAGATAATTCTAAGCATTTTCACATCTATATACATAACAATGCATTTTAATAATAATATGATTATTTATATTGAAGAAAGCAGAAATAATGATGTGGACAACTTTCACACTTAACTTCTTTGGATTGAGGTAGCATTGCAATTAAAACATTACTGAGTCAAATTCTCAGTGGTTCAGCACTAGACACTTCTTATACACTTGAGTGGGTACAAGTGTAACCATGTGCAGCCACGTGTGGTAAATCTGTCAGAATTAACAGCAGGGGCTCGGATAAGAGTCCTCCATCAGTAAGCCTGCTTGATAGCTCAAGGTCTTTAAATTGTTATCATAACCAGCATCTAAGAGTAAGGCCAGTATTAACGGTCTGTGCATATCTTCTCAATATGTGTTTATGAAACTTCCGATGTTTATTATTTTATTCGTTTGAGACCATGATTTACAGGTATTATGTGAATAAAGAGTGATGAGAAAGATTGGGAATAGAGCAACTTTACCATGTTTCTGGAGATATCACTTGTTCGATGTTTAACACTGCATAAGCCAATTTCCAGGTTTCGTCTTTTTTGTTATTGCTAGTGTACGATGCTGATTTTCAGTTGGTTGTTTAATAAAATGAGGACACTGTCAGATGTATTATGGAGTCTCCTAAAGGAGTCAAATGTTGAAACTACAGGTGAAGTGATGAGAACATTATTTGGAAAAGTATGTGATCTTCATGACTCATATGCAGTCTGTGGAATAATTTACACTGAGGGAGTTGAAATGAAACCCCTGAAGTTCTGGTATTTATAATATACCAACTTTAAAATATAATAAGAATAAATTAGGATTTTCATTCAAGACCATTTTGGAGTCATAATAAAAATGAAACTTCCTGGTTGAAATTGACAACAGCAGATAATTCCACTTGAATTTTCACTATGCATAACATTATTTGGTTTTCCTTTTTAAAATGTGGTATGGGCAATGCATAGTAGATGGAGTGTCTCCAGTTTTAATCACTTCACTTTTCATTTGAAAAGTAATTCATCATGAGAAGTCAGTGGGGTATAGAGAGCACTAATTGCAGTAAAATATCAAGGACAGTTTTCCTCTGTCTTAATTAAACATTAATGAGTAAAGTTATTTGCAAATGCATGCTGCAGGGATGGACTTGTCTATCTACGTTTGGTAAATACTGACACTCCGTGTCAAAATAAAGCACCTTAATTGATTTATACAGGAATAGTTTAAAAAGATTGCACCTGGCTTGACATTTTGCTGGGTTTTTATAGAGTAGTTTCTAATAAATTATTTATAAAGAAACTTTTCCTGACCTATCCTAATTATAGGAGTGATTGTTTCCAAACTAATCAATTTTGTATAAATTTGACTTTTCTTCTGTCAGTTTTGATATCACCTTAAGGAATTCTATAGTAGTTGAGGTAAGTTTTTTTATATTTTCAGAAGGAACATGTACAGAGGACACTTTTCCTTGATTACTGGTAATATTTTGTAAGATCTTGGGTATTTAAGTTCCTTAAGTTAGTAATTATATATGGATATATTCAAGTATTATTTTAATATATATGTCAGATACTTAAGTGATAATCCAAAAACTAAAAGAAGAATGACAACTCAAATAATATTTTAAGTAACACAATATAAAGTTTTGGCTCTCATTAGTTCAGATGTAGGTATCAGAAGGAGAATTGCACAACCTAATCTTTAAAGTATGTTAGTTTAGACTAATTATTATATAATTTAACATACTTCTTTATAATGTTCTTTGAGTGATTCTTAAGCAATGGACATTTTTGATAATGGAGTTAAATAATAATTGTGAAACCAAAACATTGTGATTAATATTTAAAAGTAGTTATTATGCTGGCTTTAATTTGCTTACATAGAAAAAGATATTGCCAGTAGTACATTTCAAAAATTTCAACAGAATTTTCTGTACATCATAGTGGCAAATGTATTAGTTCTCAGCAAATGGCAAAAAGACCGTGCCTATTGCATTAAAAAAAAGAAATAAAAAAAGATCTTTGATATTTAAAAATGGGGGAGTAAAACAAAATCTCCTCTGTGTCTTACAGTGGTTTATAAACTCAATTTATTGTTTTCAGATAGTACTGTTAAACTTCACTCTGGATTCTCATGAAATTCCCAGTTTCCCAAACCATATGGCTTGATACAGATAAAATTGGCTTACAGCAAGTATGTAAACACACTTCACATTTTTCCACCTGTGAAACGACTGAAGTGTGATGGTGCACATTTTTAAGGTTATTAGTGCCACATTTTGGGTGGGTCTTTATCTCCAGACTCTGTTAGTCCTATTGGGTAACTTCATTGCCACTTTTCAAAGTAAGCAGTTAGCTTGCCTTCATCTTATGAAGCTCAAACTTGAGAAGAATTTTACTTACAATTTGAGATTAAAATTAATGTAAAGGCCCTCCCTGGTGGCGCAGCGGGTTAAAGCACAGCACTGAGAATCTGAAGCCACTTCCGCATGAGTTCGATTCCCGCCTGCCACCTGCCCCGGAGGAGACCACATGGCGAGCCAGACCTCTCCTGACCCGCCCGCTGCTTCCCTCAGCAGTGTACTTCATCGATCTGCCTGTTCTGCTCCCCACTCTGTCTCTGGTGAAGCCTCTCACCGCCCCTGAGCCTTTGGCCTGTACCCCAGTTCTGTATGAATAAATAAACAAATCTTTAAAAAAATTAATGTAAGTTTCTTTTAAGATGTATTGATTTATGCATTCAGAACTGGGGTACAAGCCAGAGGTGCAGGGGCGGTGAGAGGATTCACCAGGGACAGAGTGGGGAGCAGAACAGGCAGATCGAAGAAGTACACTGCTGAGGGGAGCAGCGGGCAGGTCAGGAGAGGTCTGCCACGCCATGTGGTCACCTCTGGAGTATGGGGGGATCTAACTCATGCGGAAGTGGCTTTAGCTTCTCAGTGCTGTGCTTTAACCCGCTGCGCCACCAGCGAGGGCCGTAAGTTTTTTTTTTTTTTAACTTTATACTAGCAACTTCTATTTTAAAACTGTAAATTCATCACATCCCCTTCACTTTAAACAAAAAGCTAGGATAATATGGAGAAATTAAAACTTAACACATGTTTGAAAATAAGTATCCAAAAATAGAAAACAAGTGTTGGGTTTCAAAAGCACTGATGATCAGCAATGGTTTTATTTGTTATAGTTATAGGATACTCCTGAATGCAGTTTATCAAGAAGAGCCACAGAAACAGAATTTTATCTCCTGACCAGACCATGTGGTGCAGAACCAATCATTTCCTATTTGCAACAAAGTGAGTGGGATACTCAGTTTGATGGTAGGAGATTGATTGAACTTATTTTGGTTCCAAGCACAGGCACAGGAAGGAAGCAGGACCTTGAATAAGGGATCACAAAGGTAAGACTTGCTTGTAAGAAAGTCTGTTGGCGGTAGAGGTGAAGGCAGAAACAGTGTGAATAGACAGGTGACAAGTTTCAATTATCACACTCTTCATCAGTAATAAGAAAAAATGTCTAATTCCTTGTACCATTGCCATAAACCATCTCTCATACTTAAAAGATGAGTAAGGGAAAGGAAACACCCCTGTGAATACTAGGTAATTACAAATACTGTAGAAATACAGGAAAAGTGAGAGCCAAGGAGGGAGGGAGGGAGAGAAGGAGAGGAGAGGGAGAAAGAACTTGTAGAGAGACCAAAAAATAAAGTTCTTATGTATCATATAAATATTGTGATCACATTTAGCACAATGAATTAGGAAAAACAAAGCCTCTTTCAGTGGCAGAATGGCTGTACTGTTTTGATGTCTGTCAAAGGATGTATTCAATATCCACATGCATTTGGTCTGTGTCTGGATTATTTCTTATATTCTGTTGGATTGTTTCCAAGTATAGATCTTACAATGACATTAATATAGTAGCTTAAAAACGAATTTTGAATATGAGTATCCTCTATGAACACACTCTCACTCATTAACATGCACATATTGTGTTTATTTTGAGGATTTTATTATTTCTTTTTTTTTTGAGTTTTTTTTTTAAGTTTTATTTATTTATGCATACTGAACTGGGGTATAGTCCAGAAGTGCAGAATTCATGAGAGGATTGACCAGAGACAAAGTGGGGAGCAGAACAGGCAGAGTGACTAAGTACACTGCTGAGGGGAGCAGTGGGTGAGACAGGAGAGGTCTGTTACACTATGTGGATCACCTCTGGGGCTGGGTATTGAACACACACTGAAGTGGCGAAGGCAGTGCTGCTCCCTAACCCTTTGTGCCACCAGGGAGGGCTTTATGTGATATTTCTAATTAACTTTTACATTCTAAAAAGGACATTGGTGGCATCATCATCAGCATCAGGTTGAATTTATAAACAATCTTAGGGAGAACTGTCATTGTTTTGGTGCCAAGCCTCCTCCTCAGAATCTTGGTATATTTTTCAATTTGTTCAATCTACCATTTACAATTATCAGAAGTGTTTTGAAGCTTATTATTAGAATTTGTGCCTACAAATTCTCTTTTTCTTCAGTAGTCATTCATATTTCCTTGTTTCATTCACTGACTTTGAAGGCATTTCTAAATTTTTATATCCTTCCCCAATTAAAATATGTTTGTTTTTATTTTTTTTGGTTTTCTTGTATAATCAGATCATCCAGAAAAAGATATTTTGAATACTCATGAATATAGTGGGTACCCAAGTTCTGGTGCATGACATTAATATTTTAAATAAGAAATACTTGCTTTGAACTGAGATATACAAATTGTATGGTCATAATGAAGAAAACATCTGCTGCACTTTCATTCTGTAGTTTAACTATGACAGTGTTGCAATAAATTCTTTTCTTTGTAGTTTATGTGGGCAGTTAGTTTGCCTCTTTTATTGATTTATTAAAATGTAATAATATGTCTCCAAATATTAAATTGCCACTGTAATCCTAGGAAACAAGTGAATTAAGATGAATTATTTAATATTTAATTTGATTTTGTTTCAAAATGTTTTACTTTATGCCTCAGTATTCATAAGAACATTTGTGTAGCAATTTCTGATGTTATCTTTGAATGTGTTATAATCAGGGTCTTAAGTGACATAGTATGAAATATTCAGAATATTTGCTTTACCTTTAGTATTCTGGAATTGAGGCAACAGTGATGGGAAACCACATATTTGTATGTTCTTAAAAATAAACTTCAGAAACAACTTTGTTTCTTTTTATTCAGGAGAAATAGTAGGAACTTTCTTTTTTTCCTATACAGAATTTGGACAGTTTAGACTTTATCTGTCTAATCTAGTCAATTTTGATAAATTATATTTCCAGAAATTTTTATCCTTTCATTATATTTTTTTAAAAATAGACTTGTGCAGTGTTTCTCCTGGTACTCATTTAGGACTTTTATTTGTTTTGTTTTTAACAAAGATTTTCTATGCTTTGAGAACGTGCCTTTTCTCTTTGTGTTGCTGTGCTTTCTCTGTTAAAAAATTTCAGAGTTTTTGATGTGGTAAAAGGTTACGTGAACTGATGTGAGCCTGTACACCTACATTATATAAACAGTGTTGTACACCAACATCACTCAATAAAATTTTTCGTGAAGTAAAAATCAAGTTTGATTGGTAATTTGACCATTTTGATTACATCAGAGAGCTGAGTCTTTAATTGATTTATTATGTTCAAAACTTTCTTCTTTATATGAATATGCAATTTTGCTTTTACTATCAAAAATTATTTTATTTTGCTTTCTTTGGTTTTCATGTATTAGCCTGCTTGCCTACTAATTTAATATTTCAGTCCCATGAAAGTTACTTGTTCACTGCTTATGTGCATTCCTATGAATGAATTGTGTTGTATTTTATTACTACATTTTAAGAAATTATGCCATTTCAGTTTTACTACTCCTTTGACTCACATATGTTTAAAAAATTTCTTATGAGAAAAGACTTCTCATAGTTTTACATTTCTAATTTTATTTTGCATTTAATTTTGAAATTTATTTCAAAATTTACAGTGCAACTTGTGGTATAACTTTTTTAGCCTAATATAATGTAGCTTTTGAGACAGTTTCAGTTACCTACATTAAAAAAGAAAGGTATTTTTAAATCAACACACAAAAGTCAGAGGCTTTCCTATACACAAGCAACCAACAACCAATCAGAAGAAGCAGAGATAAAAAAAAAATCCCCTTTTAAATTAAAACAAGAATCAAATACCTGGGAGTCAACCTGACAAAGAAGGTAAAAGATCCCTACAAAGAAAATTACAAAGCTCTGTTAAAAAAAATACAAGAAGTTACCATGAAATGGAAAGACATCCCCTGCTCATGGATTGGGAGAATTAACATCATCAAAATGGCCATCCTACCAAAAGTAATATACAGATTTAATGTCATCCCAATAAAAATCTCAATGACATTCTTCAAAGAAA
>NW_004567127.1:24910492-24946424 GCF_000260355.1 Condylura cristata | reverse complement strand
ATAATGAACAACCATATGCCAGAGACATTTTGTAGGGGTGGAGTGGGGAATGGGATCAAAAACGGAGGTGGGGGGTGGGGAGGGAAGTTCACGGGATTATGGTGATGGCACACAGGTGATTTGGTGATGGAAACCCGTGGGGATTACAATTGAGATGGAAAGAAAAAATGTGCAAAATGATGTAAAAATAAACTTATAAAAAAAGAAATATATTTTTATTTAACATAAAATATTTGTTTATAAAATATTAGTTTTTAAAAAATATTTATTTGTGTATATATTAACTGAGTTATAGGTCAGAGATGTGGGGGTGAGGTTATTCACCAGAGACGGAGTGGAGAGCAGATAAATCAAATCAATTGCAATATATTGCTGAGGGGAGCACTTGGCGGGTCAGAAGAGTTTAGTCAGGCCATGTGGATCACCACCCTGGCCCAGGGATCAAACTTGTACTGCAGTAGCTACAGACAGCTTCATAGTGCTTCCCATTAACCCTTTGCATCACCAGGTAGGACCAATCAACGGTAATTTTAAACAATTTCACTTGGGGTATTTTAAATTATACAGTATGTGTTAATATGAAGTTAGTTGTTAGCCTGTTTTTCCTTCATCTTGACCCTTTGATGGCTTCAGTTTTAGGAAATACCATGTTATTGTTGTTTTTTTAATCCAATAATTAAAATTATGTTTTGTTTTGTTTTAGGAAATAGTCTTATATACATATTTGCTTTCGATATTTAGATAAAAACTTTAAATTATTGGGACCACTTTTTCTTTGTCAGGTGTTAACTCTTTAAATTTGATAAACCTGAATGCATTTATTTTCATAAGTATATTTAGCCTCTCAAGTCTCTTTCTTATAATTCTTCTGTAACGTGTTGCTTCCAAGGTTTTATCAATTTCATAAATTAAATATTCTCTCATTTTTTTCCTTAAGCATGCTTAAAGATCAACTTAATAAAGTTTTATATTACTTTTGAAGTTTTATATTATTAAAGTTTATTTTTTTTCTAAAACTATGTGGACCAGTATTTGTGTTTAATAATATATAATGATAAATTTAATTCTCTTAATATTTATACTATGATCTGGGTGTTTTCCTATTGCAGATCATTTTTAGTTATTTTCTGGAAATATATATATGTACATTTGTGCGTGTGTGTGTTTATTTATAATTAAATTTATATTATCTTATATTGTCAGACTTAGTTGCAGAAAAATATTTTCAGTATGTCATTATATGTTTAATCTCTGAAATATTTGTCAATTTATTTTTTTCTCTTTGATCTGTCTCGCCAGATGTTTATTGCCTTTTTATCCCAATGCATTAGCTTTGACTATGTGAGGAAGAATATTATTTAAATGAGTAAAAATTCAGATAATATTAAAAAAACACACTAAATGTTCATAGAGAAACTACTTAAGAGTGACTAGCTGCACTACATTTATAAAATGGTGATTACTATTCAACATGTAAGGATAGAGCCAGTCTACTTATGATTATAAATGGAATTTATTCACAGGCACTTCTTTTCCTCACAAAAGTACCTTTTATGTTTCTTTCTTAAATCAGTGGTGTCTGTGTGGTCAGTATGGATTGAGGTCCTTTTGTGTCAGATAAGAATGGATTTTTTGCTTTCATACATTTTCTCCCTTTAACCATGGTGGCCATATTATCATCCTCTCTGATAGTAAAATTACACCAAGTGTCATGTCTCCTGGATTATGGACTTGAAATTTCATATCATGCCACAAAGCCTGGGACTGTAGAGACTAACCATGGCAGATGATTTTCATGATAAATAGGGGCAGCCTCCCATAGGTGAATTCCAAGTGTCAGATCTACCCATTGCATTCACACAAACTGGGTGCCTAAAGAGTCAAATTGAAGTAGTTATGGCAAAAACAAAAAACAAAAACACACAAAAAAAGACACAGGAAAAAAATATTAGAATTTAATAAAGGTACAGAAAAATTAATAATTTAGTCAAATATAGTAGACTAGTTAGAACAATTATAGTGTTAACATTTCAAAAAAAAAAAAAAGAGTTAGCCTAGTCAAGGGGGGGGATAAACAGGGGAAAAATAACAAAATATAAGTTTGTAAATATTCACTTATGAAGAGAATATCTTTAAATTATGTATCGAGCATCCCAAACAAATTATTGATTTTTAGGGAAAATAAAATAAAACTATAGAAACACTCTAGAATGGAGAAACTGAATAGTTCAATTATTATGAGAAAATTAAGTTTTTAAAAAATACCTAGTGACTACTTACTGTAAATAAACATTTTGGAGTTCAGTTGATTTCAAAAGCTCTTTATATCAAAACTTTAAAAATTAAAAATTCAAGGGAATAAAATGAAAGTTTCCAAAATGTTGCTAATGAACCTGGTAAAATATTTACAGTAAATAAAATAGACAGAATATAAAGTGACAATTAGGGATACATCTCATTTTGGGTAGATTGTAACCTTTCTCAGAAAACTGGATTTAAGACAAACTGTCATTGAAATAATAATAGGCAATGAGGTACAAATGGACTATTTAAGAATGCAGCTTGGGATATAGTGTAGGAATAATTTAGTGAAATGAGATTTTCTCCCCAAATATTCTGAAAATGTTTTCAATAAAATGCATAAGTTTGGGCCCTCCCTGGTGGCGCAGTGGGTTAAAGCACTGCACAAAGAAGCTTAAGCCACTTCCTCATGAGTTTGATTCCCGCTGCCCCGGAGGCGACCACATGGTGTGGCAGACCTCTCCTGACCCGCCCGCTGCTCCCCTCAGCGGTGTACTTCATGGATCTGCCTGTTCTGCTCCCCACTCTTTCTCTGGTGAATCCTCTCACCCTCCGCATCTCTGGCCTGTACCCCAGTTCTGTACAAGTAAATAAATAAATCTTTAAAAAAAATGCATAAGTTTGTTTTTTCTTGCAAAAAATTAAAGCTACTAGAAAATTAAGACCAGACACATTCATAGTTAAATTTATCTTTTTCAAAACCAAGCAATCAATTATTTTCTAATAATTAGTGGAGAAACATAAGAAGCTGTCTCACAAGTTAGCAATACAGCATTATTGTCATTATCATTAAACAATTTTGAAAATATAAACTAATTTGTGTTGACAAGAGAAAGAAATGAAGTATAAAAATTGGATAGGAAAAAATGTAAATTGTTCATTATTTCTAGATAATATGAATATATACTTTGGAGACTCTACTTCATTAACTAAAAACCTGACAATTGCAGAAAATAAAGATTTCGGTATGTTTTCGTGAGTAATCTTACACAATTAAAAACAAAACTTCGTCATCATAAAAAGTTTAATATTGGGCTCTACTAGGTGGCTCAGCAGGTTAAAGCACATAATTGTGAAGCTTTCTAAAGCCACTACAGCACCAGTTCAATCCCCTGCCAGGGAGCTGACGCACATGGCGTGGCAGACCTCTTTTGACCTGCCCGCTGCTCCCCTCAGCAGTGTACTTTGTCAATCTGTCCGTTCTGCTCCTCACTCTGTCTCTGGTCAATCCTCTCACCTACTCTGGCCTGCACCCCAGTTCAATAAGCATAAATAAATAAATCTTAAAAAAAAAAAAGTTTAACATCACCGTTTTCAATATATTTTGGTATCGTGTAGGAAAGGTACCAAAAAGGAAAGTTTTGGTTTCATAATTTTATTCCAGTTTTCATGTTTTCTCATTTTTAGATAAACTGTAGAATTATTTTGTAATGGGAGGTTTTGAATTGGGTGTTACTAAATTTCTTTAACAGATTAAATTAATAAAATTAACCTCCTTATGTGATGAGTCTCTTATGTTTATCTGTTATTTTGTTCAGGTATTGTTTTGTGTCCATTGCTGGAAAATTCTAGTTTCCTGTCTGGTAAATGTTGCTAATTTCTAGAGTTTACGTATTGGTAAACTACTTACTTAGTAAACTACTTAATTAGTAAATTATTTATTGAACGTTCTTAAAAAACTTTTTCTTGGAATTGCGGATTTTTTTTTTATTGTGTTGATTTCATTTAAAAAACTCTTCTTCCTGAAATCTTTAAAATGGAACCATTGGATTTTTAAGTAAAAAATACACTTTTTCATTGAGTAACATAGGGGGGTGTGTGTGTCTGTGCGTGTGCGTGCCTACATGCATGCATAATTGATTTAATGCACATCTAAAGTACTGGTGGTGTTAGGTATTTTTGTTTTATTCTTAATTTTGTCAGGAATGTGTCTAGGTTTTATCATTAAGAACAAAGCTGGTTCTATTAAATAAATGCTGTGTTTGTACATTTAATTTTTTTTTTAAGATTTAGTTATGCACCCAGAATTGGGGCACAGGCCAGAGGTTTAGGGGTGATGAGAGGAGTCACCAGAGACAGAGTAGGGGAGGCAGATTGACTAAATACACTGCTGAGGGAGGCAGTGGGAGAGACAGGAGAGGTCTGCTGCTCCATGTGGATCACCTCCCATGGATCAAATTGGTGCTGAAACAGCTACAGGCAGCTTCTCGGTGCTGCACTTCAATCCATAGCATCACCAGGGAGAGCTTGTGTATTTATGAGGTCATGAGGAGGGAACGATGACATTTGAAATGCAGATACCTTACAGGTATCAAGTGGAAGAAATATTCCAGGAAGAAGAACCACCGCCATCAGGGTACTAATATGTATAGTGAAGAAGGAGCAGTAAAGAGGCTGATGGGATAGGAGCAGATAAAGGAGAAGAAGGTGGTAGGAATTAGATCACAGATAGGGAGAGCCTGGCCTTGCAGAGATGTGGAGCATTGTAAATCTTTGTGGTTAAGAGTATAAAAGGGAGCCATTGTGACATTTTCACTAGACTCTGACTTATTCAGATTTATAATTTAAAATATTCTGATAGCATGTCTCTAATTATTTATTGTCTAAAGCTTTAAATTATGGTACTTTTCTCAAGCTCATATGTTTCCCCTTTCAAATCACTGTAGCAAGAGGATAAAAGAAAAGCAGGTAGAAGTGCTATTTAAGCAATGTTTACTTCTTTAGTCTTAATGAGTGATTTGGCATTGTATAATTTTTTTTCTGATCATTTATTTGAGTATGTTTCCAACAGTCATTGAGTCTTTGAATGGAATTAAATTGAATTATTGGCATGCTTTTCCTTATTTGCCACCCTGGTATGTAGGAACACACATTTTAAATAGATTATGCAAAGTCTAAAGCTTTTACATGATACATTGAAACAGACATAAGCTCTGAGTTATCAGGTGCAATTAATTTTCTCATTTTTTTATATTTCCATATCTTTAAATGTTAATCAATTCTTGGTGTTTTGGAGGTCAGAAATTTAAATGTAAGAAATTACATCAATAAGAAAAGACCATTGTTGGTATTTAAGTGATTAGAAACAAATGAATAATGTGAGACATATTTCAATAGAACTAAATTGTATTTACTTGATATCGTCTTATAAATGTTCATTTATAACTGTCATCAATATAAATAACACTTAATTAAATAGAATATTTTGAGTTTTATATTTCGTATTAACTACCAGGGTCTTCAAGGAGCTATTGAATTTATTTTGTTTGAATTGCTCAATTTATAATACTTCTATAAAGTATTAAGCTGTGTAATGAGCATATAGTTCCATTCATTTATATACATATTTAATTACCCATTTATGCAACATTGTTTATTGGGCACCTGCTATGTGCCAGATGCTGTTATATGCTTTAGATGTCGAATAGAAAAAACGATCTTTGTCTTAATGGCACTTATTTTTTAGTGGAGGAAAACTGGTGAATGGAACACCTAACAAATTATGTAGTATTTTTAAGGTGATGGGGCTATGAAAATTGCACAAACAATAAAGCAGAATGAGGGGACGCTAAGAACATTGGGAGAAAACCTACAAGGGGTTTTGTTACAATTTTACAACAGGGTATGCCAAATCCATAGATGAGATTTGACAGAATTCTGAAGCAGGTGAAGCTGTGACCTATAGATGTTTGAGAGAGTGTTTGGGAAGGAAAGGAGTAGGACAGGAAGGGTGAATAGTCATTTCAGAGGTTTGAGCCATGGCCTCTTCTGAGAGAAACTTTAATAGAATCTTTCTGTCCAGTCTGTTGAGAAAAAACTGAGGAGACTGAGGAGGACAAGGGTAGAAGCACAGAGTTCACATAACAGGGGACTGACTGGGACTGAAATCAGACACTTGGACTCCTGGGAAGGACACAACCTTCCTTTATTATATGCGGATTTGTTCCTAGGTAATTTCAGGCTGGCTGCGATTTCAGCAGCAGGAGTGCTGGGTGGGTGGAGAAGGTGATAGGGTTGTCAACCAGGTACCACAGCCCAGAAGCACTTGTTACCTGGGCTTTCGCTTGCTCCCCCTACAAGTGTCAGATTTGCCATCCAAAATGAAAGCCTCTACTTTGTTCTTTTATATTTTAGTAAACACTGAGGAAGCTGGCATTGACAAATTTTACCTTGGAGAAAACTTCTAATAGGTATATTTGATATTGTGGAAACTCTTACTGCTTTCAATACATGATTAGTAATCAACTGTTTTGTATGTTTGTCTTCACTTTTCGTTTTGACAAACAAGCACTTTAATTATAGTTATTAGAATAAAATCTCTTAACTGATAACAAAAAAGAAATGAATGTAAAATGGAATGGAATTTTAAAATGACTTCATTTCTTTGGCTCTGTAAAACTGGAAGATTGGAGATACAGTCAGTGAGATGTATAAGATTGTGGTAGGAACAATCTTTGGAGAGAGATAAGGAGGTAGACTTGAGATAAAGTGCTGGGCCATTGAACTTGGAATGCCTTTTAGATAGCCAGATTGGGCAGTCAGATATAAGAATTTATAGTTCCTGAGATAAGTCTAATTTTGGAGAAAAAAAAAATGAGACTTGTTTCATATTGATTGTTTGCTAAAGCAGTTAAACAGAGTGAGCACACAATGGAGTGAGTAGGGCCCTCGCTGGTGGTGCAGTGGGTGAAAGCTCAGCACTGCAAAGTTGGCCACAGCACCGGTTTGGTGTGAGTTTGATTCCCACCCTGGAGCTGATCCACATAGCTCTGCAGATCTCTCCTGTCTTACCCACCGCTCTCCTCAGTAGTGTACTTTGTCAGTCTACCTGTTCTGCTCCCCACTTTGTTTTTGGTTAATCCTCTCATCTTCACCCACACCTCTGGCCTACACACCAGCTCTTGTATGTATGCATAAATAAAACTTTAAAATATATAAAATATATCCCATATATAATGCCATATATATGATATATATGATAAAACTGTGGAAACAACCTAAGTGCCCAAAGATGGATGGTGTATGTGTGCATGTTATCACAAATACCTTCTAGTAGGAAGATGTGGCATATTTGCACAGTAGACTACTGCTCTGTTCTAAAAAATATAAATTCCTGACTTTTGCAACATCTTGTCGCAGTTATGCTAAGCTAGATAATTTAGAAGGAAAAAGACTTATTGGGTGATGTCACTTATATATCAATATAAAGAAATGCAGCAAATGGTCAAATAACACTAAATTAATAAGAAACGCTAGAAATCTGATTGTAAATTTGAGGTACCAGAGTGGGGCTTAGCTGGGAAAGAGCTAGGGGGAGCACACAGGTCCATGGATACCTTAGTAGAGGGTTTCTGTGGTAACTTGTGCATATACAGTGTTGTGACCAATGGCACCTCAAAAAATAATATGGCACCCCTATATTAGCATTTTAAGCCCCAAAACTCCTGGTGCTCTCCTCTATATATATTATGTATTTTTAAATATTTATCTATATATCTGTATTAACTTCTTACAAGACTGCAACTTTTCATTGTTATACCTTATTATGATCATACTTCTACAATTGTTAAAACAATATCCTTCCAATATGAAATGGACATATTTCCTGCCAAATGCACATAAGCTTCCAAAAAAACTTGGAAAATTACATGAACCATGTCTACTGGACTACATTTTAAAGGGATCCAGTTTTAAAAACCAGTTGATAATTTAGTAATCTTGACTATCTAAAAGACATGAATAGTGCTATTTTATTTTATAGAAGAATAAAGTAATACAAAGTTAGAATTTACCATTGGAAAAAGTTATAATTTTTGTTATCTATAAACATATATCTTTAAAAACTTCCTGTTAATGTGTTTTGGACAAAATTATATGAACCTTCAAATAAAGCATAGTCAAAATGAGATAATTAAATAAGCATTTATGATTGAAGAGCTGACAAAATGCCATTTGGGGGATTATATTGAGGATTGCTGATACAAAGAAGACATGAAGCAGTCTAATGTAGGTGTTGAAGAAGAGTACAATAATATTTAGTAATTTCACCTTTTTAATTCTTTTAAATTGAATATGTACACATCAATTTACAGAGTGAATTTAAATCACACAAGAATTTACAGAATATAATAGTGATATTTAAGTTTGAATTATTGTAAATTTTCATGGATTAGATTTTTATGCATGCCAATCCAAATAGATTATTCTTATAACTATAGATTCATACTTCCCAGTTTTCCCCACATGTCATGAAAACCACGAGGATATGTCTTAACAACCTTTACAATTTCAAATTGACTTTAAATTATGTTGCACAGTTTTTGTATAAGTATGTATGTATGTGTGTGTGAAGCATATACTGGTATATATGATACAGTAAAACATGTAATAGATATTATAATCTTTGTTGCATTAATTTAAAAGTTCCAGATACATTTTTAAGCATTTTTGCATCTTTTTAAAACATCTTTACTTTAAAATATATTTGTCATCTTTATTTTAGATATATTTGATTTTTAATGAGAACAAAATTATTCCAGTTTAGATTATTGAGTATCTGCCATTATTAACTTTCTTGAGCTATTATTAAAAATGCATGTATGCTGTTAAATGCCATTATAGAGCTTTTTTTATTGAGATCACATTGGTTTAAACCACTGTATATGAAGCAGAGATATAGGATCATTCCTCTTCAGATATATAAAATATGCATTTATTTTGACACTTGAAAGGTTGAAAAAGAAAAATTTGTGTGATTATATTATTTCAAAACAACTTAGCCATTACTTCTAGATTCCTCTGCTTTTATGAGAATGGATATTGTCATTTCATTCTTTAAAACCACTGCATATATTCTACTCTGAGGTTTTTACTTTAGCAATCTCTTTTTGTTAAGGAATGTATTTTGAATGGGAGACATTGTAAGCCAGACATATTGTACATATTAAACTAGGGCAGAAATTTTGAAGATTATGTGAGGAATACACTACAAGTAAAACACTGAATTACTTGCTAAGGAGCTAAATGGAACTTCAACTATTTGAAATATTCTAGATTGAGGGAATCATTGATTGTAGAATTTTTGATTTCTCAAATGAAATGAATACGATAATTTACTGTTTCTGATAAAATAATCTAAAAATAAAATGCTGAGTTTACATCAATAATTTAATCGATATATGTTTTTTAATACTCTAAAAAAACAAACATGATACTTTATGTAAATAAGTCCAGAGTAAATAGTATATATCCATAAAAAATCACTTCAATATGTACCAGAAATTTAAATTCTTTTTAAAAGATTTATTTATTTTATATATACAAGAAATGGGGTGTAGGCCAGAGGTGTGGGGGTGAAAGGATTCACCAGGGACAGAGTGGGGAGCAGAACAGGTGGATTTACTAAAACACACTGCTGAGGGGAGCCGTGGGTGAGACAGGAGAGGTCTGTCACACCATCGGGGTCACTTCCCTGGCCAGGGATTGAACTTGTGCGAAGGTGTCTGAGGATTGCTTAATAGTGCTATGCTTAACCTGTTGTACCACCAGGGAGGGCCCCATCAATTTACTTTGTATGGTACATGAAGGTAAATGGAGACAGTGGAAATTTGTATATCAGGAGGAAGGTTGTTCACAATGACCATGACATGATGATAGTGAGAAAATAATTTATTTCTAGTTAGTGTTATAATTCTTTAAATTCCCTGTGAACAGTGTTTCTCCTTAAGACTTGTCCCTAGTATGTATGGTTCCCACTATACTGCCTACATCCTTGATCAACAACACTGTTTGATACCTCTAAATTTGATATAATAAAATTAGAGATAACTCAGTTTTTCTTGTAAGTGAACTTCATATATTGTCTCTCAGAGAGATAATTTATTTTTTTCTCTTTTTTATAATTTTTATTGAAGTAGCATTGGATTATAACATTGTATAAATTTTAGGGGTGGATTGAACATCATAGCTAATTAGTACACTCAGTTCTTATCATACATGTTCTTAATTAATTTCACATATTTCTGGTAAGATAAGTATTTGCAGTCACAATTAAATTGCATGCATGGAAGTTAAGTAATTTTACAAAATGGCATAGGAGGTGCACCCTATGTGCAACTCAGAAATCTTTGTTCTTAATTGTATACTCATGTGTTTTATTAGATATGAGGAAAGACTTGTCAAAAAAAAAAAAAAAACAACTGATACTACCTTTTGTAGATACGGTGAGGTAATTTACCTCTGATGAAATTAACATTGCAATTGATTGTCTATCAAGTGCTCGATACAAGAATTTTTCCTCCAAGATCTCACTTGTTCCCACACATCACCCATCAAAGAGGGATATTATTATTGCCACTTTCTACAATAAGGAAAGGTATCTACAGAGTTTCCAATATTAGAGTGAAGCAGGAGCATAAATTTAAGCTTAGGCCCTGAGGACTCCACAACTTACATTCTTATTTCATATTGAAACCTACAAAATAAGAGCATATGGAGAAGAAACAATCTAAAGCATTCCTGTTTTTGATATGTAACCACTTTTTAGATTCATAACATGGGGACCTTAAATCTTTTATAGAACATAAGTTAAAGTTAAGTAAAATTAGACAACTGTCCTGCTCAGAAAAACTGTACTGACTCACAAGGAGATGTTAAGAAAAAAAAAAATCACATTTGTTATTACCTAGGAAAAAACATAAAAACATAGTTTTCAGAGAGAGCAGTATGGTGTTCAATCTTCTGTAACATAACAGAAAATTCCTGATAGTCCTAATGCTGTGTTTGTGCCTACGAGTAATGATTACAGAAAGGCATTCTCTCAGAATAAGATTTTCTAGATTTAAAGAAATAGAGTTGCTCTCTCTCTCTTTCTCTTAATCTCTCTCTCTTCTGTAATAATCACCAGTTTCTTATTGGAAAGAATATTACCTCATTTTAATGCCATTTTCCAACATCATGTCTTAGATGTTTCCCCCCTAATTTAGATATTCTATATTATATTATTATGGAAGTAAAGGGAAAAATGGGCCCCTTTTTCCAGCCCATCATATTGACCACATTTGCTGGGCATCTAAGATGTTTTTAATAGTTACTTGTAATCAGTTGAAGAAATGTACAATGGTATAAAATGTCACAATTTGCAAATAAAAAATATTTCAAAACAGTATGTAACATATTTAAAAGACCTTTTTTTTTAAATACTTTTCTTGGAAATTTTGATGCTTTGAATGTATAAAACCTGATAGTACATGATCAAAATTTTATATTTTAATTCTGCATTATAAAATAGTATTCTTTCTTGCATAGTAATGTAAGGAGCAGAGTGATAAAGGTTTTGATGAGAAGGTATGTTATGCACCAGGGCACAAGGCTGAGAGTAATTGTACGATCCATGGTCTTACAGTTTCTATTTCAATCTTTATGTGATGATGAAGTTAACTGTTAAGGATCACATTTTCAATTACAAAACAAAATTTCCCTTTAATCATATCTCTCAGAGATGTAGCACAAAATCAATGTGAACTAAATGGAGGAAGGTATTTCAGAACTGTATGAACCAATTCTCAATGCTCAAAGACACATATTGACAGAAACTTCTCCTTGAAGCATCCCAAAAGCCTGGAGCCAGGGAACTATTAATTTGTTGTATGATAGGGTAGTACAGCTTACTGTCTAACAATATGGATGAGATATTCAAACTCTGGTCCTACTCACTGATGTATGATCTTGTGTTAGTGACTCATGTTACCTTTTAATTTCTCAGCATCTTAATCCTGGAATGGGATCGTTGCTATCTGTTTTGTGGACTTAATTGAAAATTTAAATAGCAACCTCCCTAATAGCTTAGGGGTTAAGACTCAGTGCTATCACCAACATGCCTCAGTTTGATCTCAGACTAGGGAGCTAACCCACATATGGTGCAGCAGACCACTCCTTTCTTACCTACTGTTACCCACAGCAGTGTATTTCAGTAAATCCACCTGTTCTCCCCACACTGCCTCTGGTGAAACCTCTGACCCTCTACACCTCTAGCTGGCACCCCATTTCTTCTACATAAAAATAATAAAATGTAAGAGTTAACTAGTTTAATATTTAAATGGTTAAGAAATACCTTACACCACCAAATCTAAAGAAAGTATATACACATATGTACATGCATACAAGGGAGTATATTTATGTGTTGTTCATTTTTTATGAGTTAGTTCATGTAAGATACCATGTATTAATCCCAAAGTAATAACATTGTGTAACTTATGAAAAAATTGTGTGCATTTTGCAATTGAATTTAAAGCTCAGAGAAACTTGTGTTTTACTAATTTTCATCAAGAAATTCTAAAATGAGACTTAATCTTTCTTTGTTTACCACAAAAGTGTATTCATTACTCACTAAAATATTAATTTTCAAATTGTTTTCTACAACATACAGAATCATGGTAGCAGGAGACTTTATAATATGGTGGTCAGTGACATCACCATCCACGGTCCCCACATATTTGCTGTCCTCACTATCTCTTACAGTAACTGCCTTTGTATTCTTTTGTGTTCCCTCTTTTTTCTGCTGCTTTTCTCTGAAAATTGAAGGTAGAGACACAGAACTCATCATCCCTGAATACCAATAGGTTTTCCACCCCTGAAATACTCCCCATATAGATGTCAGTAACTATCCTATATGTTGCAAGTAATTTTAAATTGTATAAAGGGAAGGAAAACAAAAGGAACTCAAAGCTGTTCAATGATCTCTGACTTTCCAAACTGATATTTTTGTGTAATGGTATCTCACTGAGGCAGCCAAAGATAAAATAGGTTCTGGGTTACAAAATCCAATGATGCTGCCATAGTCTTTGATGAGCCCTCTCTTTTATTTCTATCATTAATTTGGGATTTTTTTTTGTTTATTTTTTAAAAATAAGTATAGCATTTATCAGTTCTATCAGTTAAAAGGAATTAAGTTTAAATGTCAGTATCTTACATGTTAATAGTGACAACTTATTTGCACACCAGTCAGTTTTGAACACTGAATGGACAGCAGGTTATCAGAATAGCTCCATTGGGATATTTGTCATTATGCCAAATACAGTGATGTAATAACTAGCACTTTGACTTTTGTGAATTAATCTATTGGTTAACTTTTCATTTAGCACTGACTTATTTTACTACTTTTGCTTGATCTCCAGTATTACTGTGGCTTGAGTTTTGTTTTATGAGTGACTTTGATATCTTTTTTAATGTGAATAAGACCCAAAGGCCTCTAATTCTTGGAATAAAGCAGTCACATAGGAACAGAAAAGGTGAAGAGAAAAGAAGTGATTGATGTAGAATAGAAAGGAATTTGACAAGAAGAGATACAAATCTTTTCTGTTTCTATGTTACAAATTTGAACAAATCGAAGATTAAAAATCTTCTGTGTAATTTGCCTAAAGTCCCAATTCATCCTCAGATATTTTAACACAACCAATTTAAACACTTTCTATTATCTCCTAGGATCAAAAGAATCAATCAACATCTTCTACAGTCTTATGGGTCCTCAATCATGCTTGCCCAAGGCAATGAAAATCAAATCAAAAGCTGCCTCTATGAGTAGGGGGTTATAACTCAATATAAAAGAAAATGCAGCAATAGTTTAAAATCTTGCATAAAATGAAATGTAATTCATGCTTATTGAATATTACATCATTTCAGAGATTATATGAAGATTTTGTCAATCTGTTCTTTGCCCCTCAAAATGAGGTTTGAAAATGTCAACCTGTTATTCTTTTTGAGGCTGAAGATTAGTTTTGTAATTGATCCAAAACTATTGTTCTAATTTTATAGATTCCTCTTCATTTTGGTAACTTCAGATTATGACATTTTGATAATATTTAGATGCTATTATTACATTTTATGAGAAATCAGTTTTCAGTATAAAATCAATGGTTACTATATGTAGCTATACAAAGCTACATATTTGCCAATAGGATTGTGTGTGTGTCTGAGTTTGTGTGTGCGTACACATGCTTGATTATGATAAAAAATCAAAAGTATTTGTACAATAAAAAGATTGGTGAAAAAGTGGTAATAAAAAAAGTCAAAGTTGGGCTCTCCCTGTTGGCACAACAGGGTAAAGCACAGCACTATGAAGCTCTCCAAAGCCACTGCAGCACTATTTGATCCCCAGTCAGGGAAGTGTCCCACATGGCACAGCAGACCACTCCTGGCTGGCTCGCTGCTCCCCGCAACAGTGTATTTTAGTTGATCTGCCTTTTCTGTTCCTCACTCTGTCTTCCGTGAATCCTCTCACCCACCATACCTCTGACCTGTACCCCAGTTCTGTAAACATAAATAAATAATTCTTTTTAAAAAAATAAAAGGAAAATCAGAGCAGTCTTCCAATATTCATTTTGAATGTCACTAGTTTGGTTGCAGTAAGGAGAGCCTCTAAAATGTTTTTTTTTTTTTTTTCCTGGGTGTTTTATTCTATCAGTTCACAAATATATAAACTTACTCTATATTTACTAGTTACATATGATTTTGTTGTGCACAAAGACTTACTATTAATAACAATTTATTACTTATTAGCATGTGATGTAGTAAACAGAACAAGTAAATCCTTACTTTTCATCATCTACTAAATGTCTACAATAATTGTTAAATTATGGCCCTCCCTGGTGGCGCAGCAGGTTAAAGCACTGCATTAAGAAGCTTAAGCCACTTTCGCATGAGTTCTTTCCCTGCCTGTCCCAGAGGTGACCACATGGTGTGGCAGACCTCTCCTGACCTGCCCGCTGCTCCCCTCAGCAGTGTACTTCGTCGATCTGCCTGTTCTGTTCCCCACTCTGTCCCTGGTGAATTCTCTCACCCTCTGCATCTCTGGTCTGTACCCCAGTTCTGTATGAATAAATAAATAAATCTTTAAAAAATATTATAATGGGGAAGTTAGGGTAGTATGTGTCATACTTAGGGAAAGAAAGAAATATGCTGTAGTCATATGTGCCATATTATAAGAACATATTTATGTACTACTCAAAATAAATGTGCGTGTGTGGAGGAGGCTTCATTGTGGATGCATGAGTATTTTACTTTGTGAGTTACTGTATTAGCCCTTACTTCTGCAGTTTGTGTATGACCGAAATAAAGATTAAAATTTTATTCATTTACAGTTTGCAAGTAGAACTTTAGAAACATTAAAATTGCTAAGTTTAAAAAGCTATTTTATAGGCTTACACTTATTAACAGTGACCTACATGCTCTATTATTGTGTTAATAATTTTTAAAAGACTACCTATTTCCTAAATTATATTTACATTTGTGGCTGGTAGGAGGTGGGGTATGAAAACAAAAAAGTGTTTGATTAAATTAGTTCTGTATACAACTACAAGGATTTGGATTATAATGGCTGTTCTAGATCCTGTGTTGGTATCTAGATGTGAACATTATTTTGTTAAAGGAGGGATGTAAATTGCTTGACTATGATTTATGAAGCATCAAAATTGTGGAAGTTTTATTATTTAACATCTGAAAAACAATTTGTCCTCAAGGGATATTCATGCTTCTCCTTTGTGCATTTCTCCTCTAGAGTTTTGCTTTGAATTGTAATATATAAACAACAAAGTAGATTTCAAATCAAATTTAATCTGGACTAATATAGAAGTGATGCTGCTAAACTCTACTTAGTAAGTATAACTCCGGATGATCTTTGACATTTTAAATGTTGAATCAGTTTTATACAGTTAATGAAACTGTCTTCAAAAAATGTAAAATTATCTTGTTATAGTTTGTGTTTCTTTATTGTATATTAAGACAATAATAATTTTATAGTAGCTTCATGTAATATTATAGTGACTTATTTAATGTAGTTGCTTTTTAGGTGAAATTGTGTTCAAGAAATATTTTCTGATTATTTTGAAATTTAAGATTTGTGTGGATCTAACTTTTCTCTTGATTCACATTCATGGCAACTTAAATATATGAAGTGTGAAAAAGGAACTCTAAAGGCAAATGAATTGATACTGACAACTTTAGTTACCACAGGTCAGGGTCATATGCTACAGAAAGGGAAACTGAGAATGGAAAGTACAAATAACTTAAATAATTAAAAATCTGTGGAGTTAAGATTGAGGCCAACAGTTTGAGAACACATGCTTGAGAGTCACTATTCTGCTTCTATCTCTTCTCTTTTGAAAATTGAAATCACATCAAATAGCTGCATCACTCTATTGCTTTACTTTTTCTTTAAAAATAGCATCATGTTCTACATCAAGAGTTAGTGAAGACAACCTATTACATCACTCTATCAAGTTTTTATTATTTTACCTCATTCAGAATATGAACTTTTACCCTACTTGCAAGCTAGCAATATAGTCTGTTAGCTTCATGTATGTTGGCAGAAGATACTAAACTTCAGGTTCACAAACAAAGGATTTCATTTTTCCATAACAGCAAATAGTATGAGTTTTTGCTTGCAATGTTTTTTCTCTTGTTGCCCAGGTTCTAAGAGTGGGTGGGAGGGTGGGTTGCTTTGTCCTTGGCTGTTTTGTATTGCAGTCAAGGAACAAAAGTTGCTAGAACAAACATCCTGTGTAGCAATTTGACCTGCAGAGAGATCTCACCTCATCTAGTACTACTCTATCTACAACTACTACAAATACTACCTTGAAAAAAGGAACAGTCTGGATCTTGCATTCTTGACAAAAATCACATAGAACTTTCTGGAACTGACAGGTCTTCTCAATATTTTTCTAGTATCTTCCATTAAGTCCTTATTGATCTTAAATTATGTTCACACACAATTCTCTTGCCACTCTTTCTTCTATGTGGCACTCCCCAGATCATAGTGTTCTGCCTAATCATCCTCTGCATTCAAGAATTGGTGGACATATACAAAGTATTTGTTTCCAAACAAAAATAAAAACATGATGTTTTAGTAATCTTCCTACTTCACATTTGCACTTACCTAGAGTATTGTTTTACTTTTTCTCACTTTTCAAATGAAAGCATCATTTTCCTGCCTCACTCTTAGTTGATTAAGCTACTTCATTTTCCACCTAGAAACCAAAACCATCAGAGCAGACTTTCCAAAGTTTCCCTTGGTCACATGAAGTAGCAATAGCAGCTGTGCAAATAACCTCTGCCATCCCTTCTGTTATTATGGATAAGCTATCTGTGCTTCTAGCAGAGGCTAAACACTTCATGTATGGATTGAATCCCATCTCCTCTGGGCTGTAAAAGCTAAGGGTGCACTTTACTTTTTTTCTCTTACTTCATCAGCTATTGCTTTTCTAGATTACTTTAATAAGCATGCAAACAAAAGAGGATGTCCTCATCTAATTTTTTATAGTTAAATTCTATATATTTACCATGAAAATCAATAGTTATTTGTATCCCATATAACAAACATCATCACTAATCTATGAGCTTACTGATACGTCAAAAAACATTTAAAGGTGTTAACATAAAGTTGGGGCCTCCCTAGTGGCATAAATTAACTGTTGTACTATGAGACTATCCACAGACACTGCAGCATGAGTTCAATACCAAGACAGGGAGGTGGCCCACATGGCATAGTAGACATCTCTTACCTGCCTGCTGCTCCCCTCAGCAATGTATTTCAGTCAGTCTACCTGTTCTGCTCCCCACTCTGTCTCTGGTGAAATGTCTCATCCCCTCTGGACCTTTGGCCTGTAGTTCAGATCTTGTATGCATAAAGAAATAAATCTTTTTAAAAAAACAAGCCATTCTATTATAGAAGTGCAAATAAAAGATTGTAAATTAGACATTTCGTTTTCTTGTATAGTAGGAATTTTGCTACTAGGTTTTATAAGTAGAAACGGTATTATACTGACTATTTTCCTTCTAGAAAGCAGACACAGATTTTAATTCTGGTTATAAGACTATTGTCGAGTAGAGTTGTAATTGTAAGGTACTGAACGCCATGCATTGAGTTTGTAAATCCTAAAATATTTTATTGATCCATAAAAAATAAATATACACATAAACACATCAAATATAAGTAAAATGTAGTTCTCTAATCAGGATTTGTCATTTTTTAGCTATCTACATTTAAATAATTGCCTATAGATGCCAACTATTTCTTAACATAGTAATTTTTTCTTTGAGTTTTAATTTTCTGTATGCTCACATAACTCGTATTAGGCTTATATGTAGTATCTTCATATTTTTTTCCATAGCATGTAAAATTAATTTGATGAACAGTAAAAATGTGATATATTCTTTTTATGCCTAAATCCATTGGAAGCAATTATATTTATTATGCTGTATCTTCTTGTTTTAGATTACACAAGTGAAAATATTTTTCTTACATTCATGAGCTTAGATTTGTTGTTCTGTTGTTGAAGATAATTATACTTTATTAGGTTGTTGGATATGATGAAACTACTAAACTTCATCTCCAAATTTATCTACCAAGTTAACAAAATAAACATGATTTTTTTATTATTATTATTATTTTATGTTACAAATGGGACACGGATTTTTGACTAAATGGATGATTTGGGTGAGAAAATATTCTCTTCATTGTCAACTTCATATTATGTTCACTTAAAAATACACTAAATAAATTCATCTTATTCCTCTTTTGTTCCCTTCAAGTCCCTCCTACATTAGTTGAACTTTAAAAAAAAAAAATCTTTTTGTTTCTCAAGACTAAAATATTGCTCTAGTTCTTCTAATTCACACAAGTAGATAGTTTCATGTAGCCACAATAAACAAAGTCTTGTCTCTGGGTTGGAGATTTGGGAATGGCTGACTTAAAATAGCAGCAGTATCGCGGTTATGCTTAAGTAGAAACTTTCTAAGATTGATGGCACATTGTTGTGTTGACAAATGGGAGTTGTGGAGCATGCTCTACAATGCAGGAAGCTGCTGAGAGAGCAAGATGCTGGCTTTTTTATTCTTAGAAAAATCATATAACATCAGTTTTCTGGGGGAAAGAGGGCAAAGATAAAAGGGAGAGGTGAAACTAGAAAATATTCTATGTCATCTATAACATCAGGGCTCATGAGTCGCCTCCCAGACATTTCTCATCTGCTGATGACTCAGTGTTGAGATTGAAATCAAGACCCAGTCTTCTATCCATGGTTTCAATCTCATCAAGGAAGTCCATTGATCAGCATCTGGGGTCCCTTGCCCTAAATATTCCCATTCATTCCTCCTGATGCATACCCTTCCTATAGTGAGCAAACTTTTGACTCTTGATTGATTTGAAAGGCATCTTGTAGAGTTGGGCTCCTATAGCTGATTGATTGGGTATTTTTAACCTTGGATAGGAATGAAGAACTGTAGGTAACAAAAATGGTGGCTGAATAACAGGCCACTTAGGATTAGCTCACCCATAGCACATTGTTGTATACATTTGTGGGTGCCTGGAGCTGAATCATTTCTGTTTAAATCTTGACTCTGTCAGTTATTACTGTAAGAATCTAGGATAAATGAATCGCAGTTTGCCTGATTTCTTCAGTTGTAAAATGGCAGTGATAATAATAGAACTATCTTAAAGAGTGATTATGATAATTAAATTGTTTGATATATATAAAGCACATTAAACAAATCCTTATACACATTATGTGCACATATATTGAGATTCCTTAGGGATCTCAAAAGACAACTGGGTAGATAAAAGCAAAAACATCAGAGGAATTTGAAGTTCATTATAGTACATAAGATATTAAACATAGCTAAATGACCAGTCAGATTAATAAGAAAAAGAAAGAAGGAATAAATACCTCAGTTTCATTTGTTGCTTTCAACAATGACAAAAAATCAAAGGTGTGCTAAAAGTTATTAAAAGGTAACCTGAAGAGACAGAGCCATCTTGAAAACAAATTCAGTATGACACACATTTAGAATTATTGACAGAGTTTAAAGTCATTCATATGATGGGAATGTTAAAGGTCCTAATTGAAAAAATAGCTAACATTCAAAACAAGTAAAGTAAGCAAAAGAAAAATGGAAATTCTAAGAAAGAATCATAAAGGAAAAGCTGTAAATCAAAAACATTATAACAGAAATATATGTGGTTTTGGTGGATTTATTAGCAGACTGATTGTTACCCAGGATTGTAAAGGCATTTTTTTTAATTTGTGGTAATCCCTATGGTTTTATTTTTGCTTTTATTTCCTTTGAAATAGGGGGCTGATTCTTCAAAAACATATTTATCACTTGTATCATGGAGCATATTGTCAATGTTTTTCTTCTGTATATTTCATTATTGACAGTTTTATATCTAAATCTCATATCCACTTGGAAATTATCTTTGCACATGTTTCTGTGCATGTGGTTAAAGAGTGATCCAACTTGTTTTACATGTAATCATACTGTTTTCCCTGTACTGTTTATTTTATTATTTTAAAGATTTATTTATGCATACCAGAACTGGGGTATAGGTCAGAGTTGTGGGTGGTAAGAGGCTTCTCCAGAGACAGAGTGGGGAGCAGAACAGGCAGATTGACTGAAATACACTGCTAAGGGGAGCAGCAGGCTAGTCAGGAGTCATCAGCCTCACCATGTGGGTCACCTTCCTGGCCAAGATTTGAGCTCCTGCTGCAGTGGCTGCGGATAGCTCCATAGTGTTGTGCTTTTACCAGTTGTGCCACCAGGGAAGGCCTGAACCATTTAGTAAAGAGACTATCTTTTCCCCATGATATGCTCATTACTACTTTATCTTATATTAAGAATTGATATGTCTGTAGATTTATTTCCAAACTTTTAATTTGATTCCATTTATCCATCTATGTGTTTATTTTTATGCCATATTGTGCTGCTTTTTAGTACTGTTGCTTTATAGTATATCTTAAAGTTGGATTACATGGTACTTTCTTTTATCAACTTTTTTTTCCTGCTATTGGAACTATGGCTCTATATATGTTTCAGCACTTTTAAGAAATTTTAATGGGGGATTAAGAAATTTTAATGGGAATTGAACTTATCAATTTAGGAAAAATACTGATTTTGATTATATTGAGTATCCACATACATGAGCCAGAATAGAATTTCTAACTCCTAAGCACTGGAGGGTCTGAGTAGGTCAAGCATGAAGCCCTACACATGTTATTTTTAATATTGCCAGAGCCTAGTCAGGTACATGGTACGTGGGCTAGATTTCATTTTCAATGGAAAATCATGTAAATGAAATTAACTGATTCACCCATATAAAAGTGCTTGAACTATGTAAACACAATTTAGATAATTCCTGCTCACGTGAGTTATGAAATATTATAGTGAAGAAATGAATTAACTTATTATTTATCAGAATCAAAACCACACTTTTGACATATTTCTGAACTTTTTTGATGAAAGTGGATTTGTTCAAAGCCAAAATACATACATAATGCAAACATTTTTATATCACATAATATCTCTGTTAATTAAGCAAATACAATCTTTTCTTTGTCACACTATTCTTCTTAGTTGAAAAAATACTTTCAAAATGGCATTGGGAATATAAACAGAAGTAGTGTGCTAATAAATAAAGACATTTTAATCTTATTATATTTCTATTATGTAACAACTACTGTTTTCTTTGAAACCTTACATGTGTTTATACACAAAATTTAACTAACTGTAATTTTTTGTATGACCATTTTATAAATACCAGTGCCTAGCATATTAGAAATTGCAAAAAAAAAAGAAGCCTTTGAAAAATAAAGGCATGAGTATTTTCATTACTGAAGGTTAGCAAAAATATTTTATATTTCTATTCTTAAACTTATATTTCTGCTGAATTCTGATTCTGTACTAATTGATGATCCTGGTTTAGTATTTTTATTCACTTTTGTTCTATGTATATGATATGTATGTATATCATTCACAGTGGCCCATCACAAATCCCAGATAATTTTCTGCATCACACAGGATGTTGTTTCTCAAATCCAGCAATTACCAAAAAAATAACTCATAACTGAGGACACATAACATAATTCAATCAAATTATCATTTTTCATATTTTATAGTGATCCCAAATTATCTTCCAAATGCTTTCAATAGTCTATGTCATTAAAGTTTCACTAAAGGGTATAATTCAAATCCTTTGAGAAATTATAACCCTTTAATTAGGTAATCTTTACCATTTTTTCTGTGAAATGTGATGCTTTCTTATGCCAAATGATCTAAAGTCAAGAGGAAAATAGTCTTCTGGTAGTTTTGTGAACATTTCTACAAAGCTGGGTGGAATCTCTGCATTTACTTAACAAAAGCAAGCATTCCATATGATGTTTGGAAGGACCCACCCATCCTAAATAATTAATGCAAGTAATTCTTGTTATGAAAAATGTCCAATAACAGTCTAACTTTCCAAGTGGTTAACCTCAGTGCCTGGAATCTACCTGATTTTTCTGATGCAATATTAGCCCTAAATCTTCTGGGTCAGTAACCACTGATGGATTAATTCGAGAGAGCCTAGTGCCTTATGGACTTTCCTCTGCTGCCTGTAGCAAAGAAGAATGCATATAATTATGAGAACATTGCTCTGGGGCATGGGAGATGTAAGCCATTCCTCAATATTAAGAAATCAATGTATTCACTTTCTAGTGGACAGTGCGATTAGAGGGACTCCTAATCCAGAGCAACAACAAGGCACTATATTTTGTTCCATGGTAGATCTTTGATTAAGAATGAGACAGATCTGTGTATACTTAGTTATCTCAACACAGGCTATTTTGTTTCCCTGAAGCTCCTACTGAGAATACAAGCCAACTCTTCCCCAATCTGTCAGTCATTAATCATATTGAAACATATTCTTCCATTTTATATTCATCTCAGATTTTCTAAAGTCTAAACCTCATGAGACCTTCATATGTGGATGCTAGAAAACACAATATTTGCATGAACATTTTCTAAATTCCTTCTACTGCCCATTATAATTATGTGTAACAATGAATGATAAAGAAATGCACAACAAACTTTGTAACATAAATATCCAGAGAGTGACCTAAAATGTAAAAAGAAGTTCGTTTTGTTGTAACTGATAGTACTTTTTTTTCAAAGGACAAATTATATTAGATTTTATTAGAAATTACAAGGACACAGCTATATACAAATCAGAAGGTATAATGATTTATTTAGACTAACATTACATATAGTTATGGGATTAAAATAAATTTAGTTGTTGAAATAGTGCAAAATGTAATAGTATCTAGCTAGATTATACAAACTGCATGATGTGCCTAAATAACAAGGATATTAACTTAACTAATGGTCCTTTAAATGGGTATGTAAAATATAATTTAAGCTACTTGCAACATGCAAAAGAGAGGTATCATTTGTTACTGCCAAAAATCACTGGCATGTGGAAATCAGAAAATCATTAGCCTTGATAGAAATAGCTTAATACAACAGGGAAAAGAGCACATTACTTAGAGCACTTACATGACAATTGATGCAACCACTGGTGAAATGCAGGGGAAAAAAAAAAAAAGCTGATACGATTTAGCGAATGATAAATTCTGCACTTAGTATTTATGCATGCAAAGGAATGGCAATCTTTGCTCATTAACCAGTGCACTTAGTTTGTGAGCCAGAATACTTGAGGCTGTAGGCCTAATTGTCATAAATGTTTTCTTCTGTGCAAGTTTAATTTAGACTTAAGAAAAATTGTTACCCAGAGTGGTGAGTGTTTCTGTGTCCTTTTGGTATTTTGTGTCTTTCTTATATCCTTCAGCTTAAATCAGTTTACTTAAATGTTTGCTTGTTATTTTCCTTTTTCATGAGGTCCAGTGATATCCCCAACTAGAACTAGTTTTTCTCATTCTCTCCCCACTATGTCCCACTATATTTTACATTTATCATGGAGTGACTAAGGGTATATTTATAGGCATACCTCCTTTAACATTGTGTTTCAGAGCATAAATTTCCCATGACTCTTTAGTAGAGTGTAGACTATGCTTTCTGCATTTGACTGTCACTTGACAGTCTATGCTCTTGAATCTGCAATTAGCACACCATTCTTCAGCTGATAATGGTTTCTTTTTGATTCTCAGCAAATATATTGAAATTTCCCCAAAGAATGAAAAAATGTAGGTGGTTTTATGTTCATTAAACATACAGCAGCATAAAACATCATGTGTAAACCTCAGACAGATGTAGGCTATGCTCTAAGTCTTCCTAAGTCTTTCTGAGTCTTCACCTTTGCAAATCTGTAAGCAGTCCATTATTCCATATTACTACGTTAATTTAATTTTAAATTACTTGGTAGGGAGCATGTCTTCAAAGCAGTTGCCATGACCTTGATCTATATATCACACACTTTGAAACTCTTTCCCACTTCCTTTTAATAGTGATAGGTTGGGTGTACCTACTTTAGTATGTATGCATTCAGGGACCCTGTAACACTGAGATTTCCCCAAAATAGGGATCTTACCTCAGTGGTAAATTCTTAACTTGGTAGCAAGATCAACTAAGCAATATAAATATAGGAAGACCATACAATTGGTATTATTATAAAAAGAATCACATTAAGTATTAGCAACTGAATGGTGCCTGCCTGTTTATATAGGGCAGCAGTAATTATGACTAGTTTCATAAAATAATGAAAATACATTTATCCTGATTTTTAAGAGAACAACTCCTGATTTTCATGAGTTGTTGAAACTGCTATGCATTTAATCTATAGTAATTTTATTACTATATTTCAATACCATGCTGTTTATATAAAGCTCTTCTATGAATGAGGTCCAGCTCATCCACTACCTGTTTATGCCACTGCCACAACATTCTATTTTCTCTTCCTTTTTTTCTTACTGTTTCTCATCCCATCTGGCTCTTTCTTTGTATTTATGTGTGTTCCTACATACATGTGTATGTGTAGTTTATATTAATTACTTACAATCAAGCATATAATTGTCAGTAAGAAATAACCAAAATAAAGCTATAACAATATGAAAGAAATAATAAATTACTACAAATATAGATGTAGTCTTGGAGTACTGACTAATGCCTTGGCATGCTATTAAATTTATATTTCATATTTGCAGTGGTAAAGCTAAAAGTCAGTAAGATGATTTATAAGATTTACAAATTCTCCTTCATCAACATTCACACACACAGACTTCCTACTAACTAATGAGGATCAGCATACATTTTTTCAAGTGCTGAATTTTGAGATAGAATAAGGTTCTCTTTGCAATATCATACAAGTGTCTCAATAACATCTCTACAAGATGTGTCAGTTTTGTGATTTTGCTTTTTATTTGTGTTTCTCTGTGTAGACAAGTCATGTGAAATACTAAACTCAATTTTTGCCATGGCTTCAGTGAGGTGACAGGAGGAGAAGCCAAAGATAGACTTGATAAGTAGACTAGATGATGAGAGAAATGGATAGTGTCCATATATAACTCTTAGCAATATTCTGTACATTTTTGAAATCTTAGTATCTCTAACAAAGTTATCTATGAGTTGGAAGGTATTCTGTGAAAGTGAGGTGAAGATATGAGTTTAATTAAAAACATAATAATGGGAAAAAGACATCTCAAATATAGAACATTCAAATCTAAGGAAAACATTTATGCTCTGATGGTCACAATACAATTATGGATTAACTTAAAACATGTTTCTATTTCTTAGTTATTTCACTAATACATCTAGAAATACAGCTTCACTATGTATGACAACAATTATCAATTATAACTTAAAAACTAATAATGCTTAGTAGTAATATGCATGAGAAGTTATTTTTATCAGTATTTCTTGAAATAAGCACATACATAGATCATCTTTTTTTTTTTTATGTTTTGGGGGACAGAACAGTCCATACTCAGATGTCTATGTCAAGGCCCAATCACTTGCTCACTTGTTGTGTGATAGGCGTAATGACTCTCATCCAAATGGGCCCAAATAATTGAAGGTAGAAGAGAAAAATACCCAGTCTTTACTGGCTGTCCAGTGATAATTTTTTTCCTCTCTCAAGGATGCAGAATAATAATCTGAAGGACATTTAAGCTAGAAATGCCTTTACCACCTCCACCTTTCCAGGCCTGCGATGTTAATGTGTAACTAAGGAAAGCTAATTTTCAGAGAGAAGCAACAGAATGGAGACAATGGTATAGACAAAGATGAATTAGGTCACTTTTGAAAAGTAGAGACTAGTAATTTTTATCATTAGTAGTTCAAAGCCGACAGATTTGTCTAGAAATTTAACGGGGTATATTCAACTGCCTCTTACTTGCAGATATACATTTACTTGCAAACACCACACTCATTATTGATTAAATTATGACCAGGATAAACTTAATTAAACTGCATAAAAGAGAAGTTGAAATGATAGAGTAGATAAAGATGATAAAGAGTAGGGTAAAAATCAGTGCTTTTGTGTGTGTGTTTTTCACAATAATAATAGTAATACCTGTATGTTAAACTATACAGTTGGTTTATTTTTAGAGCTCAAGAAGTTGATTATGAGGACATGGTACACTGCTTGAGATCAGAGGAGAACTATATTTTCATTTAACTTGCTTAGAATTTGTTTTCTCTGAATATAAAATTACTTCTTCAAGAATTTGTTTCAATTGTAACATTTTTCTAGTTTCTTATTTTTTTAAGTGTTTCCATTAAGTGTTGAGAAAGGGTGCAGTGCCTTTTATGTCTTATATATATATTTCAGCATTTTCAGCTTACTATGATATAATTCTCACTCAGTTGGAATATATACACACACACACATTTGTGTATATACATGTGCATGTGTATATACACATGCATGTATATATGCATGTATGAATTATATATGAACATACATATCTACATATTTATTTATTTCCAACTGAACTAGACCCTTATTGGCAATAAAACTGTAATTAATATAAGTTAAGTATTCACCATTGCTTGCTTTATAAAGAAGTGAAGGGTGCTTCTTTTGTTTTATACAACTGCACATTTACATGCATTTATTTATATATCTACTTTGCAGAGGAAAAGTCTGAGTCAAGATTAATTTGGTTCCCTGTATAATATGTACATGTGTTATCTTTGAAAGTCAAATATTTTCTGAAAATCTAATCTCCATCTCTTCATATTGATTTTGACTAATAAAGATCATTTTGTCCTATGTAATAACATATTTTATTAACTGCAGATCTATTATATCTCTCAAACCACGATTGTCAACCCCCTAGAAGATAAATTTTCCAGAAAATAACAAGTCATTGATTTTTAAAAAATATTTATTTATGCATACAGAACTGGGGTGCATGCCATGGGTGCAGGGGCAGTGAGAGGATTCACCAGAGACAAAGCAGGTAGCAGAATAGGCAGATCAATTAAGTACACTTCTAAGGGGAGCAGTGAATGCATCAGTACAAGTCTGCTGTGCCATGTGGATCACCTCCAGGGCAGGGGATTGAACTCACACTGAGGCAGCTACTACTGGCTTACAGTGCTGTGCCTTATTAACCTGTTGCACCACCAGGGAGGTGCCCACAAGTCATTGGTTTTTGTAAGCAATGTGTATATATTGAACTCTTTCACTCAGCCCTTATCACTATTAAAATTGTCTACTTGAATTTCAAATGATATTAATGTTCGATGTGGAAATTGTATAATTATATTGTCTGTTAGATCATTTATTTTCCTTTGTTTTACTAAATGTCTTCTTTTGTTTTAATGTTGTTTTATTTTAGTCTCAAGTTTAAATGTCTATGCACAACCAAGTAGAGTACATTCTTTTCATCTCCATTTAACATCTGCCTTTAGATACCAAAATTATAGATACTCTGTTAATTAATATTCATAGTCTATACAGTTTCCTATTGTTCTATGCTCTTCTATTCAGTACTCTTTTTTTTTTCTTTTTGCCTAAGGAGGCAATTCATGTTCCCACTGATTGGTCACTTTACCATGAGTAGTATATTTCATTCTTACAAAGTTTAATGCATTTAGTTTACATGTCGGAAATTATAATTGGAAAGTCTTAATCTTAAGACTATATTAATCAATGTTTGATTTCTTGAAAATAGGACTCTCATCTTTGGATATAAATGAACAGCTTCTAAGTCTGTCTTTAAGAATGTTGAACTATAAATTGCACATACCAAATGGCATTAGAAAAATGCTATTACAGAGAAAAGATAGGAAAATATACTAAATATCTCTTCCTCCTGGATAAAGTCCCCTGTAGAACAGATAGAAATTTTGCTCCATTTCATTGATAAACAACCTGCATCTTCCAAATAGGTTCTGTAATGGAAATGAGTAAACATACTTTTCACTGATCTTTTTCATTCATTGTCCCTCTCAGTTTTTCTCAGAGCTTTTTGTGAGCTTTTACTTATTAAAAGTTTGTTCTCATGTACTACAGATTTTGTTTTGTGTTTAACACAATAGAAACAGTCTTTTCATTGTGTAATTCTAAGAATATTGTAAGAGAAAGTGGTGAATGTGACTAGCTGTATGTTACTCATATTATGTTCATGCAAACAACGATACCCATGATTGATATTCTAGGTAATCCACCCTAAATATAAAAAAAAAATTATTAAACGTGGCCCTCCCTGGTGGCACAGTGGATTAAAGCGCAGCATCATGAAGCTCGCCATAGCAGCTTCACTGTGGGTTGGATCCCCCGCCAGGGAGATGACCTGCATGGTGTGGCAGACCTCTCCTGTCATTCCTGCTACTCCCCTCAACAATTTACTTCATCGATCTGTCTGTTCTGCTCTACCTCTGCTGAATACTCCCACCACTCCTGTACTTCTGGCTTGTACCCCAGTTTTGTATGCATAAATAAATAAATCTTAAAAAAACTTTTAAAATATTAATAAATATGGATAGATATTTATTGCTGAAGAAGGTGGTATAAATTGACAGATACTGTTACTGGTTGGAGCCTTGAGTAATATTCATTGTATTGCATGTTCTCACATTGCACATTGGATATCAGTACTGTTTATAAAATACTTCTCCTTGACCATAACAACTGCTGCTGCATGCTTTTGGGTCATCCCACTGGTATTATATATGTATATATATCCTAGCGTTTTTTTTTTAAGATTTATTTATTTATTCATATAGAACTGGGGTACAGGCCAGAGATGCGGAGGGTGAGAGGATTCACCAGAGACAGAGTGGGAAGCAGAACAGGCAGATCAATGAAGTACACTGCTGAGGGGAGTAGCGGGCGAGTCAGGAGAGGTCTGCCTCACCATGTGGATCTCCTCTGGGGCAGGCGGGAACCAAACTCATGTGGAAGTGGCTTTAGCTTCTTAGTGCAGTGCTTTAACCCGCTGCGCCACCGGGGAGGGCCTATATATCCTAGCATTTTATGAATATACTACAACGTTTGAAATAAAGTACATAAATTCTTATAAATCCTACAGATGATTTTCTTTCCAAGTTTTAAATGATTGGTCTCTGCTGTCTAATTAGAAAGGTATAAAAATTTAATAGAAATTCATATGTAAATCATTTTGTACTTAATTGCTTATCTATGACTTACTTTTTAGAGAAGTTTAAAGTTTAACTTGATGGTTTAAATTTTATTGATTGATTTCCATATACTATAAAGGCAGTTCTTTGTGCTTGATGCAATCTGAAATAAAATGAAGTAATCTTCTGCTCTGAAAATATGAAAAGGATAATGGATGAATTATTGAATCTGCAAGATTATTTCACATGTGAAAACGAGATTGTAATTTGTTTTAAGTGGCATATACATCTTTCAGTATTTATATATCCTTAAGTTTTATATAAGTGATAAAACAGTCATTATTTTAAATTTAGTGTATAATAAAATATAAATAATTATTACTCTATTTTTATTTTTATGCTTATTGCAACAATTCAATTTTTATTTGTGACATTAAAAACATCTTCATGGTTTCAAAAATAGTTATCTACCTACACACTCATGAATCTAGCTTGTGAATATGTAATCAACCCTTACAATCCATATTATTTAAATAGAGAAATAAATTGGTTCATTCATATGTCTCTGTATACTTGCTATGTTCCATAGATTTGGGAAGATTATGAAGTGTTTTGGTTCTAGAATATCTCAAAGTCTAAAAGAAAATAAGCAGTTGTCAATTCTATCATCAAATAACTATTACCCATTTCATTTAACTACCAGTAAAAATTCTAAATTTATATCATAGAACTTACTTATACCATATAGATTCTTAGATATGTAATGTAATTGAAGTGATTTTAAATTATGACCTATAAAAGACTAAATGTACATTCAATAGGCTATTGTAAGTTTGAAAATATATAATAGCAAAGCTCAGTTTGTTGTGGGTGAGTGAAGATTGTGAGTTTATTCCTCAGAAAAGAAAAGGTTGATTATTTGAAGAGAAACTGGGCATGATGAGTGAGAAAATACCATGCCTATAATACATAACTTAATGCTTCTTCTATAAGTCTAATCTGAAGGAATGCTATTTAAATAACTTTTGCTTATTTCATTCCTTTCCAATACAGTCTACAAGGCACACCCAAACACTTGTATCACATTTGAAGCTTTAGAGTATCTTTTTTTTGGACTGCAGAAAAAATGAACATATAAATATAAACATCATGGGTTATGAATAGGTTATTAAATGCTAATATCCAGTTCAATATTCAGTTACATTTTAGAAGTAATATTATTATTTTGATCTTTGCAAATTCGTTATCAATGGAATTGCATAACAACTTACCTGTTTTATAACATTCTCTGTTTAAAAAACATTTTATTAAGACTTTGAATCTTTTTAACTTTGTTGTATAGTTTTTGTTTTTATCAATAAACATTTTTTTCAAAGATTTATTTATTTATACATACAGACCTGGGGACAAGCCAGAGGTATAGGAGCGATGAGAGGAGTCACCAGAGACAGAGTGGGGAGCAGAACAGGCAGGTAGACGAAGTACACTGCTGAGGGGAGCAGCGGGTAGATCAGGAGAGATTTACCATGCCATGTGGGTCACCTCCTAGGCCGGGGATCAAACCTACACTGAAGTGCCTGGCATGCTTTTAGTGCTGCGTCCTAACCCATTCCACCACCAAGGAGGACCCTGTTGTATAGTTTTAAGATTAAGTTCAGATGACTGTTGGAGATACCTCAGAGAGAGCTTTATCAGAATGACCAAGAAATAGCTACCTATTATAAAACACCTTTCTTATTTAAAACTGCTCTTATTATAATTATATTTCCCATCAGTTGTTTCATAATGGGGGCATATGTAAAATAGTGGGGAATTTCCAAACATAATCCATACTTAAAACGTGATTGACACTCTTCCTGCCTACAATTAGTCCAGTCAGGAGTGCTTACTACTCCAGTCAGGAGTGCTTCTCCTTGTAACTGTCCATGTAGCTGTCCAGTACTTGGTCTTCAACTTGTGTCCTGTCCTAGACAACTACAGTGGAGACAGCAACTGTTGAAAGGGCTATTCAAAGCCAGCAACCAGCTTCCCGTACCATCACTAAAATATTCTAGTAGAAATAGATTGATTTCCCTAGATAATCACATTCAGCTATTTAATAATGAGAGTAAATTGAAAGCATACATATATCACAGAGCATGGGAAACTGATACCTGTTTCCTAACTAGTTTTGCTGCTATTATTGCTAAATGTCAGGAAATGTGGTATGTTTATTTTTGTTAACCATGTCACCTATTATGTTTCAAGGCAATAAGAATTGAGATTTTAGAGTGCTAATTTCTAGTTGGGGTGGTATGATACAGGGTCAACATAGAGGTCATAGTATCAACGCAGATGTAATAATCAGTCTGAAGTATTAATATTCCAGTGAGGACCCTTCAAAGCTCTATGAAACTTTCACCTCTGTCTCAAAATTTTAAGTTAGAATAATGGACATAATTGACTTATCATAAGTTCTTAGTATTAAATTCATATTTCTTTGAAATAATTAGCACCTTCTCACAACTCAAAGTATCAATCTAAACTTTATGAGGTCACTTTTACCTTGTGAAGAAATAACTGAAATTGATTTATCAGTTTAGTGGGGGACTTAATTGTCTAAGTTTACAATATCAGATTTCTACAAATTTAGAAATTATATTTGTATAGAAATTTATTATTAGCAGCATTAAATAATCTTCTCTTCCCTCACAAAACATAGCATATTATATAAAAACTATAAATTGAGAACTGGGCAAAAGCATATTTGGTTTATTTTGTATTGTATTCTTGAGAGTGGAAATACTATTTTCTCCCGGCCTGTATCTTGGAATGCCACTATAATCAAACTTCTTATGAGTGTTAATGCTCATAACATTAATGATTTTTATATTTAATATTTCCTATGTGGTCCCGTCTTCTTTTTGAAGGAAAAGATCACAGATGGCCTCTGTTCAGCACTGGGCCACTTATACTTCAGCTTGTAATGTCAGCACTGAGAAAATATTTTATAAGGTTTTCAAACACACTTGCTTTTTTTGTCCTTCAAATGGAGTATTTAATATTTGGACATCCAGTTAATTTTAATAGTATAAATATGACATTTAAAAATCAAAGTAATTGCAGTTCATTCTGATATACCCCACCTTGTCTTTTTTCTTTTCTTTTTTTTCCCCTTTGAGAACTACTACTCTACAGTTTGGAGTTTTAACCTTTAACCCACTTAATGAGTAATTTTCTGAATCTTACATTGTGGATAATAGTTTCTGAAAAGATACTTAAAGAATATTACTGTGACAGTTAAGGAACATTTTACACATAATATCTAAATCTCACTATAAGGATATTTATTGAATGATATGATATTCACATAAGGATTTGTTTAGAAAGGACATTTTCTTTTATTTCAATTTTAAGGAATTCTGATTGATTCATCTCATTTTCGGCAAAGAGCTTTTCTTTCATGTGTGCAAAAATACCACATTTAATGTAATTCCTTCTTTCAATATACACAAGACTCATATGCATAATGCAGTAGCATGTATGCCATTCTATCAGAATTTATTCTTTAAAAGCAATTTTGCTTTGGAATTCTCATGCTCAGCTGGAAGATTACTGAGTATTATTTTCTTTTGTATATTTTTATTCATATTAAACATTCAGTAAGTCTGTGCATTTTAATTTCTGGTATTTTGCAGTTGTTGAGCTTATAGCATAGAAATTAAGCTGGTTTATTACTTACTATACTTTAAAGGATTATTTGTGTAGAATTATCAATCAGGAAATCCTTAATGTTATTTCTACTTGGATGTAACATATATTGCTATGGCTAGATAATTTGTAACCCCTGTAATATCAAGAAAATAACTTTCAGAAATTTTACCATTAAAATGTATTAATTTGCTATAAACTAATCTTTTCATTAGTGATGTAAGTCAAGTTTGAAAAGAGAATGTGGAAATCTTCAGTAACATCCAGGTGGCAAAATGTGATTGAAATTCATATCAATGCATTTGATATGAATTGGTAATCTCTATGATAAAGATACAACTAAAATGAAAAAAAAAATCCTGATGATAATCTGTTTCCTCCTGATAATTCATTTTTCCAATCAACAATGGTTGATTAGACCAACTGGATGTAATCTTTCTAGAGAAATGTGTTATATTATTCACTCCAGTTTAGGAGGTAGAAACCAGGCTTCAAAGCAGTAAAGTAACTTGCCATGGTCATCCTGAAGTAGTAGGACCAATATAGGACAGATTGTAGGACAGCCACTCTTTGTTTCCTTGTTAAATATTAATGTTTTCTAGAAAAGTTGAAATAGGTTAATTAGTATCCTTCTTGGATGAAAATAATCAGAAATGCATTTTCTCAGACTTCTTTGATTTCCTCATCCACAGCAACAAATAAACAACTTGGCTTGAAGAAAACTTTCTTTGTTCCTGATTCTCTTTCCACCAACAAGGAGAGGGAAATTCTGCCTCTAATAAGTTCCATAAATAGAATTTATACTTTGAAGAATGTCTCCATTTACATAAGAGTAGGAGACTGGGATAGAGAAAGAAAGCCCATTTGTTTTTGCTAAGTGACTGTGGTCAGAACTCACTCCTGGCTCTGATATCTATTAGTGTGGCTTTGTCTCTTCTGTTTCACCACTGTTTATCACCTTAGGCTGACAGAGGGGATTAATTCTGGTTCTAGACAAATGCATCCACTTTTTACTGAGAAGGAAAATGTTCTGTAATCATTCTGTAGAAAATCTGTCCATATTACTCCATGACATTCTCAGTCTTCCTGACAAAAATATCGCTGTTACTGTAATTTTTGGCGAGCTTTGAGTTACAGACTTGGTATTTTAATTTGAAGTTTTCTTCAATAACTTAATAGATGACATTTCACAAACTTAAATCATGTTTTTTTTTCTTCTTACTCTAATCGTGAATTAGTAAAAATCTATAATTATACCAATTAAAATCTAAATGTATTGCCTTAAAAACAATATAGTGTGATTAGTTGTCATAATTCTAAATTTACTGAGTTTAAGTCATGATTTATTAGAGCTGCACTCATTTCAATCTGACTTATCATTTTATTTTTTTTATTTTTGATTGATTGGCCATATTGTTATTTAGGCTCTGACAGAGCATGGAGGAATATTGTGCATGAGACATTAATCAGGAAATTATGCATTGCTTTCACAACTGGACTTTACTTTGTAATATTGTATTAGCTCTTAACATGCAAATTATTTTAGGTAATTACCTCATTTTTCAGTGGCCATTTGATGGATAGAAGTTTCATGCAGATTCTTCTGTGTAATTTAAAATCTTGTGATGATTTGTTTCTTTTCTTGTTCATAAAAATACCAATTTGAATTGTAATACATCAGACTCATGTGTCCAGTTGTAGAGAACAGTGATTGTAGAAACCCACTCTCTTAGTTTCTTTCAACCCAGATTCAAGCTGGCAATTTGAACAAGAGTAACAAAAAGTTATAATGCTGCCTATTTCCATATTTAAAACTGTTGACGATTTGTTTTTTTGTAATAAAAAATTTGAGTTATTTAATGTTGGAGACCAGCTCCAACTACTGAGGTGTCTGGAGGCAAGACAGGCAGGACCCAAAGGTGGGAAGGTGTCAGCGGGTGGAGATTCCTAAAAAAGGGGGAAAGGGAGAAAAAAGGGGAAAGGGGGGCGAGGAAGACATGGGAGTCGGAGTTGGGTGCAAGTCTTCCTGCTCTGCTTTCAGCAGAGGTTTATTTTATACATTATGAGCAAGCAGTGGGATGATATCAGCACACGAACTGGGCTGAGAGATTACAATCATCTTTGTTTTTCCTAAGAACAGTTTAGGGTCGTATTGCCCTTTACCTGAGATATAACATTCCAAAATCAATCAAGGTTAAAAACAGGTACATAGGTGCACAAAATTTATGAATAATATTACTATAGTGAAGATCAACTAAGATAGAAGCCCCTTAAACCTTATCTACTACTTAATGGGTTTTTGTTGTTCTGCCTAAATCATCCTGAGAGACAGAAGAGGAAATTCCTTGCTAATCAAATCTCTGAATAGGAGACATAAGTGAATTTTCTTTATCTAAAGACTACATAGAAAAATCCTAAAAAACTAGCCAAAAGACTTTTGTGGATTCCTTTAAGGTGTAGCACGTTGAAAACTTGATTAGTTAAAAAACAGACAATGTGGATGAATTTCCGCATCTAAAGGCCAAACAATAGAAAGTTTAAGTAATTTTTTAAAAAGCTGAATAGAAGGTTAGTTGAAATAATAAAATGATAAGAT
>NW_004567127.1:24882292-24909447 GCF_000260355.1 Condylura cristata | reverse complement strand
TTTATTTATTTATTTAAGATTATTTGTGCATACAGAACTGGGGTACAGGCCAGAGGTTCAGGGGCAGTAAGAGGCTTCACCAGAGACAGAGGTGGGAAGTACACCACTGAGGGAAGCAGCGGGCAGGACAGGAGAGGTCTCCTGTGCCATGTGGATCACCTCGGGGTAGGCGGGGATCAAATTCATGTGGAAGTGTCTTTACCTTCTTAGTGCTGTGCTTGAACCCGCTGCACCACCAGGGAGGGCCTTAAATTATATTTTTTACTGGACTTTGCAACACTGTCTGATTTAGGGGTACAAGTTGACACATCTGTAAATATATATGTCCCGCACCACACCCACCACCAGAAAATCACCAAAACACCAACAATCTTCCACCACAGACCATTGAACCCCTCTTCTTTTTTCTTCCTACTCCCATCCCTCCCTCTCTGATAGCCTAAAATCTGTAGTTAGATTTCGAGGTTTTGATTTGGTTTACTTTTGTCTGTTATTTTCTTTGTATTTTATATAGGATTGAAATTATCTTGTAGTTGTCTTGTCCTGACTTATTCCTGCTTAGCATTATTCCCCTCAGCTAAATAGTGTCACAAGTGGCAGGCTTTCATTGTTTTTTGTTTGTTTGTTTGTTTGTTTTGTTTTTTATCTAGCTGAGTAGTATTCCTTTGTGTATATATTCCACATTTTCTTTGTCTACTTATCTGTCATTAGGCACTTAGATTGTTTCCATAACTTCAATATTGTAAATGGTACTGCATTATACACACGAGTGCATGTGTACATTCAAATTAGCTTTTTTGTATTATTTGGATAGTTAGAAGCAGAATTCCTATGTATTAGAGTAGAACTATCTAGCCCCTATAGAAAACACTATGGAGGTTCCAAAAATTTAAAAAAAATAAATAGAGCTAGCCTAATTTATATTTTTTCTATCACTGAAGTAAAAATTGAGATACCTTCTGATAAATAAAGTTGAGTAATTTAAGTAAAAACCATTGTCTTTCTATAGTTAGTTCAGCTAGGACAGTTGCTGTTGTTGTCTTCACAAAAATAAACTTTAAACACTAACTGAAAATTCCACATTACAAAATTGTGTTTCTATCCTTCAGTTTTAATATTAATATTTAACTAATATTCAGAACAATTAGTATTGTAACATGGCAAATAGAAACAGTATACTGTCATGATACGTGTTATAATTATAGTAGTCAAACATATGTAACATATTACCAGACCTTTGATCCAGAGTTTTATAGATCTGTTCATATACATGAGCTGCCCAGGAAATTTAGATCATTCTTTCCCTATGTTTTTCAATATAGCATGTCATATAATCATGAATATTTGTTGTGGTCTTGTCTATTCAGAAACCTCCTGCTGTAAAATAGCTTCCCCATAAATGTCAAGTAATGTAAAATTGAATGCCTATATTTAAATAGATTTTAACAGATAATAAAACTCTTGAGATTAAAATGGTTTCATTCAGGGAGGCAGACAATTCTTTCCACAGTGTGCAATTTATGTGTCACGTTATGTAAAATACAATTTTAAAAATACTTTTTAAAAAGCAGAAATGAAAAGTATCTATTGAATAAAGAAAGGAAGCTAGCGTTCTCATTTCAGGTCTAGTTGAAAATGTGAACTATAATGACAAGGTACAAACTTCTATTTTCTAAACATTGCTTTGACTAGATTTCCTTCCTGTTAATTCCTTTGGGGGTTATTCCAAAAATCCAAGCTTTCAAAACAGAATTTTTACCCACAACCTAACTTTTCTTCACTTAAGGCAAGACAAAGAAATTAGAGGATTTTGATTCACTGTTATATGAAGCATAAGAGAAAATTGTTTTTCCATTTTCAGGTATGCATTTGGCATTTTATCTCTGAATACCCAGATATATCACAGCTTACTATTAGTTCACCAGCACAAAGTATGCATCTTCTTTCTTGAGAGAACAATGACAGTCTTTACTTACCAAATATCAAAATGGACATGTAAAACTAGATGTGTGATGCAACCTATTTTTTAAAGATGATTTTTTTTATTACAAAAGTTTATTTTTACATCATTTTGTACATTTTTTTTTCACCTCAATTGTAATCCCCGCAGGTTTCCCATCACCAAGTTAAAGATGTTTTTTTTTTTTTAAATAATAAATATTTAACAGTTTCTAGTATGGGTTGAAGGTAGGGAAAGGAGTGTAGAAATTCAGTTAGCTTGCCAAAACAATTTATGCATGAGAGAAAACAGCTGTACATAAGGGGTGACATGGCTTTCAAAAGAGGGAGTCTATCTGAGAGATGCAGTGTTCACAAGTCAAAAACAACCAAGAATACATTTGAGGTTTTGTCAACTGTAGTATTGCAAAGAGACTGTACCTGGACAACTGTGGAATGTCCCATAAAAGGGTGTCAGGAGGTGGATTTTAGGATAGGACTTGAAATTGTGGTACATGATTTGAGGGAGGGTACAAGAGCTGGAGATAATACTGTGAAAGCTTATCCTATTCATCCAATTTAGAAAAAAAGGAGATAAGCAGTAATCTTAAAGCTGTAATTGGTCTAGAACCAACAATCACTAGTGTTTGCAAGAACAGGAAGATGATAATTCACTTTTATTATTTTATTTTACTTTGAGTGGTATTTTAGTTTGGTATGAGTTGGGATACAGAGCTTTTATGTCTCTGTTTTTGTCTGTGCTTCTTGATTCACCACAGTCAGATAGTGCCTTGATGGATGTTCCCCAGGAGAATCCCACCTAGCTGGTAGCACCACCTGTCGGGGCTTTTTCTCTCTGACAACACATTTTAAAAAGGAGAGATAATTGATGTTAAAAAATGTTTGATTTTACATAGTGTGTGCAGAGAAAGCAACAAAGAGCATTTAAAAATAAGTCACATGACCTATATTATTATATTGGTTGTTTCATTTAATTCTAAGAGATGATAATATCTGACTCTATTTACCAGATGCAGCAATTAGTGGTGGCTGTCAATTCGGTAATTTGCTTGCACACGGGCAATAAAAGGAAAAAACTGAGCTTCTAATCATGGTGTCCTAGATCTTAAACTATATAATCTTTCTGATTCCACAGTTTGAGGAACTTAGATTTCAAGGTGTTGTGGCAGACTTTGGGAGTGAAATATAATAATTGACTTGAAGAGATTTTTGAATTTTTTTAAAGCATGTTAAATTTAAAGCTGTGCTAAACCATAATCTAATTTTAACCTCATTTTAAGCTTTTTTTGTGAAACAAAAACAGGGTAAATGTAAAATATGTACAATTTGATAACCTATGACATGTTGGTATTTTGTAAAAAGAAGTAAAAAATCTCTAGTTGTATTTTTTTCTCTGTGATTATGCTAGTTTTATCAACTTATACACTTTGGTTTAGTTATTTGCTTTATTTTTGTGTGGTAACTTATTTTGAGGTGAAGGCATAAATAATTGATTTATATGTTTGCTACTTTTTAATTTTCTAATGCTATGAATTTTCTTCTATGAGGTGCTTTGGTTGCATCCCACAAATTTTGATATGTTGCACTTTAGTTTTCTTTCAAATGTAAATTGTCTTCTATTTACTCTTGTGTTTTTTTCCCAGATTATTTTTTAATGTGCTATACTCTGAGATGTGTGTTAAGGCCAAACTGTAGAACAGAGAATGACTATTATTATCCTGCAATATTAATCATAGAAATGACACAAAAGGCTACTTTCTTTTTGAGTTCCTTGAATCATGGTAGCATAAATGGTAATGTTATAGTTAAATTTGTGGTTCCTATTATAAAAGTTCTTGCAAATTTTAAGTCATTAGGTACTTTTATTTTATTCCAGCTGTTCTCACTACTGTATTTTATAATGTCAGCATTCTGCACTACATTTTGATGCAGGAAGGAAAAATTATAATATTTAATAAGAAGTAATAGTCATGAGTAAATGCTTAGAAATATAAACTCATGTATTTGATTTGGAAGCAATTATTTAAAGCAGTCACATCAAATTTCAAAAGGGAAAATACTAGGAAAACATGATCCTCTTACATACAATTTTCCAATTTTTTTTGAAAAGGTTTCTTGATGCTTTGATATTTTGAATATAATTGGATTTTTGTGAACTGCAGAATAAATATGTGAATCTCTTCTTTCTTAAATGACTAATTGAGGTTACTTGAGCACTGCTACATTCATTCATAGTCAAGGTATGGATGACCTGATGACTTTGACAGTGCTTTAAATCTTTCTCAGAGTTAATTTAATAAGTATTTTTCCTAGTAAGGCAAGACCCATTTTTTGTATTCTCACTGGCATTTCTTCAGTTATCTTAAGGTTCTCTCTAAGATAATGGCAACATGTTAAATTCTCAGTCTTTAATGAACATCTGTATTGTTGTCTTTTACCTTACTAGTATTTCTTTTCCTGATTGGGTAATATCTGATTAAACATGCACTGATCAGTACTCAACTGCATACCCAAATGTGAAATTCACAATATCTCTGAAGTTCTGCTTCTGTACATCCTCTATTTTTGATTCTGTACTGCAGACTCTGATCATTTGGGAAACAGCCATGACATTAGGCAATAGCTTTTTCCTCTACCCTAGTCTGGTAATCTTTCCACCAAAGGCAACCACATATAGTTGCTCACAGGACACTGCCCTTTATGCCAATCTATTTTACTACATGCCTGTACTTCTCACTGAGTTTTTTGTATTTAAACAATAAAACATATTAATATGGTTTATGAACCGCAAAGTTTTATGTAGTCATTATACTGTTTTGCTTCTATAAGTGAGTTCAATTGGAATTTAGTAGCTAAAGTTAACTTTTCCAATATTTTTATTACAAATTATCCTTAAGCTATATTTTTAAATAAAGCATCAATGGTGAATATCATTTTATAATATAGGTATATAGGAGTCACGTAAATTTTGATGATAAAAATTACTTTTTACTGTAGAATATACTGTACTAGATATATGATAAATTAATGAGACTGAGATTAGTTTATATTTTATGTTAGATATGTTCACCTCAAGGCTATCCTAGTTATTATAGCTACTTATTATTTTAATAAGTCTATTTATTATTCTAATAACTTGACTTTTTTACCAAATGGTATAATTGTATGTTGATATATTCTTTCTTTTTTTTTCCACAAGAAATAGATCTCTTGATTGATGAAAAGATAATAAAATATTTAAATGTTTGCATAGATGAGACATTTACTTTTTTACATAATGTAAAAGATATCTTTCTTTTTATTTTTCAGCTATGTAACTAATGTGTTCCTTGTTATATTGCAGATATGAAGTCTGTTGCTAAGACCTGATAAAAGCGTTAAGGTAGGGACACTTTCAGTTTTGGCATTTTGCATTTCCACTTCTTTATATTTCAAATTTTGCATTTCAGAGTTACCTACATAAAGCATAATGGTAAACTTCTTTTAAGAAAGCTAACTATATCAAAATGTAAATTTTAAGGGATAAATCCACTAGTGTTCAAAAAAACTATTCAAAACAATTAAGTATGTTCCTTCTCCAAAATTTTGTTTGGCATTATCTAAAACCAGAAATTACAAATAATTTGAGTTACTAAAAGCTTATTTTTGCACTTTATCTGCTTCATCTTTAGGTAATAATTAGCATGCTAATACAAAAAAAAGTTAAAAATTGATTTTAATGAAAAAAGTGTTGCATTTTATATGGTATACATATTTAATTTCATATTTCATAAGAGAATTCCTAGAAAATATCTTGTAGACAATAATAGCAGGGTGGTCATGCAAAGGAAGATTTGAAAAGACTGAAGTTACTCATCTGGGTTCTTGTAGTTAGGAATATGATAGAGGTGGAGTAAATATAATCTACCTCAATTCAATTGCTGAATTTAAATTTAGTGGGATGATGGTCTGAGGTAGACTTATTTATTATATATTATGCCAGTGCATTCACCCTTGTCCAGATTCAGATAGGTAAGTGTCAGTGGGAGCAACTGATGGGACACACTGACTAGGTGGATATGAGTGTTGAATGAGGATAAGTTCAGCACATGGGGTGTTTTTATTTAATTGTAGAACAAGTGGTTGTTCTGTTATCTCAAGAAATTCTTTAGTTGGATGGACTGAGGGGTTGGGTTCTGCTAGGTTTCCTTTATCATATTTACTAGACTATCAAGGATATTAAGACAATCCTGGCAAATGATAGCAACCATTTAGTTGTTTTACTATTTGCATAATGACAAATCTTTTTGTATTTATTTTTATATGTAGTCAACTAAACGCCACATCAATGAAATGAAATGATTCCCTTTAGAAAATAGAAAATTTAGCTCTTTCAAAACATTCGAATAAATGTTCAAAGGCTATGAAGGAGGCCTCATGAAAAAGCACTTAAATATGCTCAAATTGTTTTATCTGAATATTGCACTTATACTACTAAACACCATACAACTTTACACAACAGGTTTTGCACATCTGTGCAATATATGGTAAACTGTTAGAAATGAGTATCTTAAATTGTGATATTTCTATATTTAAATTGTAAAGAGTTTTATCTCTCTATAACCTTCTTCCATAAATTATTTTTTAAATTTTTCTTAAGATAGATGGGTTAAAAATGTGCCTGGGAAATGGAGATTTCAATCTAAATTATAATTATTTCCTACATCTGTTCTCATACATTTAGAATGGCTTGTGCTTATAAATTAGGTGTTAATGAAATAAAAATGTTGTAACCACGTGGAACATCAGAGCTGCAATTGACTAAAGAAGATTCCGTAAATTTCCCAAGGATGCTCTACTGCAATGAAAGCTCTTGTGAACTATCCACTATATACAAATTATGTCTTTATACACTTAACTGTTAAAGTAAAAATTAAAAAAAAAAAGAATTGCCAAAGGGAACCATTACTAAAATGCTTTTAAATAAAAGCATTCTACTTTTATTATTTTCTGTTTACTTTGCTTCTGAACCAGTCAACTGCACAATGCATAAAAGGAATAGTGTTTTGTAGTCTTCTGATTTATTCTACAGGCACACAGCCTGAGAAATATGCCAAATGGTTCTTAAAAGGTGCTGGTATCAGTGAGTCTGTCTTGCTTGCTTATCATTCTTAATGTCTTAATCACACTCTCTGTGCTGTTGTCATACAACACATTCTAATTTTGCTGACTAGAGGACATTACATTTATATTTTTGTTGAGCCATGTGCCCAGTTCAATAAAATTTATATCTAAATGAGATAGATTTCCATCAAAGAGATGAAATGAATAAATTTGAGGTGACATCATTCCAAAGAAAGTCAGTTTGGTATTATTAAATTACTGTGAAATACTAAGAATTCACTCTGCAAGGTCTTGAAAGACATTTCTAATTAATTGTGGGCAAAATGATGGAACTGATAATCATTTTTCACAAGTAAACACTAGGCTGTAATTTAATTGGCTGATTCAAAACAACTCATTCAGTATAATTCATGATAGCTGTTGTCAGTGAAATAGAAGTCTTTTTTTTGTGTATGTAATGATCTATTAAAAAAAGTGTCCCACAGTATCTGAAAACATTACCTTTTATATGACTTTTAATTTTATATAGGGTAAGCAACAATTAATAGGCATTAATCAAAGCAAGTAAAAATTGTGTCCGGGGACACAATAATTACTGAATTCTAGTAATTATATATAATAACATTGAGATTTGAAAAAAAAAAAAAGTAGAACCAAAAGAAAAGAATTTGTTTAGATAAAGCATCACCTCCCAATTTAAGATGACTTTAAAATTCTTAAGTTTCTCCAAAGGTGTTTTATATGTGCCTTAGTAACTTACTATAGTTTTATTAGGTAGAAATTTCTCTATATGTAATTCACTTTCTCCTTTTCCCAGTGTCTCCAAAACATTTTTCACCTGTTAGCTTTTCCTTTTGCTTGACAAATTTTGTGCTTCCATTTTGTGTTAATGAAGATGACATTCTGCTGTTTATCCAATCCATTTAAAAACTTGATAGCATTTCCTCTTCTATTTCAATTTGTTACTTCAAGTTATTGATCATTTTTTTTTCTCTAGGCATCCACTAATTTGTAACATAAAGATAAGTTATGGTTATCCATATCCTAGGATAATACTAATATTATCTTAGGATATACCAATAACACATAAATTAATACATTTTGTTCCTAATAGACATTAACTAAGTAACTGGAATTTAGACTGTATTAACTGTAATAGCAGTATCATAAAAATGCTATTTCCTGTTTAAAACATTTACATAAGAGTATTATAAGGTATATTTTACTTTTGAACTGACACTTCAGGAAAAAAAAATATTTAGATAATAAAAGTTTATTTTTCTTCCAATCACTAAATGAAATAGGTTAATTAATCATAGTAAATATCTTTGAAATTTGAAATTTCCCATCAAAAATAAGTTAAACTTTTATGATATTTAGTGTATTGGGAAAGAAAATGTTTATAGTTCCTATAATTTTCACCTTCTGCTTCTCTATTATTGATTACTCAGAGATTTTTCTTCCTGACATTGTACTGGGTCATTTGAGAATTGTGAAAACTAACTAGTGATCTCAAATCTTCAATTTTTCTTTAGGTCTCTAATACATTGTAATCTATTAAAAATACTTTATCCCACAAATGTGTAGAAGAAGGGTATCTTTGCAGTTATTTTTATTTTGTTGAGAAGACTAATGATTCTTTTAATTTGTTCATTTTCATTATGAAAAGAATGACATCAAATAATGTCCTATAGTGAAATAAATATCTGTAGTTTCATTTTTCCTCTCATTCTTGAAGTATACTGGCCAAATTCCAAAGCACTCACATAAATTGTAATTACAAATTAACACTGAGTCCATGTGAGTTTTTTTTTTTTTTAACGAGTACATGAGTTTTTTTTTTTTTTTTAATCCCTCTGTGAATAAACTTGTCTTCACACAAAAGAAGCCAGGAAATCATGCAAGTAATTTTATTATCAATTATTATTGTTTGAACTGTATAAACCTGCTATTGATCTTCTCTAATTCTCACCTTAGATTTGGGTATTGTATATTGTAGAAGAAAAATATCTCACTAAAATCAAAATAACAAATCATCCTTCCATAAACTGTTTTAGGCAGTTAGTATTACGGGTTTTTATCTGTTCACTTGCAGTTAGACTTATTTAATTTTGTCCCTTAACAAAAGGGACAAATCCACAATATTATCAAATGGTTTGGTTACTAAAATGGAGAATTTTAGATGGATGGGGTTTTAGTTCTTGCTAAACTCCTAGTCTATATTTGAGATAGCTAAGATAAGACACTCTTCTCTTCTATTCTTATCTAGATAATACATTTCCCTCATGTTCCTTCTATTATTTCATAACCATCTACTATTCTAACAGTATTTGCATGGAGGTTCTTTGCTTTGTCAAAATCCCTGCTCACATGCAGTATTTACTACCTTACCATTTTTATTCTTAATCTACTTGTAGTTTTGTGAGATACAGAATTTCTCTTACATATAAGTTACTAAAAAGGTTTACAATAGTATATAATGTAAATATATGTGCTGTGGAACATTAAACTCATTTTAAAATATGTAGATAATATAAAAATGAAACAGCAGCAAAATATCTTCAAATATCTTTATTCATTCATTGTTTTCAGATTAATTATAGTTTATTTTCATTTTGATTCTAAGAATACAGGATGCATTTCTAACTTATAATTTATGAAAAAAAAAAGTCTAAGGAATGGGAGATGTAATTATAAGGTCCTATTATAGTATAAAAGATGGAATGTTGATAATGTCAACTGAGGTGTAACACTGGTGCAATATAATAAAATGTATTGAGTGTAGACATCAAGTTCCATATCAAGGGACAACCTCCAGATGTTTTAAAAGAGAGAGGGAATAGACATATTTTACAGTCTTCCCTGGTAATGGCCTAGTTTAAGTCACTGTTTTTAAGTATTTGTCTACTTACTATTATTTAATAAAACATCTATTTGATTCAGTGTGCCATGCAGAGTAACAGACATTTATTTTAGAAAAAGTTTAAGTGAGGACTGTCACTTCTTGCAAGTTTTGAAAAGATACTGCCTGATTATAAATTTCATTGTCCACTATCTAAGAAGAATGCTATTATATACATAACCAAAAGGTTTCATTTTCCTACTGTTTCATTGTCCTTTCTAGTTTATTTTCTATTTTACTCAAGAATTTGAAGTAAGCCATTTTTTAAGTTACAGTTTCTACTAGTTTAAGTTAAAGTTTCAACCAGTGCCAGAACTTCTGAACATAGTCTATTTCCTTCATTGCTAGAGCTCATCTGATATGATTTTTAGGTTGTTTGTTGAACTCATCTCTACTACCATATTCATTAGTAAGTCATGTAAACTCAATTTGATGTATAGTAATGTCCATGTTGATTCATCTCCATGGCTCATACCCTGGTATACCTGAACAAATTCTTTATTCTGGCAGTAACCCTGATTGACTTTCTTACTTTCATTCATGTACCCAAAACCTTTATACCTGGTCTCTTTTCAAGAGGATTCTTACCTTGACTCTGCCTTGGAATCACATACCTCATTGGAAAGATAATATGATACGTGTAAAAATGATATGTCTGAAGATAGGTTTTCAACAGTGAAATGATCTCTAAATATTAGATTTAGTTTCCTTAGCAAGATAATTTGTACAAGGGGCCTCCTTAGAACGACAAAGCAATTGGCAGCCACTGAACCATGAGTTTGATCCTGCCCAGGAGCTGACCCACATAGTGTGGCAGACCTCTCCTGTCCTGCCTGCTGTTCCCCTCAGCAGTGTATTTCACTGGATCCTCCTGTTCTATTCCCCACCTTGTCTCTGGTGGGTCCTCTCACTAATGACACCTCTGGCCTATACCACAGCGTTTGTATGCACAAATAAGTAAAAGTCAATCTTAAAAAAAATTATTTTGTACACACCAAAATTAGTCAAAAAAACGATATGTATTTCTTCCAGATTTGTTCCTTCCTCAGTATTCACTGTCAGTGATAAGAACATTTTCTTACCAGTTATCAGAGAAGTAACTTGGAGTTATTTGTGATAGTTTATTAAGCTTCACTTTTATTGTAAATTAATTACCATTTCTGCAATTAACACCTAACTTTATTTCAAACTTTGAGTTTTATTTTAGCCCTCTATATATAAACTATCCAGTGTAAAATAAGATACTACTGTCTTTCAATGACTGCACATCTAATTGATTTCTGTGAACAGGTACATCTTTCTATTCCTTCTATTCCTTTCTATTCCTTCCAAATATATGGTCCATATAATTACACTATTTACATAATCTACATTAAGTTAGGCTACACATATGGCTAAAACCTTTAATAGTGTTTCTTGTTATTACATATGCACTGAAATCATTTGGAAAGTTTGGCAAAATAATGGATAAGTATTTCTGGATTAGGTTTTTAGTTTCCATATTTCTAGAAAGTTCTCAGCTGATCACAATGTGCCATAGATAATATTTGAAGCAAGGATTAGATTACCCCACCTATACTTGGAATTAAAAAAAAAAAACACAACCCATCAATGATCTATAAATCACAGTTACCCTCATCCTTTCCTTCTTGAACATCATGTCTTGATATCCTGATCATCATCACTTTCCTCCACAGTCTACCTATTGGACCTTCCTTAAGTTCCTTGAAGGCATGATACTAATTTTGTCTGATTGTATTTGTATTAGCCCTTTAATGTGTTTGTCATAGCACATCTCTACCCAGTGCACACCCATTACAGGAAATTCCTTTTCATTGCAGATGTCTCAATTTATTCTTACTACTTAAAAGAAATCTTAATGTATTCTAAATATGGTTCAGTACTTCTTTTAAGTTTTTATTATATCCTATGTATTTCCCATCATAGCTTTTATTAAATATATGATTAATTTTAATTAATCTGAGTAATATTATCAAATTTTGAATTTCTGTAAATCCTTGTAGATTTAAATTAATTGACGGCAGTTTCTTTTCTCTATTTCAATAATGTATGCCTTACGTCTAACACAGTAGATGCTCTGTTTCCTGGATGTAGTCACATAGTTTACTTCCATTAATAGTAATCAACAATTATTTTTATGAAGATTGTCATTTTTATTGATACATAGGCAGATTTGATCAGGTTTAGCATTTTGGAACTCACAAAAGACAGAAGTACAGATGCTAATGGTTTTAGCTGGGGGAAGTACAGATAAACTCCCAAATAGTCGCACTCAGTGATAGAGAACACAATGATAGATGAGAAAAAGACTAACTTCCAATGGAAATGTGCTGACAGGTAAGTAATACACTAGTTAGTAAAACTAGTTTGATAAAAGTAGGTGAAGACTAACTGGAGATCAAATAGCAGGGATAATATCTGAATTATATTTGGTTAGCTACAATGGTATCAGGTCAAGTTGTTACAGTTCAGAAGAGGAAATTGCCATAGCTCAGATGAACAAAAAGAATTTCTTTCTGAGTTCTTAACTTCTTGCTCTTTATGTTCCAGAAATCTGCACTTTTATTTTTTATACTTTATTTTTTTCTAGCCACACCATTGAAATTCCATCAATTCCAACATTTTTGGTGTGGTGGGAATTGTGAGTTTAAAGGATGGGAAGGCGGGGGGTGAAATGAAAATGAGTCATTTAAAATACTTCCTCAGATTTGAGCACATTTTCTTCTTTGAAAGTTTATCTGTAAAATTAAAGCAGTTTTGCATAGCAAAAGAAGCAATTGTTAAAATGAAAAGACACCACTGAATAGGAGATGTTTGCATGGGGCTGATATCCAAGATCTATAAACAATTCATGCAATTCATCAAAAAGTGGTCACACCAATCAAAAATGGATAGAAAGGCTAAATAGACTCTTCTCCAAAGAAGTCCTTAAAGATAGATAATAGGCAAATGAAAAAGAGGTCATCATAATTTATCATTAGAGAAAGGCTAATCAAAGCCACAATGAGATACCATTCACACCTATGAGAATGTCCCATATTGAAATGTCCAGGAGAGGAAGTGTTGGTACAGTTGTGGTGAAAAAGGAACCATCACAGACTGTTGTTAGAATGTAGGCTTGTCACCCCTTATGGAAGTAGTACTGATGTTTCTAAAAATATTAAAAATCTATCTAACATATGATCTAGTAATGCTGCTGTAAGTTATGAATGCATAACACTAATTTGAAAGGATATATGCATTTCCATGTTCACTGCAGCATTATTTACAATATCAAGTTATTGAAGCAACCTAATTGTCCAAGGGCAAATTAGTGAATTAACATATTATATTTACAGAGTGAAATACTAGTAAGCAATTTAGAAAACAAAGATCTTTTCACTTGCAAAATCATGGATGGAATTGGAGGGGAATAGTAATAAGCAAAATAAGTCAGAAGGAGAAAGACAAATATATCATTTTACTTATATGTAGAATATAAAGAAACAAAGGTCAGTAAAAACCAAACTAAAAACAAAACCTAGATATTTGACTGTAAAGTAAAGAAATGAGATGGAAGAGCAGAGAAAAAGTAAGAATGGGCACAATGGACTGTTGTGAAGGAATGTAGGTGCCTTGATGCTGGGTGTGGTAGCATGAGCCTGAAGAAGAGGTGTCTTATATTTCTGAATCATATACAATGTTATAAACCAGCATTACCTTAATGTAATAATAAAGAACCATTTGCTTTTGTTAAGGATCAGTGTCAGCATGACACTTATTAAAAAAATAAATTAGACACTATCGTACTGCAAAATTACTTTCTCTTATAGCACATGGTCTTTCAATGAAAATAAGAGATGGTTCCCATTTTCAGGGGTTATATTTTTAGTGGTATCTGATTAGGTGATTTTTGACATGATATTAGAAGTGTTAATTGCTATCGTGAACTCAAAGGTGAAATCACATCCCATGACTTGATTTGATATCTTCACTAAGACTGAAGTCAAATGACCTAAAACTGAAAATGACAACAGATGATTACTTTGCACTTTAGCCTAAATCAGAAAGACAAAATAGAGTTCATTGGGAAGAAGGTACAGATAATGTAAAAAACTGTCAGCCCTATCTGTGTGTGCTCCTTAACTGTTAAAAGATGCATTGTATTTTTGCAGTAAATGTGTTGCTAGAATTCAGTGTCACTTTTCTTATTCTAAAGGTGTTTTAAATACTCATTTTAGTAAACATTCAGTGATTTTTCACATTTGTTTCTTCTGTGTTTTTTTTTTAATCTGCCAGATTTATTTTATATTTTTACTTTAATCATATATAAAAAGGAGATTCTGTGTGCCACTTAGGAATTCATCAGCCAGGGCATCTCCAACCACAATGAATTGCCACACAGCATTTTCATAGTTTTTACCAGTTTAATAGTCCAGCCACCATTAGTATTTAAAAAATAGAAAGGACATTCAAATTGCTGACATAAATCCAAACTATTTATCTTCATATATATCAACTTTGGTACTATTTTTAAAGCATATTAGAAGTGAATTAAATTTAAGGCCTATTGCTATTAGTAATATCCTTATTCTTATGCATAAAAATAGAAAAACTAGGATTTTTATTCTATTTCAGATTTACAGTTTGATTACTGTGTTAATGGATTTCCATATCAGTTTGGTTGTGTTCACCATCACATTTGATCTTATTGTACAAGTCTTCTTTTCCTTGTTCTGCTTACACAAACACTTTGATAGCAAAATATGTAAGGGTTAATATAATTATTTTAAATATTATAATGAGCTCATAGACATTATATAATAATGAGTCAGCTTGAGCTTAAATACTTGGAACTTACAGAATTGGTGACTTGAAGTGAAGTAGATGTTTTCCATATGTCAGAATTGAATTAATTTAAAACTAAGTATAGATAGATTTAGGCCCCATGTAAAAAAGAATGAATGATTTCACCAAAGTGAAATGTTATTCCTGACTTTGCTTCTCTTCAAAAGAACATCTCATGATAAATCATGAGTAAGAGACCACTGAGAGAATTGTAGAATATGGGGGTGAGACTAGAGCACCGTCCACCACAGAGACAAAGAAACTGCAATAGAAAGCTGCAAAAAAACAGCTTTATGTAAACCACATTGTCCTTTCCCCAGTAAAGTAGAGCATCATATGGAGAAGACACCCTACCCTATACCTCTCTTGGTAGTGTTGTAGTTGCTCTGACAGTCTAAGATAAATAAGGGGACTCTCAACAGCCATGACATGGACAATGCAGGCTGAGTGCATACTCTCAGTGCCCAAGAAGTGCTCTCATTCAGCAACTGTTCACTTGCAAAACTAAGATTGTATTGCATTCTGGCTAGGGAACTAAGCAGGAGGTTAATATGCCTAATTTGGTTGTCCCTTGAGAAAGGAGTATTGCCAACTCTAAGGCCTTGCTTGCCCAGACAAACAGCTGAGTCAAAACTCACCCACTATGCAGAGTGGACACTTATCTACATTGACCAGAATAATTGGGTGGGGCACCTGATAGTTTTGTAACCCAACAATGTTTGAACTACAAGTGGGGATTGAGAATAAATCTAGTATTGAGCTGGAAGAATTTCCCTGCTATCTTCAGCAGGGGGCTACATTTATAGGCAAGCTGAAGGTAGTTACAAGGCCCTCCGAAATGTGAAGACTTGGACAAATTGAGAAAAGCCTAGTATTTTCTCTCCTGCGTACCCAGGCAAGAGACCTCAGGTATACCCCCACCACCTGAGAATCCCAGCCCAATCTGACCAGTAGTCTTGATAAGAAATTGGACCTCCCTGGTGGCACAATAGGTTAAGATGCAGCGCTGCAAGCCAGCTGTAGATGCTTCAGTGTGTTTGATCCCCGGCCCCGGAGGTGATCCACATGGCATGGCAGACCTCTTCTGTCTTTCCCTCTGCTCCCCTCAGCAGAATACTTTATTGATCCACCTGTTATGTTCCCCAGTCTGTCTCTGGTGAATCCTCTCATCCCCTGCACCTCTGGCCTGTGCCCCAGTTCTATATACATAATTTAAAAAATCTTAAATAAATAATGCAGATTAAAAAAAAATACCAGAAATTTGTGTGACCCATCAACACTAGAGCCAAAAAAGAATAGACAGTAGAGTTTGTAGTCTGTGGAGCTAAGTGAGTGGCCTTGTTTGACCAGGGAGCTTAGAACATGGATCTGTTTGAGTTTAGATGTCAAAGAACTTTGCAGGCTTTAAAACTATTTTAACATGTATCTGGGGAGGCAATTAAATTTGTAGCTTGGCTCTATGATAAATAAACCCTTCAGTCAACCCAGCCAGTTCTAAATAGAGTACATTAGAAGCTGTGTAACCTATCTAACAGCTCTATTTACAGTGGCATTTGACATAACCCACAATTTTCCCTACTTCAGAACAAAACTTTTGGCTTTTCCTGACAAAGAAATACAATGTATACTATTTGCCTTATCCAGTTTACCAGACAGTAACCTGCTTATCCCTGGGTCCCATCCTTTAGCCCTGGCAGGGCAGGGAAGTTCATTCATAGACCTATCGTATGCTGCACATAATACTTAATCCCAGCTATCTATTAAAACTAACCAGGGAATCCAAGCAGACATCAAGCCTACAAAATGACTTGGGTAAAAAAAATGAAGCCAGCAATTCTAGCCAACTGTTCTCAGCCAATGGTATTCTCATAGATCCATGACCTAAAGTTTAAATAGTTGCCTCACCCAGGAATAGACCATAACAGCAAGCCCCATCTGCCCAAGTATATTATCAGCAGACATGGCCAGGAAATAAAATTGAGCTGAAGATGAACTTTCTCTGCCAAAGCAAAGCTATAAACTCTGCAAGAGGAGCTCAATGTGTGTATACCAGCAAAAGGAACCAAAAATCATGAAAATTTCAGTAATGTGACATAACCAAAGGAAACTAATGAAACTTCTATAACTGACCCTTAAAACATGGAGGCCGACAGACACTCAGGCAATGTTTCAAAATAATCTTTTTAAGAAAACTTACTGAACTCTAGGAACACATAGAAAACTAAAGAAATTTAGGAAAACAAAGCATAAATAAAATGAAAAGCCAAACAATATAACCAAAACCAACAAAACCACCAATCCAGTTCTAAAGTTGAAAAATATAACTAACTGAGCACCTGAACTAAAGCATTCAATAAAGAGTTCTATGAGTTGATTTAGCCATGCCAAAGAAAAAGAATCAGCGAACTGGGATATGGAATATTTTAAATTATACAATGAGCAGTACCAAAAGAAATAAAATGTGAAGGAAACTTAAGGGATTTTGGAACCCAATATTTGCATTATGGAAATTTCAGAAGAGGAAGAAGATAATGAAGTAGAAAATAAATTGAAACCTGACACTAGTGGGTATTCATGTCCATAATATCCAAGATTTACAAATAGATTTAATACAAAGGAGGCTATCCTGAGATATAATTCAGTTACCATAAGTACAAGGTAAGTAATGTGAAAAGCATCAAGAAAATGAGTGAAATTATTTCCAAAGGACGCCCATGAGAATAGTGGTGTATTTCCCAAAATTTTCTGGTCAAGAGAGAAGGTATTGAGGGACTAAAGGGATGATTTAAAAAAAAAAAAAAGACATCTGAAAGAACTGATACCTGTCTTTGGACAGTTATCAAAAGCAAGGACAGTATATATAATTACATCAGATAAAAAAAGACATTAACTGGAAAGTAGTAAAAAGAATAAAAATATCACTATAAAATGGTAGTAATATTCATAATTATAAAATGATGGATCAGACCATCAAGAATATATAATAACTGTAAAGTTTTATGCAACCAACTTCAGAGCCAAAAGTAACAGAACTTAAAATACAAACAAACAGCAATATAATAAGTTAGGTATTTAACATCTGTTTTCAAAAATCACCAACCAGACAGAGAATCCATAAGGAAACGGCAAATTTCAGTAATATTCTAAACCAAAGTAAATACCCTTTATGTAGAACAATTCATCCAAAATCAGCAGAATGCACTGATATTAATACAAGGAATTTAAACAACACTCTCTTGAATAAATGGATCAAAGAAGAAATTATGGGGGTATTTAAAAAATGGGGAATAAATGACAGTGGGGGGAAAAGTACCCAACTATAAGATATGACAAAAGGAAATTAATCCATAGCAATAAATGCATAAATTATACAGTTAGAATCTGAATAAAAAATCTGAATATATTTTAAGGAACCAGAAAAAGATGAATAAATGAAGTATAACTGAAAGGACAAATGACAAAAATTAGAGGGAAACAGTAAAATATATAACAGATAAATAAAAAAATAACCAGAGTAAGATGTGTACTTTGAAAATGTAAAAACAAGATAGATAAATCCTTAAACTAAACAAGAAAAAAATAGGAGGACTCCAAGTCAACTAAATTTTAGATGAAAAAATGAGACATTGCAATACAAAGTTGCCAGTGCTTTGTACAAACTAGCAGAAATGGGAAAATTCTTAGAAATATACAATCTATTATGACTCAATCAAGGATAAAGAGAATATATGAATAGACCATTTACTACTGAAGAGAATAAATAGGTGATCAAAAATCTCCCGATAGAGAAAAGCCCAGGGTGAGACAACATCATTGGAGAATTGTATCAAATATATGGGAGAAGTAACCCCGATCCTCCCTAGACATTTCAAAAAAAATTGAATTGGAGGAAATTCTCCCGCACTTATTTTATGAGAACATTAACTCATCCTTGAACTCTTAGGTTGTTTCTATGACTTGGCTTAGTTGTGTGTGTGTGTGTGATGGAATATTATGAGACACACAGAAATTAGAATATCCTATATCCTATATCATACTACTTGCTTCCATGTGGATGGACTTTGAAGGAATTTTACTAAGTGAAATTAACCAGTGAAGTAAAAATACTGAACAATGTATGGTCTCACTAATGTGTAGATATTTTAAATGAATAAACAAAAATCCTGGTAGAAAAAAAATCAGGTTGTAATTACTAGAGATGGGGAATGAGGATAGGGAAGCTGGTCAAAGGTATAAATTCCAGTTCAGAGATAAATAATAGGACATATAATGTACAACACTATGAGCATGGTGAGCATTGTTGTATGATATATAGGGAAGTTGTGGAGAGTAAGTCCTAACGAGAAACATTTTATATCTATTATTTTAATTATATCTATGAGATGTTGGATGTTAACTAAATTTAGTGTGGGGATAATTTTATAATATGTGCAAATCAAAGTATTTTGCTAGCTGCCTTAAACTTAGCAGTTGTATATGTCAGTTATTTCTTAATAAATTTGAAAAAACTCTTACCTCTCTTTATATCGTTTGTCCCCCCTCAGAAATCACTTTTGCAAAATGACTTCTAGGCAGTTGCTACATTAATTGCTATTCCAGGAACTCCCTTAAATACTCCACTTCACTCTGTCCCTCCTGCTAACATAGCTATTTGCCAACCCCAGCTTCGATCACTTATTTTGCCAACCCCAGCTTCCATGTATTCCAGCTGCTCTCTCTACCCCAGGTGACTCCAGATGGGTTAGCTATTCCAATTAGACCAGACACTAGGATTAGCAAAGTTTATCCCTTAAGTGAATTTCTAATTTGTTTTTGACTTCAGTCTACTCAGACCTCTAATTTCTTTTCTCCACAATGAGGTTTTCAAAAAATAAATAATAATAGCCTGAAACTCTTATTTCCACATGCATCCACCAAATAAAATAACAAACAAAAATTGATCATACTCTGTTATCAAGTTTTACCTTCTTTGCTTCTGAATTGCTTCACAAGTTGGCACCTCAGGCAGAAACATAAAACAGTTTGGAAATCATTTACCCAAGGGTTAGCAAACTGTGGACCATGATTCAAATTCAACTCATTACCTATTTTTTGTATTGCCCTTGAGCTATACATATTTTTAAGCAGAATTTTTCTTGACATGTGAAAAGTACGTTAAATTAAAACTTCAATATCTATAAATGAACATGTATTGAAATACAGACAGGCCCTTTTGTTTTTGGGTGATTTACAACATCGGAGCTCAGTAGTTATAATAGATACCTCATGGCACACAAAGTCTGAAACATTTACTGTTTTTCTATTTGTAAATAATATTGCCAAATGCTACTGTAACATATGAACCTTTCCCCTAGAAATCACTTTACATTTTGTTAAAATATGATAAAATACAGCTATTAACACATTCAAACTCATGTAATTAAATACAATGACAGAGAGAGTATGTATTCAAATATATGTAAGTATTAAGTTGCCCAAGGCTTAAGAGGTCTCTTGAAGAAAAAAAAATCATAAATTGAAGAAAAACAACAATTTTCCCCTAAATTAATAAGAAAAGACCCTACTTCATTTTATCAGTCTATTCACTGAACATCTGAATTTTGAAGACACATTGTTGAAAGATTTCTGAATCTGAGGCTCCAGCTATTGAACTTAAACCAGCTTCCTGATTTACCTCTAATAAGGGCCAGGAAATGTCCCAGCTCATTTTACCTGCCAACTCTATCTTACCTAAGACAGAACAGTTATGTTATGCATTAATCAACACCTTTTTTAAAGCAGGCAGATATATATATCACCTCAAATTATATACACATACACATATATGTATATGTATATCTGGATGTATGTGTGTATATATGTATGCATATATACATATATGTTTACATATATTATTCATTTATATATATAAATGAAACTTTTTTTTAGCAAATCTAAAGAATATTTCATTGAGATGTTCTTTGAGGTGATCCTTGAAGAATGGATGGTGTTTTGACAGGTGAAAATGGAATTTCACTAACAGTTAAGATGGGAGGTACAGCATTAATAGAAACCTTTTGATAAGTGCACAGAGTAGGTGTTTTGGAGATATGTGCTTTTAAATTTAACAAATAGCACCTACATAAAGATAATTAGGGAATTTAAGTTGGAATTACAATGTGGGCTATTAGGAATATGAAAATAATGTGTTAAGCAATGGAGCATTTGTCAAACTTCTTGGAAATTGAAGGGTGTGATCATCTTGCTTTGGAATTGCAGTTTCTTAAGTGGCCTAAGTACAATGGGGAGCTGAACCACACAATATATTGAGATGATGAAAAAAGTGTTAGACCATTTTCTTATTTTACTTTTCGATTTACAATGCTAAAATAACAAATTGTTATACTTAATAAATGGGTACATCTGACATGGCATTCAGTCTGTGTCATGTCCCCATATCACATATAGTTAGGAAAACAGCTTTAAGGAAGTGTGAAGATTTCAAGCCAGTAGGGATCACTGTGCACCCCTTGTTCCTTCTGATGTTCAAACCAGGAGGGAATCATTGTGTACCCCTCACTCCTTCTGAAGTTCAATTCAGTGTTGCTTATTGACATTTCTTTTTCCCTGGTTAGTGGATTTATGTGTCACAAATCCTGTTTTAACTAAGCTCACCTTTACAAAATAGTTGAGTGTTTAAGATTTAAAAAGTTGTAGATAAAATATACAAACCCAGAAATCACTTAGAAAACAATAATAATGTCACAAATTTCATCATAAACTATAATAATAAAATGTAGTATAACAGGATAGAGTGTAGCATTTGGAGCTCTGCAGCCCATGCAGGGCGAGTTCAATCTTAGGTCAGGGAGCTGACCCACATGACATGACAGACCCCTCTTGACCTGCCCACTGCTCCCCTTAGCAGTGTATTTCAGTCCATCTGCCTGTTCTGCTCCTCACTCTGTCTATGGTGAATCCTCTCACCTATGGCCTGCACCATGGCCTTTACCCCAGTTCTGTATGCATGCATACATAAATAAATAAACAAATAAGTAAATTGTTAAAATAATAAACTTGAATATTGTAAGATAGAGATGATGCATCTTCATGAAATTACTCATAATGAAGAGTGCAGTTGGAAAGTCTATTTAAAACTTGGATTGAGGCCCCCCCTGGTGGCGCAGTGGGTTAAAGTACAGCACTGAGAAGTAAAGCTACTTCAGCATGAATTCGATTCCCACCTTCCCCGGTGGTGACAACATGGCGCGGCAGACCTCTCCTGACCCGCCCGCTGCTCCCTTCAGCAGTGTACTTCGTGGATCTGCCTGTTCTGCTCCCCACTCTGTCTCTGGTGAAGCCTCTCACCGCCCCTGAGCCTCTGGCCTGTACCTCAGTTCTGTATGAACAAATAAATCTATAAAAAAAAAAAAAAACAAACTTGAAGCAATTATTTAAAAAAAGGAAGTAATACTTGTTGAAAATATTACTGGATGGCATGGTTCAGGTGAAAAAATAAGAAAACATTATAGTTGAAACATAAATATCAAATGTCTTGAGATATGTGCACTGGTATCAAGTTGGGAAGAAAAGCCAAACTTAGGAGTTGATTCTGTCTTGATTTTTAACAGTGAATTAGCAAAAATTTGGCTTTTTGTTTTTACTACTGAATTTTATGAATGAAATGTGAAACCTAAGTGATCCTTGCAAAGAGAAAACCTAACAGGAACAATTAATTGACCTATATTTTCAGTAATGATCTCTGCGTGAAGTAGAGAGAGAACAGATGTTTTCTCTTTTAAGTTGTGTGTGTGCTTTATTTCCCACTTGCCATGCTGTAGTAAGCATTGTTGTAGCAAATGTTTAATGTTGGGAAACATTAATATACACTTTTGGAGGTTGTCACTTCATGTTACTTCAAATTACAAGAGTCCCTTGAACCAAGATTTTAAACTTGTAATTTGTTTTGTTTTTTTAAAGATTTATTTATTAGTGCATACAGAACTGGGGTACAGGCCAGAGACTCAAAGGCGGTGAAAGTCTTCACCAGAGACAGAGTGGGGAGCAGAACAGGCAGATCGATTAAGTACACTGCTGAGGGGAGCAGCGGGCGGGTCAGGAGAGGTCTGCCACACCTTGTGGTCACCTCTTGGGCTGGGGATCGAACTCATGCGGAAGTGGCTTTAGCTTCTTAGTGCTGTGCTTTAACCTGTGGCACCACCAGGGAGGGCCAAAACTTGTAAGTTTTAAGAGTTAGAATGTCTCTAAAAGTAATTTCTTCATTTACTCATGTCCTTAATTAATATGGAGTTAAATTAATGTTTTACCATATATTAGAAAATGGAATATTTTAATGTATAAATGCAAAATTTATGCTCTCAATTTTATTTATGTCAGTCGTATTGTAATATGTATGTTTAGCTTGCTGCTACATATACACACAGATAACATTTTTATGTCTGAATATACAAATTGCAGCATTTTAGTATAAACCATCTATTTGAAAGCTTTCTGTACAAGAGAGAGGAGTATCTTTAACAGCAGTTATAATACTGAAAATGGTGTACCCATCAATGTTGTTTTATAGTTTGTTAATGATTAAAATTATGGTATTCTCAGTGTCCTCTCAAAGATAAAACTTTCTCATCCTTTGAATGCATTAATGAATGCTGTTTCCTTCTTTACTTACAAATAAAGTTAGAATTAAAAATATAACCCCCTCCTGTTAATTGTGTTGTCTTAAGTTAGGTCTGTATTCAGCCCAATGCTTTCCTGAACATATTTTATAATTACTTTTCCATAAGTGTATTTGCTGTATTTATTATTGCACACCAACTAAAATTCACTATGCAAATATTTTATGTAAATATGCAAATGATATTAATGCCGTCAAACATACAAAGATATGTAAATTATCCCTGGAATACTGTGGCAGGTAGTGACCTTTAATAGAAAATGCATAAACAATGGATTTTATCTAAATTTCAAATTTAAAAAAGTGATGGAATATTTTACCTTTATTTTAGTAACAATAAACCATTCCCCCCATTTTATAAAATTAATACATGTAGACAATTTTATAGAGAAAATAATAAATACATGTAGACAATTTTATAGAGAAAATAATAGGAGATAGCCAGCCTGCTTAATGTTGATGTATTTCTCTTTGTTTTGTAATAAAAGATAACTGCAAATTTGAATGTCCCATTCTTACAGACATTTAAGATAATGTTACTCAACTTTCACAGTTTTCTCACCACATTTAATTCTTTAGTGGTTTTTATAGTAACATGTTTATCAAGTTTTTCTGGTATCAGCTAAGTTTTCATAGGCCTTCCCTGGTGGCACAATTGGTTAGGTTGCAGCGTAAGCTCACTGCAGCTGCTTCAATGTGAGTTCGATTCGCACCTGGGAGGAGACCAACATGGGTAGCAGCAAATCTCTTCTATCTTACTGGCTGCTTCCCTCATTGGTGTACTTCATTAAGCACAATGGGTTAAAGCACTATAAAGCTATCCAAGGCCACTGCAGCATGAGTACCATACTGGCTAGGGAGGTGACCCACATAACATGGCAGACCTCTCCTGACCCACCCGCTGCTCCTCATCAGTGTATATCAATCGATCTGCCTGTTCTGCTTCCTACTCTGTCTCTGATGAATCCTCTCACTGTTTCTGAACCTCTGCCCTCTACTCCAGTTCTGTATACATAAATAAATAAATCTTTAAAAAATATATAATTATAAAAATGGATACCACTTGCATAGATAATTTTAAGAAATAAGGAACTGAATCTTGGTAAAGCTATGACTGAACATGTGGAAGCAAATTTGAGAATATTCATTAGAGAAAAGTCTACAAGCTGTGATAATTGACTAGCTATTGTGCTTCAGTAAATGAAATTTCGGTGTATTTAGTTGGAAGGAGAAAATTTAAAATAAAATGCTGAGATCACTGTGTATCAATATCAATATTTACATTAATATATTAGCCGTATAATTCATTTCATTTTACCTCATAAGCACAGCATGAAATAATATTATTCATCTGGTATAAGACATAGAATATAGGAGAACAAAAACACCTTATTTAGTTAAATTGTATTTTAGGGAAATATCTTTTATCAGCTGATATATTTGAAAACATTTACTGAATGACTGCTTATAAGAGTTTATGTAAACGTTTATCTATAAGGATTTTTTTTAATTATGTATATAAGAACTGGGTACAGGACAGAGGTGAGGGGAGGAGGGTTAGAGAATTCAACACGGACAGGAGCAGAATAGGCAGATGTATGGAAATATACAGGCTAGATCTGCCACACCATGTGGGTCACCTCCCTGATCAGGGTTCGAACTCATGCTGCAGTGGCAGCAGATAGCTTCATAGTGCTGTGCTTTATTTAACCTGGTGAGCCACCAGGAAGGACCCATAGAAATCCTTTAGATCATATTATTTACTCTAACTTGAACATCTTTTTTAACTTATTATAGTTGGGCCATTTATCTATCCTTGGGGTTGTTTCTAAAAAGAGAAGTTACTGGGAACCATTTCATTTAAGGAATTAAAGTAACTTAATTTAAACTGAATAATGATTTGATAATGGCAGAAACCCCAAGATTACAGTGTACTAATCATATGAGTTGCTATAAAAAAAGAGTCATGGATACATTTCACAAATGTCAGGCAGTTTTCACTGGGGAAAAATGACAGTAAGTAGAGAAATAAAGTTCATACATTATATGATCATTGCTTTGCCATTTAGTCCACACATGCGTGGTCTTGTATCCACCATAGTCATAGGATAGAGAAAACTCTGTGCATATGATGCTTTACATATTTATGTGTTGAGAGTAATGATAGTCCCTTTGTTGGAGAATGGAGTCTTGTTAGAGAGACAGACAGCTTTCAGAACCCTGTGACTACAATCACCCTACTCTTACGTCCTGAGCCAGTAGTGTATTAAAATTTCAATAGTGGAAGAGAACACTTCTGTTCTCTAGACTATGAAATCATAACTCCTTAACTCAACTGTGAACATGATGCCACTTTAAGTCTGGATTACCTATTTCACCTCCAGCTTCTTCTATTTTTTAATAAAAGAGCTTTGGACATAGTTGGCCACTTCCCCCTACTATTGTAGGGCTGAGGGAAATCCCCTAAATTATCAAACCCCTGTCATTCAGTCTTTACAGTCCACTATTTCCACCCATGCTAAGTGCAGGGTGATAAACCAGAAGAGAGTTCTTGGCTTGCCATCTTAGAATTTATAAATCTGATAGTTGTTCCTTTCTCAAGTGTTTGTTTGGTCCATTTTCCAGCAGAACTTAACTCAGGATTCAGAGATAAATCCTGAATCCAGGAACGCTTTTCTGGGACTCATTTAAGATATTTTACTTTCCTTTGAGAACTTCCCCAGCCAGGAGAATGTTTTATATTTTCCTTGGTAAAGAGATGAAGTAAGAATAGTGGCAGAGTTAGAGAAGAAATAAAAAAAAAATCTTTATGATCAAATGTACTTCGTTGACTATTTATATCATTCATCCTAGCTGTTCAATCTGCAAAGATCCTGAATTTTAAAATCCAGAATTCAAGTATATATAAATCAGTTTTCAACACAGGTATTTCTCTAATGTATTCATAAAGAGTTTAAAGAACAGATTCAGAAGTGGCTCCCTAGTCAAGTTCTTCAGGGCAGGGCTGATCTTTCAACCCTAACCTGTACTACTCTCCTTAGGAGGGAATCTGAATGAGTGGCAATGCCATGGGGTAAAAAGAAATTGCCAATAATGGACTAAAACCACTACAGCAAAATAATCTTACTACATTTATAATAACTCAGAAATAACCCAAGAAGATATTTTGTGAATGTCCCTCAAAATCAAGTTTGGTTTGTGAGATTTAGAAAATAAAAATACAGAATCTCTAGTGGACATAGCTATACCAAAATCATTCATCCTTTCTTTATTTGAAGTTTATATTGAATTTGGATGTCGCATATTTTAACTGGCAGCCACAAGTTTAGGTAATCTCTGTTAAGATTTTTTTCATTTATGCATACAAGAACTGGGGTACAGGCCAGAGATGAGGGGTAGTGAGAGGATTCACCAGAGTCAGAGTGGGGAGCAGAACAGGAAAAGTGACTGAAATAATATCGCTGAGGGGAGCAGTGGGTGAGACAGAAAAGTTCGGCCGTGCCATGTGTTCAGCTCCATGGCCAGAGACCATACTTGTGCTGCAGTGGCTGCTTAGATATCTTCATAGAGCTTCACATTAACCTGTTGTGCCACCAGGGAGAGCCCAATTGTTGGAATAAATTTTTCTCAAAGAAAGTTTTCTTCAGCCAAAAAGTATTTTTTTTTTTT
>NW_004567127.1:24876903-24879607 GCF_000260355.1 Condylura cristata | reverse complement strand
TGTACTCCTGGGATAAAGCCCAATTGGTCATGGTGTATTATTCTTTTAATGCATTGTTGGATTCTGTTAGCTAAGATTTTGTTGAGGATTTTTGTTCATTAGGGAGATTGATCTGAATGGAAAACTTCATTTTTATTCATAATATTCTAGCCACAATGTGTATTCCTTTATCTTCCTTTATGATGACACTGATATCAACCTTGTCCTCACAATCTAGATTATTGTTTAATCTCTGATCAACTAGTATTGCATTGAATATAATAAATTTTAGTAGGTTAGCTTCCTGGCCTACCTGAACCTGTGTTTTATAATATCTACCAAGGATCCTTCTTTTAAAGGATTTAATAGTGTATTTTCTCCTCTTCCTCCAGATACAGAACTAACTTTACATTGAAGAAATAAAGAAAATAAATAATGCACTGATGATGTGTAGGAGAACATATCTAATTGAAGGACATAGGCCTATTTTAGGAGATGTAAAGTGACTTGATATCTGAGTCATCAGAGTGAAGAAAGTTAAAACTGACTTTCCTGAAAAGAGTAGTGAAACTAGGAACCACCAACAGAAAGTATGCTAAAAATGTTATAAAACTATGGCGTGCCTTAGGGATTCCAGGGACTAAGTATTAATGCAAAAGTATAAAGGAAGTATGAAAACAGAGGGATGGGTGGATGTCTGAATAAATGCTTTAGAACCTGCTCTAGGTAGAGATGGAATCTAAGGACAAAATATGAATATTTTTTATTCAAGAGATTCATTAAGGTATGTCCCCAGGAGGATTCTTAAGGATGTGAGGAAATCAGGACAGAACAGGGATAGCAAGTAAGTAAAATATCTTTTTAGCAGAAATCTAGCCTTAGTTCCACCCCATTGGAACTTTAGAGTGTAAATGCCACCAGAGCATTTTCCCTTTTAGGAAGGGAGGTTAGGTTATTCTACTGTCATAATTCATTCATTAGATGCAGGGCTTGATTTTTTTTCAACATTTTAACGTGATAAATTTATTTATATGTATTTTACATTTTTTTTTACAATGTTTGTTTCTTTTCTTGGGTATAGCCCCCATAGAATTTCTGCCACTAGTGTACCCATATCTATCACCATAGTCTCTTGTGCTCTTCCCACCCTCGTTTTTATCCCTTTTCCTCTCTCCCCACTGCAGAGAAAGCTGTAGAGTTGGGGATGCTGGTAAAATATTTTTTATGGAGCACCATATATAAAATAAATATTAAAAATACAAATGCATTGAACATAGAATTCCTTCCTTCTATTCCGATACCATCCTTTCTTCAAGTCTAGAATCCATTCATATTCTAGATTCCCAAGTATGTCATTTCTGGACACTATCACTATCTTACTTAGAGGAAAAGTATGCAACACTGTTACCACTTTCACAGTGTGATTAATTAGAATTCTTTTGTACTGAAATAATATAGAAACAATATGAATCACTATATTTACCAAGAAAAAGAAATTTCTCATGATACTGCATATTTCATTGTGCTTCTCAGGAAAACCGACTTCTAATGATTCTCTCAGTGGCTGTAACTCAGTTTTGCTGATGAAAATGCAAGTGTGACTCAGTGTACATGAATGTATGAATGTTTTTTTTTTCTAAATGGTTAGATTTACCACTAAGAATTTTATGCATAAAGGTAAGCAACACACTTTCCCATTGTTTTCCCTTGAGTTTATGATCACAACATTCTTAGACTGATGCTGTCCCTCCTGATGGATAGAGAAGGGGTTTGTGCCCAGAGAAGGAAAAAACATTCCATTCACACTAGAGTGCCTGTTCTTTGTCTAGCCAAGGGACACCAAACCTTCAGAGGTCCCCCTGTGTTGTGTAGGTTCTGCAGGAATGTAGATGACACTGAAAATGTATGAGAAATTAGGTGGTTTCTCTGGTGGTACAATGGGTTAAGTCTCAGCACTATCAAGCTATTGCCAGCCATGAGTTCACTCCTCACCCAGGGAAGTGACCCACACAGCACACGGACCTCTCCTGTCTCATCTGCTGCTCTGTCTCTCCTCAATAGTATATTTCAGTAAATCTACCTGTTCTGCTCCCCTCTGTCTTTGGTGAATCCTCTCATCTCTTACATCTCTGGCCTACACCCCAGTTCTTATGTGCATATATAAATTGAATACTTTTTTAAAGAAGTGTGAAAAACTAAAGGATTCGTATTGCTATTCTGTCATCATTGGAGGAGTTGGAACATTGGGAGCATTGTGGGGGAACATGAACAGGCAGTAAATCTGCCACACATGCTCAAGCTCACAGGTCAGTAATAAACTATTATTGCAAATCAAGACATGTGATCTTATCCTTCTGTCTGCTGTCAGTGAAAATCAGAATGTCAGCATCATTCTGGTGATATAAATATACATATAATTCTGTCAAATAAATAGATTGCTGGTCAGTAAGAATGATTTACTTTCCAGACGATGATCATGGCATTAGAACCAGTCTAGGATTGATCCCCAAATTTGAACTTTGAATTTTCTTATATATCTGTTTGATCTTGCTTGGATTGGATATAGAATGTTACATCAAGTGGAGGAATAAAAAATTAGGGTGCAGGCTTCAACTGTCTTCACTTGTGTGTCTGCCTGATTGGTATTTCCACCATCTGTCCTGACAGAGCACTTCCATTGAGGAAGTTAACCCTAACAGAGAGGCCTCTGGGAATACCAGACTCA
>NW_004567127.1:24871715-24875703 GCF_000260355.1 Condylura cristata | reverse complement strand
GCCACCAGGGAGGGCAAGGGGCTAGTTAATATTTTAACTACTGGTATGTCAATATAAGCAAAACTTAGCGGTTGTTATAGTAATGTTAGGAAATTAGACTACTTCACTCAATATGACTTTGTGGGTTTTGCAAACAAGTTGGAAAATTAATATCTAGAAAAACATAATCATGGTTCATTGCCAGTGAGTGTACCTGCCCCTTTATGCCTCCTTTTTCTCCAATGTATTTAGCTTGGATAATGGCAAATACCTGAACCTCTTTCAGTAAAGAGTAGTCTAGAAATTGGGTTGGCCATGTCTCAGTTATCACCTCTTATTCTCTTTTCCAGAATTTGTACATAAACTGGACCTTTTAATCTAGAATTGGGGCAGAAGATGGGAAGTGAAAAGCTGCATCAGTCTGTCTAAAACAGCACTGATTTTCAAATCACAAGTAATTATGTTCCATGTGCATTTCTCCCTAAGGAACATTTCTTTGGGTAATAGTGATTAATGTAAGGTAATTTAAATAAAGTTTAGCCCCCCCCCAAAAAAAAGCACAATGTTATAGAAGCACTTGAAGTAATGAAATTGTTTCCTTTATTGCAAATTTTATTTTAAACCCTCCCAATTATCATTTTCATTGACAATATAATCAGGACTTAATGCTGAGTTGCTGTTAATTTTTAATGCTGCTTATGTTGTTTAATACTGTGTATAATTTGGCACTAAATCTTTTAGTAGAACTAAGCTTTGACAACCTCTGCAATCATCCACTCAAGCCTAATATTTTTAATCAATTAGCAACCCTCTTCCTCCCACCCCTACCTGCATTTCATCTTAGAATGTATATGTAAATGTAGATTGCTTAACATATTATAATATTTTAAAATGAGTTCACTTTTAGCAAGACAAAATTCTTTGAAATATTACAAAACTTTCTCCCAGGATTAAACAAAATTATAGTCATAAAATAGAGGTGGAAGTAACTTGACTTCTCAGCAGATTTTTCAGTTGTAGAATTTTCCTATTAATAAAATGATGGCATTGCCATATAACTTCTCTAAATGATGCAAAGTATTAGAATAAGACGTGCCCTTTTAGGAAAAAATATAGATCATTGGGAAATTTTAGTTCACTTAAATCCTCAGGAGAGATTTTAGCTACATGATGCTTGGGCACTTGCTTTCCAGAGACTTTATCACTGACTTAAGGATGTATTTGTTGGAAGACTAGGTTTAATATCAGCAAATGTTTTCAAATGGCCACATAGCTACCATCCATTTGAGTATATGTAATTGTCTGTCTAGTCTGGATTTCAAATAGTTAGAGAATCATAATTAGTGCATAGCTGTATTTCATGAATATTCAGTTATAGAAAGAATTAACTTGAACCATATCAGTTACATCAATTTTGATAAACTTCTTCAGCACTTGTAAGAGAAATGCCATTTTCTTTATTTTTTTTTCCTGTAATTTCAGTTAATCAGTCTAATAGAAAATTTAAGGTATTCTGTTTTTAGTTATTTAGGTTTAAAATGCATAATCTCATACTCTCACCTTTTCTTCTCGCATCCTCTTTCTCAAGGTGGAGTAGGATGAGCTGGTTTGCATGAGACTGTGGATAGAAGGCTCCCCAGCACCACTGTTTCATCCTTCACAATGTATTTTATCCATTGGGTTCTTATTTTATCTGATCATTAAAAGCTGATATCTATAAATGGGCAGTCATTTTTACTTACTACCTCCACTGACCACTTGATATTGAAGGATTGAACTCGTGGTGCCAACTTAAGATCTGTTTGGGATAATTCAGCCTTCTGTGCTGTTCACTCTGCCATATGAGAAGGAACCAGAACTGCTCACTGCAACATACCAGGTTTATATGAAGTTATGAAAAGCTGTTTCAGGTTTCTTGGATGATACTTGTGCTCTTATTTCTCATATTCTGAGTACATGGGGACTCTGGGTGGTATGCCAGAGAAAAGGTGAAACACAGTTAAACCTGTCTTAAATTCTTAAACCTGTCTGGGAGTTTTATCACACTTCTTGCTTCATCAAGATGCAAAGATATTAATTATTCTTTAGCTCTTTTGACTTGTTCTCCAACTTCACACCCTCTGTAGCTTATAGGTTCTATACTGTTTTGGTGGAGGATGTCAATGCCAAGCAGGATAAGAAGATAAACAAACATACACATTACCTAAATTCCCAAAAGTCTGCTGATGTTGTTGCACAGCACAGAAATACATCTTTTCCAAGTTATGCTCACTATATCCTGGGCTTATGTTGAGCTGTTATTAAATATCTTGATAACTATTTATAAATTGTTCCATAGACAGTTAATCGATGGAAATTGAGTCAAAAGTGGATACTATATTTAAATAATGCCCATAATGGTGTACTCCTTTTAATCCCTTTAGACATACAAACATCACAGAAATTGAAAGGTGGGAAAGTGAGAAGAAAAGGAAAAGAAGGACTCCACACATCTGTATCATTTAGACCCAATTCCCTTTGGATTCCATTTGATCCACATTCACACAATCCACAGTTCTCTGTTCTCTCTGTGCTATTCTGTCACCTCATACCCATTTACCTGTACTGTCCCCAAACTCAGTCTGTGTTCCTATTTCTTAAAGTTCAAGCCCAGTATTTTGTAAATAGAGGCATACTGTTATTATATGTCTATTAAATATTGTGTAAGTGAAATATTGTTGACTTTTGCTTTGTTATTTAAAGCACAGTTTGAAAAGTTGAAAGACAGTTTAGTGGAGTATTGCAGGGGGAAATCTTATCAGAGTTCTTTTTGGCAGAAGTTCAAAATATGAAGTTTAGTTTAGAGTTGAGAAGTGAGAATAGAAATAGAAATAAGAGAAAATAAGAACTTGAATAAATCAAGGTTAACCACTATGGAGCATGTTTAAGAGTTAAGAAAAAAAAAAAAAAGATGTGGGTTATGTATGTGGTCGGGCCTTAGGGCACGAGGTAATCTCTGGGTAGCCTCTATTGACTGGTCTAACATGTTGATTTAAAGTATTCTTCTTGCTGCTTAAGCTGAGGTTAACCTTCCATGTATACACATTTTCATTTGTTCCTTCCAATGTTATAAACTTGATAAGTTGTTTTAAGTTTTCAAATTTTCTTTCCATAGCAATGTTAATGGAGCTTATTGATCAATAATAGGATTTGTAGTGGGAATTTTCAGGTATGTTGGGAAACAAATTTACTCTCAGTGTTTCCGATTTTCTTTGTGAGTTCTGCGAAAATATTAACCTGACACTAGCACTTTAATGGTTGTTTCCTAAAGCTAGAGGAACTTAAATCTATATATTCAAAATCTATTCTATTCAAAATCTAGGGAGTGAAACTAGTAATATGTTTACCTGGTCGTGCATTTTTTTTTAAACTAAATATCCTTTATAATTATTTTTCATGTCTTCTACTCTTAACAGAGCCTCCCAACAGATTCTTTGTTTCAGGACACAAATAATTTAAGTCTAAATCTCCACCAGGTTCTCTTTGTTGAGGTAATCTCAGTCTTCAAGTTATCCCTGCAGGATGCCATCTTGGGTCATCACAAATTGACATTATTTCAAGATACAGACTGCATGCCTTAAGTTTGTTGTGACACAGACTATGTCCCTTAAATTTTAGAAAAAGTGTATCTTCTCTACTTAGTTCCATTCCTGGATCCCATTCAGATGTACTGGGCCCATCAAAGGACCTCAATGACGATGATCTTCCTAGATTTAACCTCCCCTCACCAGAATTCTACTTCCCTACTGATAGAAGTATGAGGATTCATACTTGGTCAGTTGTCTCCAGATGTTCTCATGAATTCCCAGCTTCCTCTGAGTTTCTGAAACACCTTTAATTATTTCATGGTGGACTAAGGTAATACAAAACCTTGGACATCTGTTCTGTGAGTCCTTGTCTGAGCATGATGTCTATAACATTGAAAACTAGAAGGAATTGAGTTAGGGGCACAGGTAGGCTGAGTGAGGAT
>NW_004567127.1:24859431-24871435 GCF_000260355.1 Condylura cristata | reverse complement strand
GATATTTGACTTTTGAGATAAATATTATAGGAAATTAGAGCAAAAATGTTGAAAAAGTGAAACAGACCTGATATGTATATATATCACAAAATATATAATTAAAAAGTGCAAGATTTATACTATGTGAAGAGAAATCAGAGAGTTACATGCACATTATTAAGTTAAAAAATAAAGCAATCTTTGCTTACAAAATGAAGTAATGTTGAGAGCAGAAAACAGTTGTATATATGTATATGTGTATGTTTGGAGTATATACATAGCATCTTATTTTAACTTAAGAAATTCTATATTTCAATGTTAAGACAGAGTTATTTTAGTTTTTTATTTACATTTTCTTTCTGATAATGGCTATTGTAATTTACATTTCACCTCTAATAGGGCTTATAAAATATAATATGATACGGGCTTCATATGCATAAATTTAATATTCTATTGTTTCCATTTTAGGTAATATGTAAAATTCTAGTGTGCCTTTGCAAAAGTTATTTCACAAGGTTAAATATAGTTAGGTTCACAAAAACATGGTTTTTATAAAGTATAAAGTATAAAATATAAAAGTAGGTAGATTAGAATGAATAAGCATTAATAATATTTATTTGTCTCCCCTTCTTGTTCTTTACCACAGTATTCTTTAACATAAAACAAAGATGTGGGTGGATTGTTTTTACTTGTTTAGTAATTCATATTGTAAGGATTAATATATGCAACTAATTACCATGCAATGAAAAGAAAACCATTCACATGGAAAATGAAACTTGAAAAACATTGTGCATATATTTCAGCTCTAATAGTGCAAGAAAGAACTTACACATAATTTTTTAAAGGTGCAAAATCCAGGTTCTTAAAAGTTTATATTCTCTATAAGTTGTATTGTGTATTACTATGTGAATGTACTTAAATATTTGAAAAATACTACGTATATTTTATTTGGCACATTTAAATTATAGTACACATTGTCTCCATTTGTATTATATATATATATATATATATATATAAATAAAAGGGACATGAAAAACAAGCAAACTAATCCATACTAAGGTAAAATTTATAGGAATTAACGTGTACCTTAGGGTATAAATTCCTGGAGAATTAAAGATGATAATAATTGCAGTCATTAAAAAAAGCTAATAATAACTATAATGGATATATTTAGATGTTTATCTAACTTTCTTTCCTTTAAGAAAACATAATTCTTTATTCTATATGATTTTTGCTATGACCACATAAGTTGGCTGGATGAGATCACGGTTCTACCCTAGAATAAGAAACCTCATCAATTACATATTTCCACCTCCCTAGTTACTGCGATTGGTTCAGTCCACATGCCCAGCAGGCTAGAGTTTCCTAGTTATTTTGTGAAATTTCAAAGAAATAGGTGTTGTTTTTCTTTAGAAATCTCAAGCTTTAAAGACAAAATAGATATCAGTTTTCCTTCCACGTGAAGTAAACCTGTGTAGCAAAGCCAACTGGGGGGATACAGGACTTGGAGACAAACAAAGAGAATTGGAGATGAGAGGCATCGTAGTGATAACTTGATATCTAGGTTCTGCAGGGTCTAGAGCTAATTCTGTTCATTGGACTCCTTCATCTAAATAAATAATAAATCACTTTTTTTCTCCTTAGTCTGGTTAGAATTAAGCTTCTTTCACTTGCAATTAAAAAGATTGCCCTGACTGGGAAACAGTTAGTTGTGTTATATCGTCATATCGACCTATTTCTCTGTGCTCAACGGTTCCATGATGGTGGGACTTCTCAACTCATAAACTAAGGAAATAGATGTTGGTATACTAACACATGTACGTGCAACTATACATCTTTCTGTATTTATCCATATGCATATATATCCAAATCTGAGTTTACACTGGTGCACTGAACTCTATTATATTATCCCTTGTATTGTTTCAACCTACTTGTGATTATGTGCATATTTTTGCTCACATTTTAATGGAGTTGTTTATTTTTCATTGAGTTTTAAAGATTCTTTGTATATTTTCAATACCAATCTTTATCAGACATGATTGTACATTTTATCAGGTATATATCTGTGAATTTTCTTCATAGTGTGACACAGGTCTTTGTTGGGTTAAAAAAAAAAAAGAATACATCCTGTTTGACTCCATTGGGAGAAGATTATAAACAAGTATATTGTACTTGCTTTCCATTGGACTAAGACTCACATGATTTTTCTCTTTCATGCTTGTGATAGGCTTCTTTCCTTGCAGTGGGTCATTGCAATAAACATTAATATATGTGGATTACTATGAATCCTCTTAGTGAAACATCAGACCTGGGAGAAGTCCTGAAATTTTCCAACATAAGTGTTCTCCTTTTTTAATTTTCTGGAAGAAAGTTTAGAAAAATGTAACTGCTCTCTTAATTGCTTGGTGAAATTCACTAAATAAGCCCATCTGGACTAGTACTTTCTTTCTGGGAGGTTGACAATTAACCCTTCAATATCTTTCTCAGATAAAATGATATTAAGTTTATCAGCTTTTTATTATGTTATTTTTTGTAGTTTGTGTCTTTATAGAACTGTTTACTTCAATTTTCAATAGTTTTTCTATACACACACACACACACACACACACACACTACTTTTTTTCTTTTAGCACCAACAATATCACTCCGTTTTCTTCTAGCTTTCCCTGTCTCTATAAACTCTCCTGTAATTATGTGTCACTTTCTCTTGCCTATGAGATTTATTAATTATTTTTGGATTATAGAATTTAGAATATGGAATTCCAAGGTTTTTATAAATTGTTTTGTTTATATTTCTGATACTTTCTGAATCCCTTATACCTGTAATTTAATTTTTCATTAATTTGAAAGTTATGAACCATTATTTATTTAAATATTTCTTCTGTTTCATTCTCTTCCTTTCCTTTTTTTGAGGTTCCTATTAAACACATATTATCAGGTTTACTATTTTTTACTCTTACTGTTTACTGTTTATACAACTACTGTATTCTCCTTTTTTCATTTTTCTTCTGTTTAATCCTTTGCATATTTTTTGTTATTTAGTTTTGGTAATTGTCAGTGACATATGTTCAGATTCATTGATATTTGATTCCCTTGGCTGTCTTAAATCTAGTGGTAAGCACAGGCTTCTATGTTACAAGGTTTTCCATGCTAGCGCTTCAAGTTGACTTACCCTTACAGTTTCTGAATTTATTAAAATTTCCTTACTGAAATGATTCATTAAATTTTATATACTGTTAACCTTTTCCATTATAGTCTTTACCTAATCTGCATCTGCTGTTATGTAGGTCCAATATTTCTGCCATATGTGACTTTGGTTCAGTTGACTGTTTTACCTTTTACTGGTATGTTTTTGTTTTTGCTTGTTTTTACTAAGGTTACATCATTGCATCTTGGGTTTCAAATTCCTCTAGAAGCAACTGATGCTAGAGTGGAAGGTAGTTTAACTGATGTCTTTCCAAATAACTTTGTAATTAGATTTGCACTTGTCTTCTCTTGCTGCTCCCGAAACAACATTACTCTAATTTGTTGTTTATTACTTGTGAACCTGGAAGTGCCTCAATTCTGGCTGACACTATATCCCTAAGTCTCAGGAGTGTAAATTTTTCCATGTTCTTGCCTTTCTACCAGATTTAGATCTAGGTCTAATGTAAAGTTCTTTCCCTTTTCTTACTTTAGTGGTTCAGAGATGTTATTATGTATTTCTTCTAGTAGTGAGTGTGTTTATCAGAGCTCTAATATAACCAATATTTTTACCCTTTCCTCCAAAATTAAGATCTTTCTTCCATAAATGAAATAGGGTAAGAGGATCCAGGTGGAATATGTGTCCTGCTGTAATGGCTGCTGTTCCCCATCCTCAGGTCTGACCAGGAGGCCTCAGGACTTTCCGTAATTATTTTTGTGAGTATTCATCAACACCTTGTAGGAAAATAATGCAATATATATTTTGACCCCTTGGGGCTCCACTTCCTTGTTTATATTTTGTATCTTTCAATTTCTTAATTATTGTAGCTTGTTTCTTCTGACTGGTTTCCTGCTGCAGGAAATCAATTACTTATGTTCCATCTCCCTTACAGTAACATATCTCTGTTAAAATTTTGAGATAGTTGATATCCCCAGTGATATCAACTCCACATTAGGTTGAAGAAAAATGTAATTTATTAATGTGTCTTCTTTTTTTAATCTCTGAATAGGGCAATCCTCTTCCTATCTTCCTATATCTCTTAGTGTTCACCAATACACATCACTTGTAGGAGCAGAATCTCCTATTTTCTAGTTAGTTTCAATTCACAAATGAAACATATGACATAGTCTAGGTTTCTGACACCAAATTAAAAACTATGAATTCTAATTTATTCCATAATAGAGCCATAGGAAATACAAAACTACTGTTTGTAAATATACTATTCTTTTGAGATGTGTATGTTCTGGTCAGAGCTATGAACTTTTTTTGCCTGACATTACATATTGTTTGTCATACATAATCCTTACAGCAAACTGATGAATTGGGTAGGAAGAAAATAGGACTTAGAATCACTGAAAATTTACCCAGAGTTACATAGCCAACAAATAGCATGGGTGTGAGATTTGAACAAAAACAGCTTCAGAGTACACAAACTTAATCACTAAAATTGTCTACCTTTCTGAAGAAAGGAACTAAGCTTCAAGTACACTAGTGAATGAAAAATAAAAGCATAATCTATATTCAGAATCACTTAGCCACATCTTTGAAAGGTGAATAGATCCTTTTGTCAGTTTGCAAACAGAAAAAGATGCCCTTGTGAAATTGATATAAATCTTTGTTCATTTTGAGCTTGCCAGCTCAAAAATCTATTACTTTTTTTAGTAGATTTACATAGAAGATGTCTGTCCATCTCAAACACACTTAAATTCAGTTGTTAGATCTGAACAAGCTAGTCGGCTCTTCAGTGTATGGTTAAGAGTTTTTCACAATTAATTACTAGCTTGATCCTCAATTGTGTAGAAAAAATACTCTGGATAAATTTTCAAAATTGTAATGAGTAAAAGTGACCAATGTTTGACCTCTTTTCATAGGACCTTAATTGAACAATAAGTAGTTATCCTAAAATAATCATGGACTCCAGTGGTATTCTGGTTGAGATGATAATTGCTATATTAGTCTGATTGATTAAGGTTATGAAAAGTTATTAGTGTGAGAGTAAGGGGTCACACATTTACCTTGTACTTAGTTTAATTTGAATTCTGTCAATAGCAGGAGGAATAATTGTAGTATTCATATTTCATAAAAATCATTTTATCTTCCATTAATGTCCTTTTATTCTGTAAGCAATTAAAAAAATAATTCATTGTTCACAACCATTGTAGAATGCATTGTCTTATAACATTTTCTAACATTTTCCCTCTAGTATGTTACTACTCATATAAACTACCAGCAACTAAGTGAAAACAAATTTAAAAGTTTAGGGATATTTTGATATTTTTACTTACTCAAACTTGATTGAAAGTTGGTTAAGGAAGAAATGGATACTTCATCATCATCTGCTATACACTATAGAATTTCCTAGATATTTCACAATAATTTTATTTCACATATATATTATTTATAACTTACATTTTACTAATATGTATATTAAATTAGTAAAGGCATTCTATTGTCTCCATTTTACACAGAAGGGAATCAAATCAAATCTTTAGAGTCTATGAAATGTGGGAATGTTCTGTCCAAAAAGATATTTATGTAGCAGTGAGCCATATTTCATCTGCTCCATTCCATGTTTATTCACCAGGAAAATCAAATGTGTTCCAAAATGACTATTCAAAATGGCCTAATTTAAAAGCCTGTTAATGTCTTCAAAATGCTCACTCATTCTGTGATCTAATACTTATTGTGTGGAATACAGTAAGTCACAACATTTTTCATTAAATAAACAAGATTAATATTTTTTTTAGATGTCTCAGACAACAGAGTGGTTATTCTGTTATCCCTTATTTTCTCTTGGCAAAACTATTAGCTCGATAAATGTGTGAAATTCATGACTGGAGGTGTTAATATGGCCTCCTTGGAGATTCCCACCATAATTAGCAGTAATTATCCAGTAAAATAAAACCAAACAAAAATTGAGAAGGGTTAGGGGATAGACAGGGAGAGAGGAGAGAATGAGAGAAAGAGAGTAGAGAATAAAAATATAAACATGTTTGTAAAAAAGAACACTTTAGAACTATGCAGACGTATTTTCAAGGTCTGATTCCAACTCTTACCAGCCACATGACTTTGAACAACCCGTTTAGTCTCTAAGCTTATTTTCCTAAACTGTCAAGAGGAGATAAAAATGTCTAACTTATAAGGTTATGGTGACTCTTAATTACATAGCTATTTCCCATCAGCTCTGTCATCAATTGAAAACTCAATCACTATTCCTTTCTTCTTTCCTTTACTGTTTTCCTTCTCTAGTGATCATTGTTTGTTCTAAATTGCCCTTGGAATGTGGCTTCAGGCATTGGACAGTGTTTTCAACCATGTAGCCAAAAATAACTTGGACCCAGGGGACAACTATTTGATGTGGTAATGGTTAAAGCTGCTGATGGTGTCTTAATTTATACTGAAGTAAAATACACAAATCCCTTAGGATGATGACTCATCAAAGCTTTCAGGAAGCATTATTCTCTATAGGAAAAGAGAATTGTTTTACATTCTTCCCTTTTAATGTGTCTCATTACACTTTTCAAACATATACATTTCATTACACGCTTCCATTAAAGCATCTCATTATAACTTTCCAATATGTGCATCTCATTATATCTCCTTTAGCATCTTTACATATTTCCATTTGTGGATTTCATTAAAGCCTTTTCCTTATATATCTCATTACTAAATTGCTTGCATGTATGTTATTAAAACCTGTATTTCTCACCACATTATTTAAACATGCACATCTCATTACACCTTTCTATTTATGCATCTCATTACACTCCTCAAAAAATGTGTATCATATTACATCTTTCTCCTTTGCATATCTTTTTCCTTTGCGTATCGTTACATTTGTCCAATTATGCATCTCATTATGCCATTTCATTTATGCTTTTTATGATATCCTTCCTTTTATCCATGTCATTACACTTCTAAACTCAGGCGTTTATGTAAAACTTTACTGTATGCCATTTTATAAACATCACAGAGACTACATTTATTTTTCTATGTGTGTTTTGTGTAGTCTCCCTAAAATTATATTACTCTTCATAAAAGGTATACCTCATATATAATTATCATATTTTAGAAGTTATTCCTTTTGCACTTTAAATTATTATTTTTACCATTTCTATTAAAAACTTTTAAGAAAAAGTAACTCATATACTCCTGTATAATGTCAAGTACTGTATCTGATCATACCCTTCAATATGAAAGTCTCCTATTTTTGTGACTTTGTATTCCTTGTTTTAAACTTTCTGGTGTTCTTTTCAAATATGTGCATATCATTACTGCCCCTTGGATATGCAGTGCTATTTACTCTCAGCCAATTATGTATCTTTTCCTTCCTTAAATCATCTCTATCTTAGATGGTTGGGGTTATAGTATCATCTGATCATTATCCTCTGCCATAAATGGAATTTCCCCTGTTGTTTGCTCTTCTCTAGGTTATTACTTTCCCTCTATACAAATATCCTATCTCCCTGAGGCAATAAATGCCTTTGGAATACATTAAGGAGTCAAATATAACCAAATGGTCCATGTGTTACTTTACATAAATTCCATTTTATTATCAGAGCATTTTTGTTATGGTGCTATTTAAAAGTATTACATTTTTGAAATTTCAACATTATTTATGCTTTAATTGTGAGATCTGCCAGTAATAAAATGAGCTTTATAAGACATGCTAATATGGGCATTATAATCTAGAAGTTATCAACAGGACATTTATTGTAATCTAAATATTATATTCAAGTTTTTTTTTTTGTAAATTTGGGTGTAGGCTGGAAAATTGCTAAGTATATAATTACTTGAATATATTAATAGATATTGATCCATCTGGACTAGATATGTTCCTGTTATCAGATATAACAGGCAATTAGGGTTTTACATTAGTTTTACCATTTATTATGTGATAAATAATTACTATATGGCTAAATTGCCTAATTTCTTAGAGTCCATTAATCAAGACATCAAGGTAATTCATACATGTATAACCCTTAAGTGGATAAGTATGTGCAATTTCATATAAAATACATATAATTTTTGATCTGTTCAATTTTGAAGGTGTTTTGTGATATTTTGGGTTTTCTTTTCATTTAATCACCTTTTTTTTTTTATATTCAACAAGTATTTTGAGCCCTTACTAAGTAAGTGCCAGGTACTATTCCAGTTACTGGAAATGTAGCAATAATAATAATGAACAGACAAGATACAGGTTTAAGAGAAAATGTTTATTGAGGAAAGCAGATAACAAACACAAAATAGACTAAAGGAATTTTCATTTGTTGAGAAATAAAACAAAGGAGAGGTGGAAACTTGCCATCTTGATACATCTAGGGACAAACAACAAAGGGTAACTACTCTATTATACTCTAGCCCTGTAGGTGTCAGGACAGAAGTTTTCCCAGTGAGAACTGGAATATGAAAGCAACTAACAGAAATAGGAGCTAGAAAAAAAAGAAAACAAGGGGAAAACACTCTGCATTCTCGCTGCCAATATTCTAGTGCTTCCCAATCATATGAGTCTAACAGGTAGAGGGAGAAAATGTGGGTGATGCGTTCAGAATCTAGAATCTTGCCTTTGTGGTCTGCATTTTTTTTTTTTTTTAAGGGCTATTTTGCAATTTATCACATCCTTGGTGGTTTAATCTCTATTTGGAGGATAGAGATCTGAAGGGTTTCAGCAGGGCCATGTCCCTTCTGATGATTATATGTGAGATACCACCTTGCCTCATCTGAGGTTCTGGTGGCTGCCTTAGCATTCCTTGGCTTTTAGCTGCATCACTGACTCGCTTGCCTCCACTTCCACACCTAGTTCTTCTCTATGTGTGTTCTCTATGTGTTATCTCCTTTTCCTACAGTGATGCCTCATTGGATATGGGGCCATAATCCAGAGTGACATCTGAAATAATTATATCAGCAAAGACCTTAACATTATGTTACATTCAGAAGTTCTAACAGAACATTTTTTAAATTAATATAGGACATAATTGAACTTCAGAGTTTATGTTGAAAAGTTCCAATATGGTTAGCATTATAAAAACCCTGTAGAACATTATGTATGTTCTACATCTGAACTGAAGAAATTAATTATGGATGATAACACAAACTTGGCTAAATATAAACTTATTTGAGATATGTGATGCCCTGTCTTCTGGTCAGATGTACTACTCCTCAGATAAGAAAAGTTAAGGGTGGGCCTCCCTGGTGACAGGAATTGAAATCTTAGTGCTATTAAACTATTATCAGCTGGCCAGCATGAGTTCAGTTCCTGGCCAGGAAGCTGACTCACATGGTGCAGCAGACCTCTCCTGTCTCTTCCATTGCTACCTTCAGCAGTGTATTTCACTAAATTTACCTGTTCTGCTCCTTTCACTAAATTTACCTGTTCTGCTCCCTGCTCTCTCCCTGGTGAATTCTCTGGCTTGCATTCCAGTTCTTATATGAATAAATTAAATTTTAAAAATCTTTAATGCTATTAAATCTATGAGGCACAGAGAGCTGTTGTTGGTGAAGCAGAAAGTGTCACCATGGTCTACATGATCCTTTATTAACTCTCTCCTTAATCTACTCTCTGTTATTGCCTCATACTTCTTCCCTTAGCCACAGTGGTTTGTCTTTCTCACTTCTTTAATATATATCTCACATACAGTGGTATGTGCTTTCTTCAGAAGCTTTGACAGTACTAGTGCTTTATCCATGTTTAATGGGGCCTGTCAGACTCTCAGAGCTCATGGTTCAGCTAAGCTTAGTCCTCACAATATTAAATAGATATGAGCAAATACTTATCTAATAAATATCAACACTACTATTATGGTGATACTCTTCAAAACAGTATGTCATCACGGTCTTTTTTAGCACCTAACATTTATTATTATTTATTTTCTTGATACCAGTATATTACCTGCCTCCCATGCCATGCCATAAACTTTGCAAGGGCTGCCATCTTGTGTCCTTTGTTTTTACTATGAGTCAATATCACCAGGGATATTTCATGGTACGTAGGCAGTTAGGATGAATTGAGTAATTAAATGGGAAAAGGTTTTTTCCTTCAATTTTATGATTTAATCAATCTTCTTAAAAATGTTCTGTGATCATAATCTACATGGTGAACAAGATAATTCTCTCTTAAAATCTAAAAATGGATTACTCAAAAAAAGTATTAAAAGAGATAGTAGCCATATGTCACATGCCTTGCTATTACCAGGAAGCATTAAGCACCACAAATACCCAGTGGGGTAGATACATTAGAGATACCATTTGGTTCAATTTAATTTCATTGCAATTATGTAGAAGCAATTTAGTTGGGGATATTTTCATTATTGTTTTATGCTATGAACAATGGTCTCAAAGTTTCTAGACTATTAAGTATGTTGTTGTAGTTACTACTTATTTTATGGAAACTTATAAATTTATTCAGAGAAAGAAGCAGTGCATAAAATTGTTACCTTAATGTCATTGTTTTAACATATGCACTATCACATACTTAAGATGTAGCATATTGCTTTCCTTCAGCAGTTAGTATTTTATCGCTATTTTATTAATCACCAGATTATCAAAACAGATGTAAACAGCAAGTAGAAATTCTGAGTAACAAAATGTGAAAGACAATTTTTTCTCTCATTAAAAAATAATAATAATACAACTCTTCTAATATGAAAGATGTCAAAAATTAGCCCAGAAAAAAAAATTAAGCAAGCCTTTCAATAATTAGTCAAAAACTTTCTCTAGATGATATTTAAAGTATTTTGGAAATAGATGTTTAGTATTTCTCTATTTCGTAAGTTTCTATCCACTGGGAGGTAAACAGATGTGTGTGTGTGTGTGTGTGTGTGTGTGTGTGTATGTATGTATGTATGTATATATATATGATAAAAGAGAATATGGCTATGTTGTCTCACCTTTCTTATAGGGGTACCTCATTGGATATAGAACCAATATAGCGACAACTCAGCTAATTATATTACCAAAGACCACATTTCCAAATAAAGTTACCTTCAGAGGTTCAGCAGAAGAAAAACCTCATTTTAGATGTCCTAAAACTCTGTTCCCTCTAGCAAGTCCAATATAAATAACTGGATATTTCTGTATGTAAAAGAGAAAAAAGATAAAGTAATTACAATGAGCAAATGGATAAGAGATCTGAATGAGTTTGTATAGTTGAAGACTTATGAAGTGGGATTTGCAGCAATAGAGTGACTCTGCATGTGCCTTCTTCTTAGCATTTACTCATAGATATCCTAAGGGCATGGTCACCTAAGATTGAGAAGAAACTTATATACTCAAGACAGAGCCATGTAGTAACTTTATCTTTTCCAGGTACTTATTAGAGAACCCTCTTGTGGAAAGCATGTTAACTGTTTCACAGCCTTTATGACCTCACAAGGATTTTGATTCAGTCCTTAGGACACATCACTATTGTTACAAATGCTATCTCCAAACTAAATCAGCACTTTTGCACACACAACAAAAACAGGAGGTGAACTGATTTCCAGGCTCATTTGCGCTTTGCATCAGCCTATTTTTAAATTAGTTCCTACTTCATCAAATACACATGGAATACATGTGCACACATAATGTCACAACTCAGATGAAGGCAATCAGAGAAAAAAACTAACAAGATCTTGGCACTCTCTAGTGGAACAACAGGTTAAAGTGCAGCACTGCAAACTAGCCACAGCCACTTCATTGCCAGTTCCATATCCCAACCCCACAGGTGCTTCACATGGCACAGCAGACCTCTCCTGCCTTGCCTGATGCTCCACTCAGCAGTTGATTTGCCTGTTCTGCTCCTTACTCTGTCTCTGGTGAATCCTCTCACTGCCCCTGCACCTCTGGCCAGTTCTGTATGTGTAA
>NW_004567127.1:24818846-24859331 GCF_000260355.1 Condylura cristata | reverse complement strand
AAAAACAAGTCACACACTTCTGTATTATCTTCTTCAGGAATTAGTTACAAGTTAGTAAACACAGAACAAGTAAGACTTTTACATTATAAAGGCACCAGCCTTTGGTGGCACACAGCTAAGTTGCTTTGTCGTAAGAGAGATTCAGGGCTTCATCTTATATTCTGGAATTTCTGAGCTTTCTCACTTCCATTACAGAGCTCTCAAATTTTCTGAGAAACCTAAAGTGTGTGATAATCAACAAATAATGAGTTATCACTTCAAATATTTGCACCATCCTCCATTACACTGTTTACTTAGTGTCACAGAATGTACTGGAGAGAAAAAAAAATCATCATAGTAACTTAAAAAATATGATATTGATTTTCTGAAGAAATTAAAATAAAATAATGAGCTAAATTATGGACAGATACTTGCCATGTCTTAACAATACATACAAATCAATTAAAAATACTTTTAGAAGGATAAAGTCTATTTCAGGGTTTTAAGTCTATCACCATAGGAATTGTGAAACTGTTCCCGGTGTGTCTGAGATTTTCTGAAATTTGTAACTATCAAGACAGAACGATGGAAAGAAGATTTGGAATACTATTTTTTGATAAAAAGGTAAAGGGGGCCCTCCCTGGTGGCGCAGTGGGTTAAAGCACAGCACTAAGAATCTAAAGCCACTTCCGCATGAGTTCCATCCCCGCCTGCCCTGGAGGTGACCACATGGCGCGGCAGACCTCTCCTGACCCGCCCGATGCTCCCCCTCAGCAGTGTGCTTCATTGATCTGCCTGTTCTGCTCCCCACTCTGTCTCTGGTGAATCTTCTCACCCTGTGCATTTCTGGTTTGTACCCTAGTTCTGTATGAATTAATAAATAAATCTTAAAAAAAAAAAAGGAAAGGTAAAGGGGAGAACTAGCATATTACCTTTTGAAAGAGTTCTGAATGTAGAGAGCAAAGTGGTAGCTCTAAGGCAAGGTCAAACTTGGCTGTGCTGGGAACATCAATTGGCAAATATGGATAAGGCAGTTGAGTGAAAGAATAAAGAGAAGACTGATTTTTAATATGGCCAACATATTTCAAAAGATATTTTTCTTCTATATATTTGAATTACCATTTGGTGTCATATCCTTCTTCAAATAAAACTTCATTCCCTACACCATTCTTTTACTGTGGTGTCATATAAATTCCTTTATAGAAATAGAGAGATAGTTATATAGACTCATACACACAAACATACATACATACATTAATCTTAGCAATATGATTTTTTCAATATTACAAGTTTATAGAAGTTTTCTTGTAATAAAACTAAATTTGATAGAGAACAAGGTATTAACTTATGAGTTTCATTAACTATTTATAATCATGTGTGTGGTTTTGTTGTTCCATCATGCATTGCAGTTACTCTTTGACATCTGACTCTGATATAATTTTTATTCAGTCTGAAGCCCTTAGAATATTTCTTGTATGGTAGTTTTGCTAGCAGGCCATCCTATCTGTTTTGTTTATCTGGTTTTATCATTGTATTGCCTTCACTTCTGCAAATTTGTGGAATTGGTTATTGACAGTTTTGTTTTCTTTTTCATAATTTCAGATGTCATCATATTCATTGCCTTCTGGTCTCTCCTGTTTCTGATGAGAAGTCAGCTGTTAGTCTTCCTTGAGCTCCCCTGGGCAAATAGAGCCATTTTTCTCTTGTTTCTCTCAAGATTTCTGTTTGTCTTTATCTTTCAGCTGTTCTTGATGTGTCTAGATATGGAACCTTTTGTGTTTATGCTATTGGAGTTTCTTAAACTTCTAAGATTTCTTTTTCATTTAATTAAATATATATATATATGCTTGGTCATTATTTCCTTAAATTTTTTTTCTGCTCCTTTCTACCTTCAATTGGGACTATCATTATTATAAATGTATCAGATTGCTTAACTGAGAACCAGAGATTTCTCATGATGTATTGATTTTATTTTCTTTCCTTTTTCAAATCTCAGATTGAAATACCTGCAGTGACCTCTCTATAATTTTGTTAATTTATTCTTATGATCAAATCTACTATTTTATCACTTTCATAAAATTTTCATTTCAATAATTTTATTTCAACTCAAGAGTTTGCATTTGTCACTTTTATCATAGTATACATCTTTATTGGTATTCTCAGTTTGTCATAATTATTGCAACTTCCTTTCATTTTTTAAATTTTTTGTTACTAGTGCTTTGAAACATGTAATAACTGATTTTAGCCATTTGTTTACTAAGTCTGACATTGTATATCTTTATTGCTATATGTCAATATCTCCATGAACACTTTCATTTTTAATAATTTTTAGCCTCTTATATAGTATATTGATAGTGGAGCATGATCCCCAACTCCTGGAGTTTATACAATAATGTCACTGCTCTTTATGTTTGTTTAGCGATTTAGTGGTAAATCTTTATTGCTCATATTTTTGTTTCAAAAAAAACCAAACACTGAAATCTGCATTCTTAAGTCACTGTAGCTTAGTGATTTGTCAGAAATTGTGCTTAAGCTCCTCTAATTGTTAAGACTTCCATACATTACTAGAGGATTCACCTATGTTTTAAGGATACTTTAATGTTCCAGATGTTTACATGTCTGTTCTGCTTTTTTTTTAAAGATTTATTTATTTGTGCATACAGAACTGGGGTACAGCCAGAGACTCAGGGGTGGCGAAAGACTTCACCAGAGACAGAGTGGGGAGCAGAACAGGCAGATCGATGAAGTACACTGCCGAGGGGAGCAGCGGAGCAGTCAGGAGAGGTCTGCCGCGCCATGTGGTCACCTCCGGGGCAGGCGGCAGGCGGGAATCAAACTCATGCGGAAGTGGCTTTAGCTTCTCAGTGCTGTGCTTTACCCCGCTGCACCACCAGGGAGGGCCTGTCTGTTCTGCTTTTAACTAGGGATTGATGATACCCTTTTGCATTGCCCCTACTTGAGTATAGGCTTGACTATAGTACAACTTTCCACACCACCGGCCTGAGTTATAATGCTAATAGAACCCTTTTAGCTACCTCTGTCAGGTCTCCCCATTAAAGTTTTGTCCTCTGGCTTTGTTTGTGCAGCATCATGTATGTGGTAGTATATGGTAGTCTTCCCTGGTTAACTGTCATTTTTTTTTTCCTATCGTTTTCCTGTGTACTTATTTTTGTATAGAAAACCTGGGGTCTATGCCAGAGATGCAGGGGGGTCAAGGGTCCCCAGGAGACATATTGATCAGCAGAATAGGTGAATCCAATGAAATACACTGCTGAGGGGGAGCAGTGGACAAGGCAGTATAGGTCTGCTGTGCCATATATATGTTAGCTCCTTGGCCAGAGATCAAACTCAGTCTATAAAAGTGAAGGGCCAAGACTTCACACCTAAGCCACCATAAAGGCACCTCTCTTTTTTGACAACACTCCTAGATATATTTGTTACACCCCCCCCCAATTTTTTTTTCCTGCAGATGAAGTTGTTCCCCTTAGCAAGTCTACTACCTGCCTCATAGTCTGCCATGTTGATGTTGGACAGAAATTTTGCAAAACAGAATTAGAGCTATAGAGTAGGAGTTATTGGTCTTCACATTCTCCCCTGGCAATCCCTGTATGAAACTTATGCAACCTCAAATTGTGCCATCATCAAGAGCTGCACCACATACCCAATAGAACTTCTATATGTTGCTGGTGGAATGTGGCAGCCCCTGGAATAAATGCCTCAGACTCCCTATTGTTCTTCTCAGCTGCAGTAGATAATTTGAGTAATGCCCCTGATTTTCTGTAACTTTTGTTCAACTCCCTAAGAATAAAATAATTGTCTTGATTTTGCCGACATGTAGCTTCCTTCCTCTCTGAAAAAGTTTTTTTTTTTTTTTAAGTTCCTTACTGAGCTATTCTGAAATGTTTTTATTTTGATACAGGTTTTTTAAGGTATGGAAAAGCAAAATGACTGAACAGATTTGGTGACCTATTTGGGGCCCTTTAGATTCTTACTTAGGATTCTCTGAAATATAATACATGTGGTAGAAACTTCTTTTATGCTTTACTTCCATGGATTATAACTTCTCCTGATCTCAGTATTTCCTCCAGCAATGAAACTGACCAAATAAGTGAATTATGTTATTAACCAAAAGTATAGTTTCATTTTGAAATTTAAATAAGTATGAACATGCTAAAGTGCTTATCTGTGCCTCCTTTATCTGTATCCAAATTTTCCTCTACCAAATCATTTTGCATTTTTTGATTATGAAATACTTTCATTTTCACAATGGCTATCACTTTAATCATGCAAAGAGTCAAATTCAAATATATTAAGAGAAATCTATCAAAAATCTGTGCTTCAAGGGATGACTAGTATTTTTTAATATTTATTTATTTATTCATACAGAGCTGAGGTACAGGCCAGAGGTGCAGGGGCAGTGAGAGGATTCACCAGAGATAGAGTGGGAAGCAGAACAGGCCCACTGACGAAGTACACAGCTGAGGTTAGCAGCGAATGGGTCAGGAGAGGTCTGCCGCACCATGTGGATCACCTCTGGGGCGGGAATTGAACTCATACTGAGGTGGCTTTAGCTTCTCAGTGCTGTGGCCCCTGGTGGGCCACCAGGGAGGGCTATATAAAAAGTAATTTTAAAGAGCAATCTAATTTATCAGAAAGAAATTAATAGGCAGATATTTTCTGAAGTTCAACTTATAGGCAGGTAAAACTAAAGGCTCTGCATTAAAACTAAGAGAATATATTATATCAAATCCAAAACTCAGTGCTTGGAGTAATCTGAGTAATAACAACATAGCTAACCTTAAAAAAAAAGAAAAGAAAAGAAAAGAAAAACAAAAACAAACAAACAAAAAATAGGAGTGTTTTTTTTTTTTTTTAATTTAATCTGGCAGAAAGTCAAATGAATATTGTTACATATAAATGATCCTTAAAATGTATACAGGATGGTCCTCCCTGGTGGCGCAGCAGGTTAAAGCACAGCATTAAGAAGCTAAAGCCACTTCAGCATGAGTTGGATCCCTGCCTGCCCCGGAAGTGTTCCACATGGCCTGGCAGACCTCTCCTGACTCACCCATGCTCCCCTCAGCAGTGTACTTCATTAATCTGCCTGTTTTTGCTCCCCATTCTGTCTCAGGTGAAGCTCTTCATCGCCTCCACACCTCTGGCCTGTACCCCAGTTCTGTATACATAAATAAAATTTAAAAAAATGTATACAGGATGTAGGAATTTATTATTCTAAATATTTAATTGTTTCCTGTTCACTCAGGACATTAACTTGTTTTTTATAATAGTCATTAATGAATTTCAAGGGGAAATCCATATTAGAAATCTTAAGAATACATTCTTGAATTTCTTGAATGCATTCTGGTGAAAAGAAAAAAAATTTCCTCCAATTATTATAACATTCCCAAAGGGGTGGTACTTACCTGGCTCGCTTCCTGAGAATCAGCATTTAAAATATTGAGCGTGTGTGCACGTTATATATTTTTTTAAATTTCTGGATTTTATTTTTCTTAGCATGTACTAAATGGTGCCAAATCCACACTATGATAGAGCTATACATCATTAGTGATAATGTTATTTTAAACCTAGCATTGATGTTCTAGATGATACCCATTCATCACATCTCTGTTTTGGTCATGGAGCACTCTTAGCTAATGTTGCTAGAAGAATAGCTTTTTATAAATTGAGAAGGGGTTTCTTTTTTGATTGGCAATGTTCCAGGTCCTCTTCTTACTTTACACTAATTTATACAAAGATGCATATATTTCCTTAAATGAGTACCCTCATTGCTGATTAAAGACAATTATTATACTTACTGTTCTTGCTTTCTCAAAAATCTTAAAAGTTGGTTATTATTCAAGTGATTGGTGGTATGTTTTGATGACCCCCATAAAGGATTTTAATTTTATTTCTTTATTATCTGTTTTTATCTGGACTACAATTCTGTCTTACTTTCCTGTATGGATCCTTAGGTGTCATATCATAATTTCTCTGCCCTAGAGAATCAAAGTATTTTATGATCTGCTCTAGATTCTAAAACAACAAAAATTATTTTTGTTGTACTTCATATTTCCATGAAATTTTAATAAAACTAATACATTCTAAAATATATTTTAAATAGTGCTTGTAAATTATCCAGTGGGAGGCACACAAACCCCTGGGATTTCCAAATCGACCCCATTGCTTGCAGAGTAAAGGATTCCAGTATCCCATCCTCTCATTAAGATTGTCTAAACTGGGAGCCTCCATTGTTGCCTAATGGTTAAGTCTCAGCGCAGTCACCACTAAGTTCTGAATTCCATCCCAAACCTGGGAGCTGGGAGCTAACCCCACATAGAGAGGAGCAGAGCTCTCCTGTCTTGACCACTACTCTCCTTAGCAGTGTATTTCATTAGATACACCTATTCTGTTCCCAACTCTGTCTCCTGTGAATCTTCTCAGCCTCCACCCTCTGACCTATACTCTACTTCTTTGCAAGAATTAAAAAAAAAAAAAAACTTAAAGAAAGAATGCACTGTTATCTCAAGCTCCCATGCTTATCATATTTAAAACTTACTGTGAAAATCCAAAGCTAAGCAGAAAATCCTTTTGTGTCAAGTGTCAATAGTTAGAAGTTCCTGAAGCGGATAAAGAAGCTGTGAAGTATTTTGTATTTCTTCTTGAAGTACATTGTTCTTCTTGAAGTACATTAGAGTAGGACTTACAACTTATATGATCTAAATGTATTTCTAATAACTTCACACCATTTTCTTATTAAATAAAGTGCCATGTAAACATTTCTCCAGTAATTTGCAGAATATTTAGCCTAGAATAATGTTTCAAAACACATATATAAATGAATGTATTCTTTGACTGCTGTCTTAAATTGAGGGGGTGGGACAAAGAGAAAAGCAATAACTGACATGTAATACATAAACTCTAAGAAGAATTCAATAAAAGGGGAACCCCAGAGCTCAGTCACTTAAAGTGAAGTTGATAGAAACTTTGTTGACCATTGAAACATGAATCTAAAATCTATACTCGGTTCATCATTTCTACATGTCATGCATATATCCTTTAAATGCCCTTTTCTTCCTAAAAAAAAAAAAAAAAAAAAAAAGTACACAATCCTTTTGTAACCATGACTTATTTTCTGTTTCCTAACAGAATTCTCGAACTTTACACCTTTGTTTCCAAAGAATAAAATAACCTGATCCCATGTTACCTTTTCAGTGATGTGTACCTAACAATCACTTCTACCTTCATCAGTATCCTGTTTTCTTTTCCATGAAAAATGCCCATTTTATTCTTTTTGTATTGAGAACATACTGGTTTACAGCTTATCTATGATTCAGAGGTAGAGGTTCACATTGCTTCAGGTGTATGTTACCAGAACTACCACCAAAGCAACCATTATCCTCCACCCCTTCTGTTTCCCTCCTCTCCCTCTTCCACTGGTAGACTCAATTCTTCAGTCAGCTTTCTAGTGTTTGTTTTTATTTGGTTTTTGTCTTTTTCTTTGTTTCATTTCTTTGTATTCCACATATAAGTGAAATCATCCAGTATTTTCTTTCTCTTTTTGACTTACTTGCTTAGCATATCCCTTTCTGTTTCATTAAGTTGTTGTAAATGGCAAGACTCGTCTTTTTATATTATGAGTATTCTATTAATTCTTTTTTATTTGATGAATTTTATGTTCATTTTATCCTTGCATGAGTATATAACTTTTTACCAATTCATAACTTAGATCTTCAAGTTAAAATATAAAATTCTAAGCTCATGAGGCATTTATTCTCTGCCTTTTTATTATTAATACTCAAATTTGAAAGTCTGTAGCACTTATAGCATATCATATAAGTTTGACTTTGAATATATAGGCAATTTGTATTATGTTAGTTCAGTCATATCACCGAATGTAGAGGGATACCCTAAAGTGAATTTTAAATTATCAGTAGCTAGTTGGTTAAGTTTTATAAAGTGATTAAAATAATTTTATATAGTTCTTTCAATACTTGAACGTCACTAGAGATCTAGCTAGCTGATTTAATAATATATTTTGAGGCTATATTTTGAGACTGAGTTCCATTTTCATCTTCATTTCTTATCAAAATAATGTATTTAATTATTGAGTCTAACAAAGGAGAGGACTGTTACTTTCATTGTATTCATTTTAAAGAGCCTTTCATGTGCAACTAGGAAAGCCTGAATGAAGATTATTAAACAATTAATATCCCTGATGGAAGAATTTGATAGGGCAGTGGATTTTAATAGTTAGGTTCATATTGTGTAAATGTGCAAATATTATCACATTCTCTGTATCATATGAACCTGTTTGACTAATATTTATCTGCTCTTCTTCAATGATGCATGGCTTTTTCATTGTTTTGGGGAGATTTAGCTGCCAGAGATAGCAACTAGGGAATCAAACTGAAGCTCTTTATCTCTTATTTGCATTCCTGCTTTTAATACCTCTTACTTATTTTCATAGAAATATTAACAAGATCATCAGTAATGAATTTGGAACTAAGCTCAATATAAATTTTAAACTATACTTGCAGAGATTCCATTATAATGTCCTCATTTACCCCACCCACCAAAATAGAGAAATGAAGATATATCTTACTTTTATTTCACCTGTTTGTTATAAATTTAACAAGAAAAAATAGATTTCTCAGTGTGAGTTTAATTAAAGTAAATGGAGAGTTTTAAAGATTGGAAGAATCATGTTGATTCTTAATTGCATTGTTGACTTAACACATAATGATTCTTTCCTTTTCACCCCATATAACACTTTTGGCTTTGGTTGCCTCTATTTTCATACAAATTCATTAAGGTAAAAAATCCTCTTCTACTGTTTACTTTAGAACTTAACCCATAATCTGTGGGTGAAAATCACCTATCTGCTAATCTTTAACATTTATTGGTTTCTGGTTGGAGGCACATGAGAAATCAATCAATAAAATCAGAATTTTTCATTTAATTTCAGGCCATTCTTAGGTTATTTTAAGCTTGCTTCAAAGGATAATGTAAAATAAGTTATTTTATAATCAGATATTTTATTTACACTTTCTTTTTCTAACAAGTATACATTACCTATTTAAAGGTTGAAATATTGTTAAATATAATAATTAGTAAATAATACTGAAAAACTGGTGCTTGTGATTAAGAAGTTATGTTAAAGGAAGGTAGAATGCAATAGAAAAAAAAATCCTTCAATATTATTTAGATATTGAGAACAGAATTGACAAAATTAGATAGACACATGCCATTAAAACAGGTAGGAATTTAATCAAGTGAAATGGCTAGTTCAAATAAAATTAAAACCCTCCAAATAAGAAATCTGGCTTCAGCATTTATTAACATTCTTGTACCCTGTACATTTTAACAAAGACTTTTTAAAATGATATAATAGTTTATTTTTACATCAGTTTGTGCATTTTTCCATCTTAGTTGTAATGCCCGTGGGCTTCCCATCACCAAGTCACCCATGTGTCATCACCATAGTCCAGTGCATTTCCCTCCCCCCCCACTGTTTTTGATCCCATTCCCCACTCCACCCCCACAAAATGTCTCTGGTATATGGCTGTTCATTATTATTAGTAGTTTCTAACCTGGTCCATGATACTTCTGCTATGAGTGAAACCGTCCGGTATTTAACCTTTTCTTTCTGGCTTATTTCACTAAGCATGATCTTTTCCCGCTCCATCCATGTTGCTGCAAAAGGCATAATAGATTTTTATTTGCTCTTTTATTGCTAAGGAACACATTGAAGAAAACTGAAGTCAGGTGATTAGAGAAGAAGTTTCTACCTTTAAAAGGCGCACAGGAAATGTTCTTTATAAATAATTTTCTTTTTTTCAGATGTATTTATTTATGCATATAAGAACTGGGGTACATGCCAGAGATGCAGGGGTGAAAGGATTCATCAGAGTAGAGTGGGAGCAGAACAGGCAGATTGACTGAAATACACTGTTGAGGGGAGCATTGGGTTATAGTGAACTCTTTAAATGTTCCTGAACTTTCATAAAGATGTTATAGAGAAAAGATAAGATATATAATATTTTTTTCTACTTTGTATTTAGTGGAAATTTATTTGAAGGTCTAACTGCTATACATTTAAGATAACTTTGATTTATAACTTGCTACAAATAATAGCAGTTCCTTTGAAATAATAAATTTAAATTGTCTATGGTAATTTAAATATTCCACTAATGATATAGTCAGACTCAATTTATAATTATTTGTGGAAAAGAGTAATTTTGAGAAGTAGCTGTTTTTTGTAATACTGAAGATGCAGTTAGCTTTTAGACTATAAAAGGCTCATCCATTTAGAGGATGTAATGCTTTCACATAGATACTAACTCTATTCATGTTTCTTCCAACACAATGATGATTAAAATACACTAAATTCTTCATCTAAAGCAGAACCTTTGCAACCCCTCCCCTCCATACATACATATACAAATTATGTTAAGAGATACAAAATCTTAAATTAATCTCCCAAGATATGATTTCAGATTGCAGCAAGGAGACTGTTCGTTTGGAATTTACAAAGTGAGATAGAACTGATGGTTCTGATTAGAGATCATTTTGGGTTCTGTGTTTTAATGGAGATGAAGAAAACACATTTTGTATGGAGTTTTGTTTTGACTCAGCCTGCCATAAAGCTGTTTAAATCAAGTCTTATACTCACATTATTTCAATTGCCAAAAACATCAAAACAGCAACAAAGGGAAAGCTAACCTTGAATTTTCAGTTTGTATTTCAGTCCTTGTAAACAAGTTACCATGGAGATGATACCCAAGTGAGCTTCAGGCTTGACTCAAAACAGCCACTGTGTGTGGACCGTCAGCACAATATAATGGGGTATCGATGTTATTCATGACAGAACCAGCATGTATCCTGGGGAACTTAAAAGTTTTGCAGAATGCCATGTGAATGCTTAAAATTCACCAAAATTGTCATGAATTTGCTTAAAAGGAAACAAAATCAGGAAGGGAAAACTAAGAATTACATGTCTGAATGTTATATATTTCTTAACAAATTATAATTTTTTTTGAAGATAGTGCTGTGAACTAATAGTTTCTGATTTCTTTTTTTTTTTTTTTTGTAAGATGTGGGTCTAGGTAAAATGTTGATCATAACTTTAAATTTCCTTCTTGGTGTGAATGATTTCTTAGAAGGTTAAGTTATATCTATAGGAAATCACAAATAAAACCTTGCCATTATGAGACACAATTTCTGTCTTCTTTCCTTATACATGCTTCAAGTGTATGGGAATCCCAAGAAAAATAAAGAATAAATACATATTTCAATGGCTTAGGTGTCACTTTCAAGTGTAGAAAAGTAGCATCTCTGTATCCAGGTGGAATTGTATATATCTTTCCCTTTACTATATATTTTGTTTCCTGTTCTAGTTGTGAATGTACGAACATATATATATACATATATAAATATATATGTTCGTACATATATGAACATATATATATACATATATATGTATATGTGTGTGTGGATTACTAGTTTATTAGATGTTTAACATCACATGATTTTTTTTGTTTCAAAGCTAAAGCTGAAATACATACAGATGTTTATAAATTCTATAGAATTTATACATGCATATATAGTTAATATATGTACACACACACATACATACACACACACACATAAAATATCTACCTATTTTCTTTTTGTCTGGCATCAAAATAATATAAAAATATACTATAAAATGCTCCATACTCTCAAAAGACAGATGGGATATCTATTATATGAAATACAATTTAGTAATCAAACAAGTTTCAACAGTCAGTATATACTATTATGTTTCATGTTGTGATAGATGTAGTCTCATATATGTGTGTATGTGAATCTGCAGCTACTGCAGCATGAGTGTGATCACAAACTAAGGAGAGGACTCACATGGTACATCAGGCTTCTTAAGTCTCACCTGCTGCTCCCCAGGGCAGTGTATTTTAGTTGATCTGCCTGTTTTTTTGCTCCCCACTCTGTCTTTGGTGCCCTGTGGGTTAGTTCCCTGGTCTGGAATCAAACTGTGTTGTATTGGTAGCAGATAGCTTCGTAGTGCTAACACTAAACCCCTTGTGCCACCAGGGAGGCTCGCAGATATTATTTCATTGATTGTTTTTAAAGTTAAAAAGAATCTATAAGAATGATTTGAGAAAACCATAATCTTTTCCATGAAATTGTTTGTCGTCTAATATATATATATACATATATATATATATGTATATATATATATTATATGTGATTTGCTTTTAGAATGGTTTTGTCATATTCTAATAAAAAAGAACAGTTCCAGTACCTCAAAGAATGATCCTCAGTTCTGTATAATCAGCATTATCAGAAAGTTATTACTATGCAGAACACCAGTTTCAATCTTAAATTAATTCAGAGTCCACATTAAAAAATAGCCAGATGGGACCCTCCCTGGTGGCGCATGGGTTAAAGCACCACACTAAGAAGCTAAAAGCCACTTCTGCATGAGTTCGATTCCTGCCTGCCCCGGTGTGGCAGACCTCTCCTGACCCGCCCGCTGCTCCCCTCAGCAGTGTACTTCGTCGATCTGCCTGTTCTGCTCCCCACTCTGTCCCTGGTGAATCCTCTCACCCTCCACATCTCTGGCCCGTACCCCAGTTCTGTATGAATAAATAAATAAATCTAAAAAAAAAATAGCCAGATGACTTAGGTGTAAGAGTTATAAGAAGCACCATTTGAGGGAATTCATTCTGGCATGAGCTTGGTATTCTACAGAAACTAAGATGATGAACTCCTTTCTACCTCATGCCATGTTATTTAGTCTGAAAATTAAGTTCAGTATTTTATTAACTTTATACATATAGACCACTGACCTTCTGAAATACTGCTTACTAGTTCTGTTGTTTGTTTGTTAGGGTAGATATTATCTTACCTATAGTTTTTTTTTTTTTTCCTCCCCGGGAAACAATTGAATATAGCTCCAGTAAATAATGATCAATGTCACTGGATGCTCATTAAGTAGAGTGATTCACATAAAATACAGTTTGTATCAGTATGAGGTTTTTGTTCGTGTGACTTGAGGTAAAAAGGAATCTGGACTAGGTGAAGTGCTTTCATGTCAAAGATCAGTCAGAAGCTTGATTCACCTTACTATTTTAAAGAAACATTTAATGATATAGAATAGAGTTTTCCTCCTTGACGCCATTGACATTTTAAGCCAGGTGATTATCTATGCATACCCCACATGCACCAGTTTTCAAAACCAAAAATGTCCTTTGCTCCACATACATATTTACACCAGAAAACAATTGCACAATTATTAATTTGTATTTTGTTATCATGTTGATATTATTCAGCTTTTTATTCATAACTTGAAATTGACTTTCCCATTTTAGAGACAAAGAATCGGAAAAAAAAAGTTACAATAAGTAGGGCCTCCCTGGTAGCACAAGTGGTTGTCTTAGTTCATTGAAGCTATCTGCAGCCACTGCAACTCAAGTTTGATTTCGGGCTGGTGAGATGACCCACATGGCATGGAAGAAATCTCCTGTCTCGCCCGCTGCTCCCCTCAGATTGTATTTCAGCAGATCCATCTGTTCTGCTTCCCTGCTCCCCACTCTGTCTCTGTGCATACTCACCCCCCTGCACCTTTGGCCTATAACCCAGTTCTGGTATTTATAAATAAATAAATCTTTAAAAATCATTAAGTAATATAGACAAAAAATAAAAAAATAAAAAAGCCTCCAACTCCTAGTAACTAGCTGATATAATAGCACTCATGCTGCCTGTGAATGGTTCTGTCATCCCATGTTTTTTTTTTTCTGTTTCACTTAGTTTCCTGCATTCTCTCCACTCCATTTTAATTGTACCATTTTCATTTAACTCTTTGCTACTTTTCTTTCTCTTAGTACATATTACTTATCTTTTCTAAAAGTCATTGACTTGATGTTGAGTTATATTATTGCAAATCTTCTGTTTCAATTTTAAAATTAACACTTTTACAAATGGTATCTGTGACTACTGATTAACAGAGCAAAAAATGAGGGTCCTGTAGCACCCAGATGACAGAAGGAGAAGTTGTGTCATAGACTCCCTTAGAGCACAAAGAAATCAGCATATCTGGAAACGATTAAAAATAGTAAGTTTTAGGACAATTTCAAAGACTGTTCACACTTTCAGATTAAAGATAATAGAGTGAGAAACAGGGTAGCTGCTCATATTTGGAGGTAACAAATTCTCCCATTAGACTTTCCACATTTTTTTAGCAAAATAAAATATATAAAGCTATTAGTAGCATTAATATGGAAAGTGTAAGCTTTACTGCTAATCATTTGAGATGCAAGGAAGTTCTCTCTCTGCCACAAAAATTGGATGACCATGTGGGCTGACAGCTCCCTTGTGTTATAAAATAATGCAAGCAATATTTTTTCACCCCAAACAAAATTGGTTAAAATTACATTTTCCCAAGTCATATGGAAATGCACTAATTTGTAACTTTCTAAAGCCAACACATTTATGCTTCAGAGATACATAATTTAGTAACAAACAGCAGCCTGAATTTTGATCAGGTTTTAAAAATGGGTACAATAGCATTCTCAGACTTCAAATGAGCCTAGAAAACTCTCTTGGTATTCTCTCCCACATGAAATTGTAAGAGTAACATTCCCTTGAAGTTTTTTTTTTTTTAGCAATATGCAGTGAGAAAAAGTGAATAGGTCTTGCATATTTGTATAATATGTAAGGGTTCCAATGATTAAACCAGCCTTCAGACTTAATGGCAAGCATTTTACTATGAAGGCAATGATTCTTTAAGAACGTGGAATAAAATTGCACATTGTGCTTTTTTTCTTGGGGGAGGTGTTTGATGGCCACATTATATAGTGTAGGTAAGGTAAGCATGGTAACAAGCAGTTCTGATAGAAGATAATGATGATGATGATAATAATAATAGGATTTTTAATTTCTTTTAAGAGGAAAGTATCATCAGGACATCATCAAAAGCAATAAGATCACCACTTATTGTGCTAATTTTCCAACCTATAGCAAAATGTTCACATAGATTTTTATAGCAGTGGCAACATAGAACATACTGTATCTGTTTCTAAATGTTTTTATATGAAGTGAACAGATTGATAGAGCAGGCATCAACCATGCCACAAGATATTTTGATTAACACAGTTCACATGATCAACCAGAAGAAAGCTACTATTTGATAATATTCCTATGAGTTCTGGGCACCTTTTTCCTCTGTTACTTTTTCCTTATGCATTTTGCTTATCTTTTCATGTACTCAATAGTGAAGAATGAGATAATATTTTGGCATGATTTATAATTTTTATGTTTCCTTGCAGCATTTTTTTTTTTTTAAGTCAGGCAGAGTCTTCAAGGTAGTAGAAGAAAACTGTCAGTGATGGAGAGTAATCTGATACTCTGAGGAACCCATTATTTTATATTTCAGTTTTACAAAAATTGACATTTAATTTCCATTGGTAAAAAGAAATAAATACTTAGTTTACCAAATTCTATGATTTATTTTTATTTTTATTATTGGTCATAAAACTTCACAATTTTTGCTATTTCATTTAATTGGTAATAGGTAAGGGATGATTACAGAGATCCCATGTGAATTGTCTTCCATGCTTCCTCCAGGATTTACTCATTTTAAGTGTGTAAACCTATTTAATGACAGGGTTGCAATATTGGTTAACTGTGATTTTGATTCAGTAATTTTTTTTAAAGATTTTTATTTATTCATACAGAACTGGGGTACAGGCCAGAGATGCGGAGGGTGAGAGAATTCACCAGAGACAGAGTGGGAAGCAGAACAGGCAGATAGATGAAGTACACTGCTGAGGGGAGCAGTGGGCGGGTCAGAGAGGTCTGCCGCGCCATGTGGTCAGCTCCGGGGCAGGTGGGGATCAAACTCATGCGGAAGTGATTTTAGCTTCTTAGTGCAGCGCTTTAACCCGCTGAGCCACCAGGGAGGGCCAGATTCAGTAATTTTAAAGGCAATCTTATTTCCGTATCTTTTCAAAAAGTCAATTTGAAGTTTTAAGATGCTGAATGAAGTTCACTAGACTTTACATGGGAAAATATAACCACACAGAGGACATGGTAGGCATTGAATTGTTTATCCATTACCCATCTGTGTAACAAGCACATTTAAAATGTCGCACTTATTGGGAGTCAATATACTTTGCTATGATGGTGAAAGGAAAAATTGATAACTCTTACTGTTGGTCTTCATAGTTAATTAATATCATAAAGATGTGCTTGTGCTTCTCTGTGTACCTATTGGAAATATTCAGAATGCATATTGAATTTATTGTCCGTGACTTAGAAAGCTTTCTAAATATGATAATGGATTTTCATAGTAAGTCTATGTATCCATTTAGTTATAGAAATAGATAAATGTTTTGTTTCACCCAGAAAATTCAGGGGAAGTGTTTAATTGTATCTGCATCTGCAAATGTTATTAGATTTCTACTACTTTCCACCACACTATGTTTGTGTTTGTGTGTGTGTGTAAGTGTGTAATTTTGTTTTTCTTACCATTTTGGTTACTTTTCCAAGACAGACTTCTTCCAAGCATGTCAGCATCCAACACAAAGCTTACACATGGTGAATTAAAGAGCACTGCTGTCTTCGAAAGTCCTGTTACTGGTTCTGATCATTGTTGAATAAGTACACATGGCAACACATGGCATTCAAAGATGATTCTGAATGTGTGTGTGGAGCGCAGCTGGGATTATGCAATCCCTTGGGAGCAATTTTGGTATCTCCCTTTGGGGTAAGTTTGCCAATGGGAGGCAGTTGTTAGAGGCCTTGGACATATATTGTACAATATAAGAAACAACTCTACAGCCTTCTGCAGACAATTAGCAATCCTGAATGTCACTAGTGCCAAATTTGAGAATTTCTGCCCTAGGAGTCGCATCAGTTCCTGCCGATTCAAAGAGGGCTGTGCATATGGGCCACAGCCAGGAAAACTGCAGTTAGAAGAAGAGCTGTCAGTGCCGACTAGGGAGTGAGACATATCTGCCAGAGGGAGTATTTCTTGCCACTAAGTTATGAGCAGAAAATTAAAAAAGAAATCTAAGTATCAACATTTTCAACAGTATATTTTTACCTAGTATACAGTTGACAAAGGTGATTTTTCTAGATGTTTTAAATAAATGTTTTCTTGTTCTTAGTTGAGGTCCTCAAATTTGCATTTCGCTAAGCTGTGTTGAATCTGAAATTTTGCCCTATTAATACATCAAATGGTACCCTGACTTTTATGTGTTTAGCAAAATTGAAAGTAAATTTGAATTAATCTTGCTATTGTTAGTTCAAATGTTTTAGATGAAAATATTTTTATACTTAGAAGGGGAAAAAGTTTTCAAGTGGTAAATTTTAGTTGTCTTCTTCCTAATTTCTTTAAAAATTGGGAATGACATTCATTTTTTTATATATACAGTAGTTTATTTTTACATCATTTTGTGCATTTTTCCATCTCATGGGAATGACATTCATTTTACTGTTGTATTAATTAAACTGAAAAATTTCATATCTTCATAAAATAGGTAGTTAGAACTAATAAAAGGTAACAAAAGTTTATACCAATTTAGATTTATTTTTCTAAAGGACTATGGGAAGTTTATTTTCAATTATTCTTTGACTTGAATTAAATATACAAAATTAATTAAAAAATAAATGTTTTATTTTTCACCTTGGCATCATTAACAGTTACTCAGAATATTTTCTTTAAGGAAAAATATAACAGTAACTCTAAAGGTTGTTTGAACTGTTCTTTATGATTGTGTGTCTGTATGTGTTTGTGTGTTGTTTGTGTAGAGAAGCAGAAAGAGTATGTAACAGGAAAGGTGTAATCAAAAGAATCAGGAATGAAATGTATAGAAAACCTGCTTTCCCCAATAAGTGCTGAATTGCTCTATGTCTTATGGCTGAGTGTGCATACACACACATGTGCCCATATCTGACCATCAGTCAGGCCCTCCAGCATGCCTCCAGGAAAGTTGAAAGAGTATATCTCACTGGAGAGGAAAATGCATTTAAAATTACCACAGCCATAAAATAAACTGACATACCCAAAGCAACAAATAATGAAGGGGAAAAAAATTTATCTGGGGCCTCTATTTCTTTCAGCAACGATTTTGACTTTCTGTTTTTATTTCTTGTCAGTGATTCTGGGCGTGCTTACAATGACTTGAAATGCATTCATTATGCCCCCAGATTCCAACTGCTTCAGCCTTTCTTGAATATGTCTCAAGAAAATGCAGACTTCTGGAATAGAGAGCAGATGTAGCAGCAAAATGACAGCCCTTGTGGGATGTTTGGTGGCTTAAAAAAATCTCCAAGCAATTTTCTCTATTGCATCATGCCTGAAAAGCAGCTTAATTCCTCTGTTATGATTAAAGTTGATTGATTGAATTGATCTGTGATGTATCCTGTTCCCCTAGCTTACCAAGATGCTCAGGAAGAGTGAGGAAGCTGTCTGAACAGGATCCAAGTGCTTAATATATGCTGAGGTCCCACTTAACATTTATTATCTGTTATCGAAGGTAGGAGAAAGCATGTAAATTATATTGCTGTCTCTGATTCAAGGAAAGGGAAAGATAAATACTTATGCAGACGCTCAGTGATTTTCATCAACTCTTTTCTAAAACATGCCCTGTCTTTTTTTAGACTTATCAGTAACTTTGTGGGAAGTTATTCCATTGCTGCAAAGTTAACCTGTTTGGGAATCTGAAAAACTTCAAGTTAACTCTCAAAGTTGTTCAATAAATTCAATTTGGAATACACTTCAGGGCCTTCAGAAACATGGCCTGTGTTCAGACTATTCTCTTATTTTTTTTCCCCCTAAAAGATTTATGACTTTTCCTAAAGTATATAAAAAAAATAATTGAGAATCATAGCAGATAAGCCATCCATTTTAAATAGGTGTGAAAATTAATTCAGGTAATACCTTCCAAAATTTGTTGAACCAATATACTCGTCAGGTAGAGAATTTACATATAATTGATTTCTACAAACACCAAAATTTTAACAACTACATGATTTTTAATATATAGGGAATAAACAGTAGATTAAAGCAAACAAATTATAATTTAATCTGCGTTACAGAGGCACCTTCCCTTAATCAAATTTGGGACCTATGGCCAATGTTAATACACTGTTTTTTAATTATAATATTTTTATCCTTTTAGAGGTTTATAATGCTAAATAGAAATTATAATAAATTTACAAAAGATAGAAATTGTTCAGACTTTCTCTATGGTGAAGGTGATCTTTAAGGAGCTGTATGTATTGTCATGTATCGTTATCTGCATAACTGTTTTTCCTTGATTCATTAAAGCAAAACACTCATAGGCCCTCCCTAGTGGCACTTGGGTTAAAGTGCATCACTGCAAACTAGCCACAGCCACTTCAGTGTGTGTTCGATCCCCAGCGCTGGACGTTGTCCACATGGTGCAGATGATCTCTCCTGACGTGCCTGCTGCTCCTCTCAACAGTATACTTTGTTGATCTGCCTGTTCTGCTCCCCACTCTGTCTCTGGTGAATTCTCTCATAGCCCCTGCACCTCTGGCCTATACTGTTATAGATCACTAAATAAATCTTTAAAAAAAAAAAAAAAGACTCAGCTATTAAATCTAAAAAGTAAATGTAGGTTTAATGTGGTAACAGTACTAATAAAAATATAACAACTACAGAAGGGATATCAATACAATAGCTAAGATTTTTTTTTATTTTTCATTTTTTTAGATTTATTTATTTGTGTATACAAAAACTGAGGTGTAGGTCAGAGGTGGGGGGAAGAGGGTGAGTAGAAGATTCACCAGAGACAGATTGGGGAGCAGAACAGGCAGTGTACTGAAATACACTGCTGAGGGGAGCATTAGACAGATCAGGAAAGGTCTGCTGGACCTTGTGAATCTCCTCCCTGGCAGGCTGGGATAGAAGTCATGCTGCTGTGGCTTGGATAGCTTAATAGTACTGTGCCTTTAACCCCTGTGCTACCAGGGTGTCCCAGTGGTGAGATTTTATTGTGACAATCACTGTCTGAAACCCATGGCAGGTATTATCTTACTTAATCTCAGAATAGCCTATAAGGTTGATGCTATTTTACAAATGAGGAAAATATGGTGAAATAGAGGTTTCTTAATATTTCCTAATACTTCCTAATATTCATAGAGCTTGCTGTTTTTTTTTTTTCTCTCTCTCTTCCTAGTATACATGATTGATTTGAATAAGGACACTGATGTAATTCTATAATTGTGAAAATATAATGTTTTGAGTTTTGATTTTACTTTTTCTCCTATGTTTCCATTCTATGACCACAGCACTACGTCCTTTCCATTTTGCCTTTTCTGACTCTAATTAATGTTTTTGTTTTTGTTTTTTGAATTTTGAGCTTTCCTGGAGGGGAAAGTCTCAGTATTATGAAACTATCTGCAGCCCCTGCAGCAAACCAGCCAGGGAGCTAAACCGCATGGTGCAGCAGACCTTTCTGGTGGTACCAGCTGCTCCCTAAAGCAGTGTATTTCAGTTAACCTACCTGCTCTGTTCCCCTTTCTGTCTCTGGTGAATCCTCTCACACTCTCTACACCCTTCCACCTCTGGCCTGTACCCCAGTTCTTATATGCATTAGAAAATATTTGAATTTTAAATTAAATTAATCCATGAAACTATGAGGCGGGCCCTCCCTGTGGCTTAGCAGGTTGGGACACAGCACTGTGAAGCTATCACAGCCATTGCAGCATGAATTCGATCCCCCTCCAGGGAGATGACCCACATGGCGCGGCAGACCTCTCCTGACCTGCCCTCTGCTCCCCTCAGCAGTATTTCAGCCCATCTGCCTATTCTGCCCCCTACTCTGTCTCTGGTGAATCCTCTTATTGGCACCCCGCCCCCACCTCTGGCCTGTACCCAGTTCTGAATGCATGAACAAACAAATCTTTAAAGAATAATAAAAAGGAAAGAAGAGGCCACAGCTTTTCTGAATTTTGGCATTAGTGGTGGTAATAAAAGTAAAAAATAATTTAGTGTCATATATAATAACGGATCGCCTGAGAGAGTAAAATTTCAGAGAAACGGTGAAAACATTTTAATATAAATATATCCTATGTAATATTTTGGATATAATTATACTGTAAAATTAGTTTATCTGAAATTCAAATTTTACTAAGCATTCTACAGTTTTAATTGCCAATTAATTATATTTGAGATGCTAACTCACTGATACTATTTAATAGCATTGTAAGTTTCCATTTCTGGGACATAAATTTTCATTGCTGTTAATATACGCTATCTGAAGTTAAGCATGTATTTCTTTACATTAATCTCTGTGAACCATGTTGTGAAATATAATAGATAACAGGGTGGAAACTTTTCTTCACCACCCTTGATAATCCTGTCTTCCTTGTCTGTCTGCCTTTATTCTTTCTCTCCTATTTCCACAATAGAATTTTGCCACCCATCTGTTTTTAGGGCTAAACTTTCCTGATTTGTATCCAAATAAAAATATTGTTAATATCTCATTTTTATACTCTTAAAAATTGTCAACTTTTCCAAATGAGAATCAGTTTTACAAGTCTAAGTAACTTTATTTTTCAAAGAAGCATTAAGTCAGGCCAAACTTACTGTGTTTTCCTTTTACTCTGTTTTAGAAAGTATTGCCCATCTTATGAAGACTATTGATTTTATACTAGACACATGCCTATTTGGTAATATTCACACTTCCAAGAAAAATCAGTTTCTATTAAAAAAAAAAAAAAAACAGAAAAAGCAAAAACCAAACTTGGTCAGCCAAGGTTACTGGTTTTTTAGGTCCTACAGATCTTGCTGCTGACATCTATGAAAGTTATAATATTACCCAATGTCCAGCTTTCCAAAAGCAACATTGATAGCTTTCTCAATATGTTACAGAAAGATGTTATGCCTTATATGTCCATGCCCAAAATGCCATTCTGTTGCTCTCCTGAAAATAGCAGATAACTATCAACAATATAATTTATCAGGATAAAATATTAACATTATTGTGATGGTAATACAATTAGAACTACTGACATGATAAGAACCATTAAGAAAACCATTAAGCCAATGATCTCTATGGAGTCTGCTCCAACAAGCATAATGTGTTGGGGTTCTTTGGGCTGTCAATAGGAAAAATAAAAGAAAACAGATTCAATGGGTTAATAATTATATTTAATAAGAAACTTGAGTTTTTATTAATTCGGTAGAGCTGTTATATCACCAAATATGTCTTGTCTTTACTTCTCTAGATCTGATATCTCAAGTGTAACAGTTTTTTTTATTTTTTAATATTCTCCTTTTTAATTGTATTTTTTAATTGATATAACATTTCATATGACTTACAGGTATAGACTAACACCTCACACCTCTTTAGATGTATGTTATCGTATCATGACCAACACCACAGCACCCAAAACAAAATACATTTCTCAGCAGCTAACAACAGACTCCCCCCACTTTTACCTGTTATAGTATTTTGTATATAATAGTAAAATTTATCCGATAGGCTCTTTTTCTTCAAATGGTTTACCTATAGAACACAACATGAAATATTCTTCAGGCATAACACTAAACTAAGATTTCTAAATGATCTTTTTTTTTTTTTTTTGAGAAACAATGGTTGAAGTTCTGTGATTTTTTTTTCTCTCTCTGACACTATCAGTAAATATCCCCTTATTAATCAGCATTATGAAGTAGCTCCCTCTCCAGAAGGTGATTTTATTACCCAGCCAACCTAAGCATTTTGGACTATTTCCCAACCCTCTTTTGCAAAAACTTCAACAATTACTTGGCACCTAATTCTAAGTTCGACAGTTTTGTTTTGTTTTTGTTTTTTTTTTTTTCCAATTTCTTTCCAAATCACTGACAGAGTTTATTAACATCAAATAAAGTTATTGTGAGGTCTTCAAATATCATTTACTGAATATTTTAGGTACTATTGTACTGTAAAATGTATTGTTCTTAATGCAAATGGAATAAGAGGTCACTAAAATTACTTTTAGTGAAAGAATTAGAACGTCTTAGTTGAGTCTTACACTTCTACTACTACTTCCCTCCTTCAGTGTTCCAAAGTTATAAAGGATTTAAAATGATCTGTACTCTGCTTTAACTCTTTGAATCAGTCTTTGATATATACTTGTCTTTAGTAAGATGTGGAGTGTGCTTTACCTATACCCTTTATAATTACAGTTTTATTGTCATTATCTTCATATCTTGGTATGTTGAGAGGATTTCAATGGAGTGAACTTGAAATTCCTGGAACCCATATTATAATTTAGCTTAATGCCTTCATTTATTTCTCTTGTATGGATTGATTTTTAAGATTGACATAACTTAAATAGAAAAATTTGTTTCTTTTTTGGTTGATATTTTTAGTCAGCTTTACTGAGAGAATTTGCATATCATACAATTCACCCATTTAAAGTACAAAGCAATTTTTAGTGTAGTTACAGTTTAACAACCATAATCACAATACATTCAGTACTTTTTTATTACTCCAAAAGAAACTCCATAATAATGATCTAAAATGTGCCTCCTTGGGGCCTTCTTGGTAGTGCATGGTGTTAAAGTGTTGCACTACGAAACTATCCACAGCCACTGCAGCATGAGCTCAATCACTAGCCAAGGAAGTGACCCACATGGCACAGCAGGTCTCTCCTGTCTCGCTCACTGATACTCTCAGCAGTGTATTTCAGTCAATATGCCTGCTCTGTTTCCTACAATCTGTTGAATACTCTCACCCATCACACCTCTGGCCTATACCCCAGGTCTTGTATGCATAAATAAATAAATATTAAAAAAAATGCCCACAGTAACTCTAGTTCTAGTCAAACATGATTCTACTGTGTTTCTCTAGATTACTCTATTATGGGTATTTTGTATGGAATAACACAAACCGTTATCTCTTGTGGCTGGCTTCTTTCAAGTAACAATTGAGCCTTCATGGTACAACGTACTTTTTTACTGCCAAATAATATTCAATTGTATAAACATGATTTTCCTCTTTTTAACTTGCCTTTCTGAAGGAATTAAGTATACTTTACTATCAAGATGACAAAAAAATAAAAAGATTTAGAATGAAGTGAAAATTTTGAAGTAATTTGTGCAGTACAGATTGATACCTACAAAACCCATACCCCCAATGTCATTGAGTAAAATGAAACTGAAAAAAAAAAACAATGGTGGGAATAGAGAACATGTAACATGACTTTATAGTTTATTTAAATTATTATTATAAATTTATAAATTTTACCCTATTATTTACCAACAAGTAATACAACAGTTGTACTTTTTTTAAGATTCACTTATTTATGCATACAGAACTGGGGTACAGGCTAGAAATGCAGGAGCAGTGAGAGTTACCAGAGACAATATAGGGAGCAGAACAGGCTGACTGACAAAGTATACTGCTGAGGGGAGCAGTGGGTAGGTCAGCAGAAGTCTTCTGTGCCCTGTGGATCACTTTAGGGGTGGGATTGAACTCTTGCTGGAGTGACCTTAGCTTCTCAGTGCTGTGCTTTAACCCACTGCTTCACCAGGGAGGGCCCACATGGGTATTTTTTAAAAATAATATATTTTATTTCTCAATTCCTAAATTCTCAATCTCATAGAAAATAGACCACTGCTCTTTTTCTCTTCCAACTATGCAGATTATATCCACAGGGCCATGCATTTGTAAAAATCCCCATTTAATAAGGTAGTTTTTTGAGTTATGTCATATATATTGTTGAGAAGAATTCTGTAGATGATAAAGTAATTATTTTTTTCTGTACTATCAAATAAATGGATGTCTATTATCTCTCTTCAAATATATTATGCACGCAGATATATTACATCCCTACCTACCATGAATTTTTGTAAACTTTTAATATATTTCAGTATTCATTTTTAAAAAGATTTATTTACTTATGCATATAAAACTGGGATACAAGCTGGAGTTGCAGGGGCAATGAAAGGATTCACCAGAGATGAGTAGGGAGATCGATGAAGTACATTGCTAAGAGGAGCAGCGGGAGAGACAGGAGAGGGCTGCTGTGCCATGTGGATCACCTCCAGGGTGGGGGTTGAACTCACGCTGAAGTGGCTATGGCTGTGGCTGCTTTCGAAATTGTTGGGCCATCAGGGAGGGCACTATTTCAGTATTCTAAAAATATAGAAATAACATGAATAGCATGTATCTACCTTCTTCTACCTAGCATCTAAAGTAAATCTGCAGTATTTAAATCTTAAAAAAATCTACAGTATTTATCTGCTGTCTATAATATCTATCTGCCTACCTGCATATATCCACATATAATTTTGGAATACCATCATTATTTTTAAATGGTAAATGATAGACAATTAATGGTAAATGATAGACAAATGATAGAAAGATGTATGGAAAATACTGAATGGTTTCATTCATGGCAGGAGTGTAAGTTATCAAGGTAAAAAGATAGATAGATAGAGAGAGAGAGAGAGAGAGAGAGAGAGAGAGAGAGAGAGAGAGAGAGAGAGAGAGTAGTTTTAATTAAGTAAAAAACAACATCAGTGAACTATAAACCAGAAACATTCTATGGGGGAGAAGAAGGGAACAAGATCAAAAAGTGGGGTGGGTGAGAAGAACACATGGGACTGTGGTGATGACACATGGGTGAAATGATGGCGGAAAATTTGTGGGGTTACAACTGAGATTAAAAAAAAATGTACAAAATGAAAACTAATGTAAAAATGTATAAAATAATAATAATGATGAGAAAGATAGATGAGGCCTCCCAGGTGGCTCAGCAGGTTAAAGTGCAGCACTGTAAGCAAGCCTTAGCTACTTCATTGAGAGTTCCATCCCCAGCCCCTGAGGTGATACACATGGTGCTGCAGATCTCTCCTGTCTCCCTATTGCTCCCCTAAGCAGTGTATTTTGTCAATCTGTTCTACTCCCCACTCTGTCTCTGGTGAATCCTCTCACTGACACCCAATCCGCTGCACCTCTCACCTGTACCCGAGTTCTACACGCATACATAAATGAATCATATATAAATAAATATTTTAAAAAGAAAGATAAATGGTAAATAGAAAAAGCTACGCATGTATAGATGCAAAGATCATAGCAGAAAATTATATAGAATTGAGATCTATTACTCATAAGATAAAGTACACTTCACAAATCAAGCAGGTAAAGGCAAATAAGTGTACACCTAGAAACTTCATAGTAAAAGCTTTTTATAACATGCTATGGTAAATGATAAGGCAAAAAAAATTAGAAACACATAATAGCAATATATTTAAATATGGAAGAAAAAATGAGAAGTGAGATTAAAAAGGCACCAATCCTATTGTAGTATAGTGTGATGGTATTTGCATAAAGTTTGGAATGCAAATGATAATTTCATACATTGCTAGATTATGAAAGTCTGGTATCAAAAACATAAGCAACCAATTATTAACAGAGTTTAGTCCTACGGATAAATAAAGGGTAATAGATTTAGGGAGGAGTTCACAGATTAATTTCTTCTGTAAACTTTTCATTCTTTAAACATATTAGAATTTTATGTTAAATCCTGCTGGGTATAGATATATCATGTAACATATTTGAAAATTTCATTATTAAAAACAGCCAGAAAAAATTCCATGGAGATTTGAATGGTCCAATACAGTGCTGAGGGGAGCAGTGGGTGAGACAAGAGAGGTCTGTTGTGCTACATGGTGGGTCAGCTTCATGGCTCGGGATACAACTCTTGCTGAAGTGGTTGTGGCTAGCTTTGTAGTGCTGCACTTTAGCTGTTGCTGCACCAGGGAGGGGCCATAAACCTCTTTTTAAAAACTTTTTATGGTCCCAATTCCTTATCTGTAAAATCATCAGGCTAGTTGTCCATAAATGACAAAAGCATTTTATTAATTATTTTGGTATAAAACATAATAATAAGTAATTAAAAACAGTAGTCAAAATCTCCTTTTATAAGTAACAAAATTAAATTAATCTGGTCTAAGTTTCTGAACAGCATAACCAACCCACCAAGTAGTAAATGAAGTCCTTAACTGAAAACAACATGGTGAGATATGGGGCAGGCCTCATATTCACTCAATAATTGAATAAAAAGCAAAACAATTAAATAATTTGCAAAGCACTGGATGACAGTATACTATAGGCTATATATTATAACACTATATATACTGAATGTTTTATCATTCCTAAAATTCTTAGTTAAATCTTAATGCCCAGAGTGGTAGTAGTTAGAGCTGGAGTTTTGGAAGGTGAGTAGGTCATGAGGGTGCAGTTCTCATGAATGGTATTAGTGCCCTTATAGAGAGTCCAAGAGAGCACCCTCATTCCTCCTTCTTGTAAAGACAGTGAGAGAACAGCTATATGTCTAACAGGAATGGAGGACTCTCCAGACACAGAATTTACTGACTCCTTAATGTTCCATTTATTAGCTTCCAAAACTATGAAAGCTCTATTTCTGCTGTGCATAAGCCATCAGTTTATGGTTTTCTTTTAAAGTAATCTCATCCAACCAAGGTACTATGTCAACAAACTGGATATCTCCCCTCCCCACTTAACACAAAGCAAAATGAAACTTCTATATTATTATATTATTTGAGTGTAGGTATTATTTTTACTGAATATCATGAAATATGAAACAATATAGGATATCATCACACATAATGGATTTGTTGTCTTAGTAATTTCATCTTAGTTTTATTTAATAAATTTTCTCCTTCCTTGGGATTGATAATTCTACAAAATGTAGCTTAGAACTTGAAATCCTACAGCATTTATTCATCCTGATGAACAAATGCCTATTTATGAATTCTTGTCTCAGAAGCTAATTTAATTGGTGAATTCCAACTACTATTGCTTATTTCACACTTCAGTAGGTAAAGATGCATTAATAATCGAAGTTTCAAACTGTAATTAACATTAGCTTTAGGCTCCTGACAATGAAATGATTACATTTTAATATATGGGTTGATAAACAAAGTTAATCTAACATATGAATAAACAGCAAAAATGACTTGCATTTACTCTTTCTGTGCAAATTAATACACACATTTGCATGTTAAAAACACAAGGATTAAGTGAATGCAAAAAGAATATAGATTGCCAATACAACACCTAAACCTAATCAGTTCAATTAATCTAATTGATTTGAGACATTTAAATCAAAATGTTACTTTCTAGCAAAGATTTTTTAAAAATTAGATGACCTTATTTCCTTTCCTCATTTTTTGTAATGTTACATTATAATTTTATATTTGTTTTACTTTGTTCTTAATTGAGTTCTTAAAAAAATGATGAATTTGGTCATAATCTATTCTTAATCATTGTACAGTATATTAACCGATGCATGTGTGTGGTGTTATTTTACTACCTTTATGTTGAGAAAGATTGGTTCATGGTAATATGTCAACTTTATAGGGAAAAAAATGTATTGCTTTGTTTTCAAAAATGTTTTATTGAAGTAAAGTACATTATATAAATGTATATACATTTATAAATGTATATACTCTCATGTAGCTATCAGTATGAATCAGCATATTTATATATTACATTAAGTTTTCCACTTTGATCTTTTATTGAGTGGTATTTTCTCAGATTTTTTTAAACAACGGTATTTATAATAGTGCACAGTCCAAATAACATAGGTTGGTAATTATAGTACTCTAAAATCTTCAAATGTGAATTCAGTTATAAAGCATAGGAAAACAACATACATTGGGTTCTCAATTAGAATCACTGATGGGTTCTTGATATTTGTGGATTAAAGTGAAACAACATATAATGAAAGCAATTTTTACCATAGGATAATTGATATATACAAAATTTAAGTTCCTACATTTTAATTATGGTCACAAGAACATCACCAGACTTCTAAGTAACTACCCCAAATACAACATTAAACACTGGTTTGCATTCATTTTCCAACCTGCTTATTCCAGTTTGGTGTCATGGGTGGCTGCAGTATATCACAGCAACTCAAGACACAAAGCAAGAATCACGCTTATACAGGCTACTCTTCCATCTCAGGATACACTCACAAACTAAACCACACTCATTATGGCACAATTTTTTTTTATTTATTTTGCATAGAAGAAATGGGGTGCAGGTCAGAGGCATGGTTGATAAAAGGAATCACCAGAGACAGAGTGGGGAGCAGGACAGGTAAATCTACTGAGATACACTGCTGAGGGGAGAAGTGGGCAAGACAGGAAAAGCCTGTAGCACCATCTGACTCAGCTTCCTGGCTGGGCATCAAACTCAAGAGTCAGGCTCTCAGTGACAGCACTGAGACTGAACCCCAAGGCTACCTGGGAGGCCCTTGGGGAAATTTAGACACAACATTTAACCCAACATATACTCCTTACAAACAGTGAGCCATATCAACATAGAAAACAAGTTTAGGATTCCAGACTTTAGTCATTATAAGAACAAATTCAAGATCACCTATTGTTTTTGATCTTTGCATTCTTTGCTGCTGGACATGGCTAAAATTGTACAACAAATTGGGACATAATAGGGAAACTATTCAGGTAAAGTGATATTTGTCAGATAATCTATGGTGATTTGAGCAGTTGCCTCTAGGTATGCATTTTTACTAAACATGCTATAGTACTTTCTACCTATAGAGCACTTGAAGTAGTTACACACCTCACTTTGTATCTATTATTAGTTATATATAATGTCACAGTTGAAGGCATCATGTGAAGATTTCCCTTCTTCACCTCAATATTATCCTAAATGTGCATTAGCATTGAGTGATTGTTTCTTCTTTCTGTTTCTCTTTCCCTTTATTCTCTTATAATGATATCTTGTATAAATCAGTGTTTCAATACTACATTGTTTCAGACTTATTATTTATTGTCAGATTGATTTCTTTTGTTAACTTTTAAGATAATCAAACTAAATGACATTCAGAACACATAATTAAATTGACTTACAATAAAGTTATACAGTATTTTTTATCCTGGGAAAGGTTTAAAATTTCATTCCCTATCTTCTATTTATGTTTAGTAATCCCAAATGTCATGAATAATTACATGTAGTTACAGTTTTAAAAATATAATTTTGTTCAGGTAGAAATTTTGCCGGATGCTATTATAATCACAGTTTCTTGCAGTTTAAATTTTAAACAATTGTTTTCAGACAAATTAAAAGAAAATGGACATTTGTTTTATTGAAGCTACTTGGTACATGGAATATTTGTGTTCAGATATCTAACATTATATATTTTCTCCACTCTTTATACATGGTAACTAGCAATAATTTTAAGCAAAGTCTATATTGGTTGCTAGTCATAATAATTAACCAGGAACATTTGAAATGATTAACTGGACTGTGGTATGAAAATGCTATTTCCTGTCATAGTAGAATATGCTTCAGCGGTTCCCTAACCTACCAATTTCGTGAACAATCAAAATGATGACTCATCATATAATAGTCTTATCTTTTTTTTTTTTTTAAGATTTATTTATTCGTACAGAACTGGGGTATAGGCCAGAGATGCGGAGGGTAAGAGGATTCACCAGAGACAGAGTGGAGAGCAGAACAGGCAGATCGATGAAGTACACTGCTGAGGGGAGCAGCGGGCGGGTCAGGAGAGGTCTGCCACACCATGTGGTCACCTCCGGCGCAGGCGGGGATCGAACTCATTCGGAAGTGGCTTAAGCTTCTTTGTGCTGTGCTTTAACCCAGCCACCATGGAGGGCTTATCTTAACTTTCCTCACTGAGGTCTTGATAAGGCTACAGTGATGATTGAGTTGCTACATGCTAATTCTCCAGCCTTGATCTGGAGACTTACATTTTATTTATCAGATTCTCATGCAGATAGTATTAAAAAGGAAAGTTCTCAGGCCTCAAATCCAAAATCTAAATTAGTAAGAGCTGGGTATCATTTTCTGGATCTTCATTTTCTACAATAATCCCATATTCTGATCCCAATGCTTTGTCTAATGCTGATCATGCACTCTTTGGTTAAGAAATGCTACATGGGATCATGGGGATATCTGTGCATCAGAATACACAAGGAATGCCTGGTGCATTTGCATGCCCCAGCGCCTGGATGACTGAATAGAATTCTGCAGCACAGCACTGAGAACCACCAATCAATGCATGGAAGTCACTTACGAATAACAGCATAAAGACAAACTCTTACTTTTTTCTTTTCACGCTCCCTTACTCTCTTCTGCTCTGCCTTCCTATTTTTGGAAACTATTCTGTTTAATAATGCCTTGGTACTTTTATATTTTTAATGAGGTTCTAGAGAACACACTAATAAACATTTCCACATTTTTGTATAAACAGTGATTGATGGTAGACTGGACAGACCTTGAAGGAAGCTCTTTATGCACTTGGCATAATGCTTATAGAAGATAAGTTGCCTTTTCTCTTTTATTTATTCAGAGAATAGTCAGTACAATATTAATATTCAAGATAGCTAATTCATGGAATGAATTTTTCAGGCAGCAAAGATTATAGCAAAATTATGAATCCAATATCCAACTCCTACCCACCCCATCAGTGAAACTACAATATGAATGGAAAAGGGCACATATTCTCATTATGATCTTTAGACTGTCATCATCAGGGCTAATTCTAATGTCATACTATGGATGATGAATAGTTGAAATCCAATTTGAATGCATAATACCTCATTTAATTTACACTACCACCTGTCAATAAGAAATAGAGTGAGGCATATATTCTGAGATATCCATTGGGAATATTCAGTTGTAATTAACCTTCCTATTTTTTGTGAAATCTTTGTCCTGAAATGGATTGTTTGTGCCATTTCTTATTCTTGTAACAATCTGTCACTAGAAAGAATTTGAATTTGAATCTAATATTCTCTGAGAAATACAATAGAGAATGTTTCTTTTAATCTGCTTGGTACCACCATTGCTTGTCTAATTCATTTCTTTTCTATAGGTTAATTATGACTAAGGTTGTAATCTTTGTGCAGGTGTAGGATACTTTAGCAGACTGTGAAATGATTTTCTATGAACCACATTGAATACAATATATGTCAAATGGGAAATTTCGTTTTTATAACAATATTAATGAGAGGAAAATAATAATTTCAGTGTAAATGATGAAATTGATAACATATGTATCCATGCTAGCATGAAATTCATGCTAGTTAATAAAACCATTGCAATCAATAGATAATTGCACTTATAAAATGAAAAGCATGCATTAAGTATTATTTCTTAACAATATTAGACAATCTGTTTTAAGGCTATATCTTCTATCAGATTAATTTATTGACAGCTGAATATTATTTATTTTATTTTATTCTGTTTACCACCATATGTTGTAAAATTAGTGAGACTACAGTTATTTCCCTAAACTCATATTTTGGAGGTCCATAAAATTATAAAATAACTTTCATGAGGGAACTGTGAGAGTTTGCTTATATCTTAGAAAACACTCTCAGAAGTATACTAAAGAAGGTAAATATGAAGCAACTGTTTTGCAGGGAGTAGACAAAGTGTTCAAGAATGCATTTGAGCTAGAGACTAGACTTCTCTGAGCCGTATCTGACACATTGATTTCTTAAATTAAAGTTAGAATAATTACACTGATCATAGAGAATGGGTTAAAGTTTAAATGTGATCACAGACCTCAAAACAAGAAAACACTCAAATATAAAAAGCAAATACTTTACTTCTGTATTACAAATATTCTCAGTTCAGTTCCTTAGGAAGGGAACGGGGAAAGGAAAGAGAAATTTGGAATTCTGTCCACTTCTGTTCTTATTCCTTAAAAGTTTAAACTAGAGTTACCACATTACAGTCACAGAATGGGTATGAAATATAAGGCAGTTTAGATGTCAGTTGTGTATTTTAAATCAGTACAAGACACAGATACCAATTTCTTGTCAATAGCAATCATAGGAGCTAAAAAAATGAAAGAAGCCTTTGGTTTTTGGATCTTTTTCAACCACCTTTGAAGATTTGAGTTGGATTGATTTTGTTTTAATATTGGGAAAGGATTTCCTTTTGCTGATTTTTATCATGCACCTTAACCTTTCTTCTTGAAACAGTGCTCTTTTTAACACAGCATATGATTTTCATTTTTAGCAGCTAATTTATCATTATTACCTGTAAGTGACTCATGACTCAGACAAGTTGAATATGGAAAGAGGCAAAACCTTTTGTTCCCAAGGTGGTTCATGTTTATGGAATCCAACCTTTTTCTATCTGTATTTGCTTTTGTTAGGCCTGTAATCAACAAAATGAGACATCCTGCTATTTTCTTTTGTTTTGAATGACTAGTAGTCATACTTTCGATCAAAAACAAGTGACAAGTACCAAGTAGTATTTCTTGATAAAGTAAATTAGTGATACAAGAAAATTAGGCATATCCTATGCATAGAATACAGATTTCAGAACAATTCAGTTATTTTGAAGCTCACAAGTCAAGATATATTTTAATATTTACCATATGTAGTAAAACATGCATTTAAACAATTACTACTTGATGATAGTGAAATATAGAATGACAAATATGACTTAAGCTTCATAATATTTCATTATTATAAATAATACTATTTTTAGACATTGGGCATTAACTACATTTGATGTCATTGATTAAGTGGAATGTTTGTGAAAATCACCAAAATAGAATTTAGAAGTAAATGTAGTAAATCCATTTAAGTAAAGTTATGTTTTATGTGAAAAGTCACCTTTGGAGATTATAGAATTTATCTGTTACTAGCTCTTAAAAAGTTCTCACTGCCCTACTTCTATGTAGTTTTGTCTTTGTGAACATAGATACATTTTTAATTAACTTCTAAGTACTCAATACTTTTAAACAAATTTATGTCTGCTACATTTTATTAGATTATATATCTTAAGTACACAAAATTTATAGCTTTCTACAGTTCAATAGAAGTTTCAAATATACATTTCATATAGGATCTGCAGCTTATTTTGTAAAATTCTATAACTGGAATGTCAAAAAATACTGAATTTTTATATATAATTATGATAGGAATTTATTTCCAATATGTTAGATGCAATTGCTTCCTAGTCACCTCTTTGGTATTGATTCAGGGTAAAAGTAGAGCATAAGTAGAATCAGATTCTATGTTTATGGCAGTTTTTTTATATATCTAACTCATTAATTAGATCACTGAAATTGTAAACAAAGAACAGAATTATAATGGGTTGAAAATACTTAAAATATTAGTTTTAAAATACATAATTTTAAACCTAATGAAAGATACTCTACATGTAAAATATAATGTGTGTACATCATCAGTGTGCTCTACAGATTCTGTTTTACAAATATATTCTAGTTTGACTTCTTATGCCATACCCACGGCTAATAAGGCTAGTTCAACCAACCCTTATCTCTCATAGGAATAGTGATGCAAAATGCAAGCTCATTTCCCTACTTTTACTCTTAACTTCCAACATCTGTTTTCTATCTGTGGCTAGAATGAAGGTTAAAAATTATTAAACCAAATCCTGTTTCTTCCTACCCAATGTTCTACATTATAATTAAAATAAAATTGGCTTTCCTTAACCTAGCCTTTTAAAATTCTACATTCCCACTAATACAAACTGCTTCCATAATGCCAGCATGGTAAAATGGGGATTCAAAAGAGAGAGTAAATAATCAGTGACTCAGTGGTCCTATGTTAAGTTCAGGAGTAAAACAATTATGCTTCCCTGCCACTCAGTAAATGATCTATTTGATATGCTTAAAAATACTTGCCGTTAGAGGTGGAAAACAAAAGCCTTCTGCGTACCTGAGATATCCAACCATATTTCATTAAGCACCTCCTATTTGAAACAATGTTTTTGGCAATTCTCTCTACCTTCATGAATTGCCAACTTAATTCCTGAAGAACTCTGTTCTGAGTCATGTTCTTTAGTAACATAAAAACATCTAACTCTATGATATGTGCTCTGATATATGCTCCTCCTGCCTCAAGACAAAGACCATTCCAGGGGTTTTTGAAACTTTGCTAGTTCTTTGCTGTGCTGGACATTTTGATGTTGACAAGAAACATTAATCGGTTATCCAGATTTTTGCCCTCATTGTCCATAAACAAAGTCATCAAAAATTTAAATTCTCAAAAAATGGCCCAATGTTTCTGTTGGGGACCGGCCCCAATCAAAGGCTGTTGCAGGGCAGGACAGGCAGTGTCTTAAAGTGGGAGCTGTGTCAGTGAGTGAAGATTCCTAAAAGGGGAAAAGAGAAGCGAGTGTGAGTAAGACAGAGGAGTTGGAGTTGGGTGCAAGTCTTCCTCTTCTGTTCTCAGCAGAAGTTTATTTTATATTTTACAAATAAGCAGTGGGATAACATTAGCACATGAATTGGGCTGAGAGATCATGTTATCTTTTTTTTTTTTTTCTAAGAACAGTTTGTGGTCATATTGACCATCAGCTGAGATTATAACATTTATTATTCTTAAAATTAAAACAGGTACATAAATTCATAAAATTTAAGACTAACATTGCTATATTTACCACAGTGATGATTAGCTAAAATAAATTCCCTTAATCCCTAATTATTACTTAATGACCTTCATTCTCATTGAGACATCTTAGAGGGTAAAGTCAAGTCGAGGGCTAAGGTGGAGGCTAGAGTGGAGATGTGAAAGACGGTCAAGCAAGGTTGAGTGCTAGGTTCGAGAAGTTTTCTTATAGATAAATCACTAAAGGAGATAGCAAGAATCCTCATTTAAAGACTAGGCAATAGAAAGCTTAAGTAAGATAGTAGGGTGCTAAGTTTTGGGTTCTTTTTCTGCAGTAAAAGAACTCTGATCATTTTTTAATGTGTTCTAGTACTGCCTTGTTTGCAGTACTGATTTTGTTGTAACAGCCAATTGTCTTTATTAATCAGCCAATTGTTACATTATTTTTTACTTCAAAAGGAATTTCCTGTCCTGTGGCATTGCTTGCTTGCCTGGGCCTGGCAGTCCAGGCTAAGGCAATCCAGTTGTAAACTGATAGTTGCTCAGAATATTTTAATCATTATACAAAAAAGGGAGGTCATAACATAAGTTAGCATGGAAATTCTGATTTTCAGAGCATTTCCCTTCTATCCAGAATTTGTCGGGTGACAGAAGTTGCATAGCTTGTGTCATGCATCCTTATTCCCAATTTGTTGTTGGCATTAGTAATATTATAACCAAAATTATTTCTTACTTGTACTGTAAATAAATAAACATAAATCCCTTTTAAACCACTGAAATTTTGGATTGTTTAGAAATAGTATGTGTTTATTAAATGTCCCTTTCCTTGAGAAATAACTGCTGTGTGTCATAATTGTCCCATTTTAGAAGTGGCCATTCCACCTTGCACCCCAAATATGCTTTGACATGTTAATAGTTACATTTTGAAGCCTAAAGTGATTCATAGAGAAGATCACACTCCATATTTATATCTGCCAAGAAGAGAATTCTGTTTATAAGATCTCATCATGGAAACTCAGGGTAAATCCAGCTTCAAACAGAGGATAAGATTTGCTTCACTACAGGGATTCAGAAGCTGCTACTTCCACATTTACACAAAATAAACTACAAGAAAGTCAGAATTGCAATCCAAGCAGTGACCTCTATCTGAGCCCCCATAAACCAGATAATTCACCTCTGCCCCAAGCAGACTACAGACTTTTGAGATACGTGATGCTGACTGCATGCAGATATTCTCACTATATCTACTGGTAGCTGTGACTCTGTTCTCTGGAAAATATATATTCAGTAGAAATACAAATAAATTCATCTTGGATTGCTTGAAAGATCAGTTTTCTGCATGGACCTATCTGTATTGGTGCTTCTATTAAAATTGCCAAGCTAGAGATTCCTGGTATTCTAAAGGTGCCAGCAATCTTTAGCTTGGTAGTAGTTGTTTTTCTCCTAAGGAGTTGAAAATATATTTATGGTGCCAAACTATTTCCAATCAATTGATACTATTTTAATTGTAAGATATATTAGCAGGAAAATTCTCTTCCAAACACCATTTGGGTAAGTCATTAATGGAATAATGCATAGGACAATTGTTTTTGAATCTGTATAAAAGTGTGTATACTCCTCCAGCATATGCATACTCTAGCCACAAAGAAGACATTATATTTCAGTATCATAACAATATGCTTTCATAAAATGACTACTTGCTTATTAGGACTTGTTTACCAGACTCATGCTATTTTTCATGTCTTTAAAAATTTATAAATGGTTGGCTTTTCTTAGTAAGAAAGTGTAAAAATAATTTTGATTCACCATCTATAGATTAAACTGATGTCAATCAAGCTGTATGTGTGTGTGTGTGTGTGTGTGTGTGTGTGTGTTTTGAGGGGAATAGTACATAAGAAATATCTTCCTCTTGTCTACATGTTGGGTACAATATATAAGCGATGGACTGCATATTCAGTTAAATTTTGAGGGGTTAAAGGAGGGCTATGGTTTATTGTGCCCTGCAGCTGAAATTTGACTAGCTTTGTAAGCTTGGAGTCCATGTGATGGTGGTAAAGGGATCCTGCCAACTTGGAAGTTAAATAAAATGAATAAATATCAGTAGATAAAGTGGACAAATCCTTCACAAATTAAAGTGGGACTGTTACTGAAGCCAGAGGGGTGAACATTGGATACACATGTGTAGAACAAAAGCCAACTGGAACTTGAAGTTGAATGTCCTACAACAAGCTTGGCCAGTGTCATCAAAACACACCATCAGTCCAAAGGACCAATGCCAAGTCCATCTAGATTTAAATAGATCTTGCCTTTCAATAATGTGGAAAAAAACTCACTGATAAATGTCCATTCTACCTATATTTTATGCACTGCTTCCTCACATTTGAACAGTAGTTTAAAAATATAAATATAATAAATATTGGTATATTTTCCCAGTTAAGCTGACATATATGTAGAACTGAATGGTTTTAAATTCACTATAGAAAGTTTTACTTCCCCAATTTCATTGGTCCCAAATACAGAATTGTTGTGAGGGAAAAGTCTGTGTAGAAGTGAAATATTTGATATAGCTTCTTGATGGTGGTTATATGGTTTTGGGGAAATGAGCACTTATATTTGTGAGGGGGGAAAATGTATGTTCAGTAAGTAGGTAGCTGAGGTTGAATTATTGAAAAATCTCAAAAATAAGTTATCAGTATTTCTGACTCTTAGATAAATACATAAAGTCTACATAATACATATCATCTTTAGTTACATATGGTACATAAATATTCATAAATATAACTACTTAAACTATATAGTTTAGATACCCATCTAAAATTGGTATCAAAACAAGATTTCTCTGTACAATTCAAAATAGGTACTATGAAGATTTCAGTATGTTTGTCAGACTTGTTTTTGAGAGATAAATAGTCTTTTACAAACGAAATGAAGTGGAAAGTAATTAGGTATTATATATTTTTATTTTTATTATTTTTTTATTTTTTTTAAGATTTATTTATTTATTTGTACAGAACCGGGGTACAGGCCAGAGATGTGGAGGGTGAGAGGATTCACCAGAGACAGAATGGGGAGCAGAACAGGCAGATCAACGAAGTACACTGCTGAGGGGAGCAGCGGGTGGGTCAGGAGAGGTCTGCCGGGCCATGTGGTCACTTCCGGGGCAGGCGGGGATCGAACTCATGCGGAAGTGGCTTAAGCTTCTTTGTGCTGCCCTTTAACCCGCTGCGCCACCAGGGAGGGCCCTATTTTTATTTTTTAAAGATTATTTATGCATACAGAACTGGGGTTTGTTGGGTGAGAGGATTCAGCGGAGACAGAGTGGGGAGAAGAACAGGCAGCTATAATGAAATACACTGCACAGGGGAGCAGCAGGTGAGATAGGAGAAGTCTGCCACGCCATGTGTGTCAGCTCTCTGGCCGGGGATTGAACTGGTGCTGCAGTGGCTGGTAGAGCTTCATAATGTTGTGCTTTAACTCATCATGCCACTAGAGAGGGCCTTTTAGATTTTTAACGTCATTGTTGAAATATTTATTTAATTTTTCTGAGGGTGTTAAGTTGTAGTCATCATCAATAAAAATATACACAGAGTGCCTCCTTGGTGACACAAGAGGTTAAGTTTCAGCACTATCAAGCTGTCACCAGCTACTGCAACACAAGTTTGATCCCAGGTCAGGGAACTAACCCACATGGAGCAGCAGCTCTCTCCTTTCTTGCCCACTGCAACCTCTCAGCAGACAATTTCAGTAGATCCACCTTTTCTGCTCCACACTCTGACCCTGGTGAATCCTCTAATCCTCCTGTATTCCAGTTCATATATTCACAAATAAATACATCTTTAAAAAAAAGAAATAAAATACAAATATTTTCCAGTTATTCTCTATATAGATTTGTACAAATGGTAAAATTGATGTATAATAAAATTTGTGATGCTATTAATATTCTATATTCAAATATATGTACACACATATGTATACATTGTGTTATGTACTTGTTAGTTTTGGACAATGTGGGAATCCCTTCTCTGGTGTCGTCACCATACAACTCCCATCACTAAAGCACAGATAGAAGTTCATCATGCTCTCTCCTTCTCTCCACTTTCCAATACCTCTTTCTTTGGTCAGCTTTTGAGTGGTGTTTTTGTTTGTTTGTTTGTTTGTTTTTAAAGATTTATTTATGTATACAGAACTGGGGTACAGGACAGAGGTGCAGGGACGGTGAGAGGATTCACCAGAGACAGAGTGGGGACAGAACAGGTCGACTGATGAAATACACTGCTGAGGGGAGCAGCAGGCGGGTCAGGAGAAGTCTGCCATGCCATGTTGATCACCTCTGGGGCAGGCAGGGATTGAACTCATGCTGAAATGGCTTTAGCTTCTCAGTGCTATGCTTTACCCCGCTGCGCCCCAGGGAGGGTCCTTTGAGTGTTGGTTTTAATGTTTGTCTTTTACCCTTTATTTTGTTGTTGTTGTTTGTTTATATTACACATATAGTGACACCTTCTGGTATTTATATTTCTCCTTTTGGCTTGTTTCACTCAGTTACTGCAAATGATACGTGTTTATCTTTTATTGATTGCTGAGTACTATTCCATTGTGTACATATGCCACTCTTGGTTCACTCATCTGATTTGGGGCTCTTAGGTTGTTTCCATATATGGCTATTGTAAGTGATGCTACAGTAAACATGAGAGTTTAGGTTTCTTTTTGAATTAGTGTTATTGTATCTTTGAGTAGGTACCTAGGAATGAAATTTCTGGGTGTGGTAGATTCATTTTCCGTATTTTAGGAAATCTCTATACCGCTTTCCATATTGGCTTGTCTAGTCTAATTTCCACTAACATTGTAAGAACATTCCTTTCTTTCAACATCTACATCAATAGTTATAACATCTGGACATTTCAATGTGTGCATTCTCACAGATATAAGAGGTTATATTGCTATGGTTTTGATTTGCATTTCCTTCTATCATATAAGTATGATAAAATGATAAAATTAAAAAAATATATATATATATGCCTATTAGCCATCAGTATATCTTCTTTGAAAAAGTGCTATTTAGTGTTTCTATTTATATATATATATATATATAT